>NC_136548.1:14290747-14800747 GCF_910591455.1 Pholis gunnellus
TACCACTGTAAAGAAATAAAATGCACTTGATTTATGGATCAGATCCGTTCAGGACGTAAACGGAAGCACAGGCAGGGAATCTGATTTATAGAAATACAGCGGAATGTGCAGTTTGTAGGAGTGAAACCTGAGATGTCTGCACTTATTACCAAACTACAAAAAAACCTACAAGATACAAAAATATCAGCCTGTTGTTCTAAATGTTTGTTTCTAAATTTGAGAAGGGTGCAACAGAGCTCTTAGTGGAGTTATTCTGAAGCCCTGCTCTTTGTTTGCTCTATGATGCTGATTAATCACTGCAGCCAAAGATGAAAGAACAGCTGAGAGCCCAACACAAGTTCTACATTAGAGCTAACGGGCCCGTTTATTTTAAAAATAGACATTTTCCAACCTTCCCTCATCGGTATGAAGCCATTCTAATCGTTTTGATTTTATTAGTCAAGATTTAAGGTTTCTGCCCGTGAGATTGCTGCACAATAGTACTGAAACAAACAGTTTTTGTAACACTCAACACATCCAAAACTTTGATTTGAAAACATCTTTTACCATTCATAAGTGTCCATGTGTTGCTGTGATTTATTAGCACACAGTCGCTAACCTCGGCGAGACAAGAGTTCCTGTAGTTGCAGTCCAGTGGTTTTCTTGTGAAAAGCTTTCAATTTGAAACAGCGGCAGCAGAAAAAACACTTTGTGTTTGCATTAGCTGTGTCTTAATGAAGCCATTAAGCTCTAGTATCTGGAAGGAGAGCAGGTCCGAAAACAGCAAGTCTGCTATCTGTTGGATACGAGTGAGAACAGCAGCATAATGTAGGAAACAGAGACTATGTTGCATTCAAATCTGAACATAGAGAGACTTTGAACCAATCGGAGACGGTGTTCAGTTGAGTGACAGGTCAGTGTGCTTTACCTGAAGTGCTTGTCAGAGGGTTGTACAGACTGAAATCCCTTCTTTCACTGTCTAGTGTTGGAATAGGGGGATAAACCGACAATCAGACGATTTGCCACGTGTGTGTGAATAGGTGAATGTTGGCATATAATGTAAAGTGCTTTGCATGGTCAGAAGACTAGAAATGTGCTCTATATATATATATATATATATATATGCAAGTTAATTCACTTCTTCTTTTCCTGTAAGATATTCATAGTGTTGTTCACATCTAATTGTACGTGTCAAAAATTTAGAGAGCTAGAGAGAGAGAGAAGTTGGCTCCTTTCTCACCTCTGCACAGCTGGCCAATCACAGCGCAAAGTGGGTGTGAAAGTTGTTTTTCGTAAAGCTACTAGGGCTGGGGAGGGTAGGTCCTCGGTTTTCAATTATTCATTTTTTTTTTAAACCCCTCCGGATTACAAAGCGTTCTCCAATGCAACCAATGCGGACTCGGGGCCAAAGGGACGAGCGGAGGGGCTCATCTGATGAAGGCGGTGCGTAATGCCTGGAGACAGCGGCCTCAAAACGCAGCTGTTTATGGGGAGAGAGCCCGCAAACAGAAAGTTATTCACCCGTCAAACAGACACATCTGAAACAGCTCACCGGCAGCTTAACGCATGACATCGGGACAGTGGAAAACGGGAAATCTGGGGCTCTGTAGGATTTTCCAACTGGGCTGTGAAGCTGCACTAGTGCCAGCACTAGAGAGTGAAAACAACTGCTTCTATAAAAGATAGTATTTATTCATCTGTATATGCCTTCACTGTTCAACGCCGACTCAAAACGTGTATCTGCTGCATGTGATTATGTGCCAACTCGACTGCAGCTAATCCAGTATTTATGGATGAGCACTGCGTGCTTAACATTAAATATCTAGTATCGCACATAATAGCTTGGCTTGTCTTTAATGGATGGCAGCATTAGTTTGTGATTGCAAAGCCCCGGAGGGCCACGTTACCAGCCTATTGTATTAAATCTGAAGACAGCACAGTTATGAAACATTATCAAGTGGGGTTTTATGAAATCACAGAGATAAATGGATTCATTTGGCTGAAACCATATGTGACTTTGATTACCTGTCATGAGTAAGCCACTGTCATGTTATGTGTGTCGTGTGTCCTCAACCCGCCTCTGTGACACGCGGGTGTTCATTTTAAACATCTGTGTCTCTTCCGATGTCTTTGGTGGTGTAATTTTCTCTCGTGTGCCTTTTTGCAGAGGAGTTGGAAGAAGAGAAGGAGAGCCCGATAGAGACAGACCTCACAGACAAACAGAAACACCAGCTTCGCCACAGAGAACTCTTCCTCTCACGGCAGTATGAGAGTCTGCCTGCAACACACATCAGGTACTGTACAAAAACACCCCCACGCACGCACACACACACACACACACACACCCCACGTCTCATCTGCAGGCAGTGCCCATGGATAGTCACTCATCCAGCCATGAACAGACACATCAAGTGCTGCTCCCTTCCTGTGTGTGTTTTACAAAGTGCTTGTTCTCTCTCTCCCTCTCTTCCTATTAGGGGGAAGTGCAGTGTCGCATTATTAAATGAGACTGAAGCCGTTCTTTCATACCTTGACAAAGAGGTGAGCCAGAGAAAAGAACTTGATTTGTCATCTCTTACTGGTTTTTGCTCGTTGTGTCATAACAGGTTGAGTCATTATTTTTTCTTCTTCTTTCCTGTCAAAATTGAGTGAAAGTCAACGGCTGCAACTACCAAGAGCTTTTAATTGGTTTAGTCATCTGATTATTTTCTTGATTTATCGTTTAACTCCCAGGATGGTGTCAGATCACTCGTTTTGTCCAAACACCTCAAGACTAGCGAAGTCTCGATAAAGTATTTTTGTCCCCGATCCGCGTCCTTTAATACCGAATGCGATACTTATATTTCCCAAGATAATGCAGCTGCACACTTCAAATATAAAGTTTTCATTTTCGTCGTCTGTACATCTTTAGCGTGGATTCAGAGATGCACCAATTGCGTTGCAGTGATTTTCTTGTCCGATTTATTTAAAGTCTGACCTACTGAGTTTTGCATATATTAACTATAATTAATCCCGAAGTTAGTGAAAACCTTCAAAGAATCTTAACGTTATCGTTTTACTTATTTCCATTAAAAACACACAATTCAAAGCATTAGGAAATAAATGTTTAACTTGCAGAGATTACAGTAAAGATTATCAGCTCAGATTTACAGGTTAGCTGCAGAATTTCTTCTTTCTTTTGTCATTATTATGTCAATTATTCAATTTAAGGTCCTAATGTATAATACAAATGTTTGACATTAGAGGCAGTGTAAAAGCCTGTGCCTTTAACTGCAGAGACTGGTTATTTTGTCGTTCTCTTCAGGACACGTTCTTCTACTCGCTGGTGTACGACCCCACACAGAAGACCCTGCTGGCCGACAAAGGAGAGATCAGAGTGGGGCCGCGCTTTCAGGCAGACGTACCTGAAATGATACAAGAAGGTCAGTCAGAACTCGCGATTTATTCAGTCACACCTACAGGTTTAGTTGTTTAGTGTGTTATTGGTCTTAAACGGTTGCAGTAACTGTTCTTTGCAGGGGTGAGAACATGCAGGCTTTGTTCTAATAATGGAAGTTAAAACACATCATTGTCACTCTAATGAATTATATTGTTCCATGTGTTGATTAAGCCTCTTTCACACTTAAAAGCTTAAAGTGTTAATGGTCACTGAAGTTGATATTTGAGAAAAAGATGACTTGGAGTTTGGAAAAGTTATTTGTTTTCCTGCTAGTGTCAACAAAAGCTGTGAAAAGTCGACGCGTAATTTTGCAACCTTTTGCCCTGTAGAGCTGAAAGTGGGCTGAGAGAATAATATGTACATATGTTAATACTGGAAGTAACCAGCCATTTGGTCTAAAAAGAAAATAGCACCCACTCCTCTCTCCGACAACATCATATAGTTTGTAGACATTTACAGATGGTAGCAGAGTTTAAACTACTAGCTCTACCAGAAAAGTCTTGCAAATATTCAAATCATTATCCCGTTTCGTCACCTTCGGCCTGTGTCCAAGCTGCCGTGCTGTCTGTCAGCTGTTGCCTCTGTGTTGTCCTGCAGTAGGGACAGATGACAGGGACCAGTCCAAGCTGGAAGAGAAGCTGTGGTATCCAGAGTGTCCGCTCTCCAGCAAACAGATAGACCAATTCCTAGTGGTGGCACGGTAAGACCTTTCACCTCTGACCTCTCCGCTTATAGGATGTTATGATTCCTCTACGGCTGCAACCACTTAAACTCACTTACAGACAGATGGAACAATTTTCACTAAGAGTATTAGAACCTTGACTGCAGAAAAGCATTACTTTCCACTGTTCGTGGATGCTAAGCAAATACAATGCAAATGTAATACATGCACATTGTTGTTACATGAGGGTCACCGCCAAAGGATGGCTCACTATTGTAAATGATGAATTTATCCATCTGCTTTGGGTTTTGCAAAAATGATATAAAGATTTGTGCTTCAAATTGGTGTCAAAACCTTAGTTTAACCATTTATTGTGTTTGATTTGTGTTTGCACACCTTTTTTATTTTGCAATTACTGGAAGCATAATCAGAGCTGTGCCAACACTTCTATTTCATATTCCATTTAATGAAGGCTGGGACACGGTCTCTGACCTCAAGGGAGCTGTGGGGTAGGACACAGAGGAACTGGAGTTTCGATGTACGAGGGTTACAGCCGACGCTCTAATGGATGGTCGCCAATAAATAATAGAACATTTTCATGTAGAAAACATTTGTTTACGGTCTTTTATTTAAGATCGTTTCAATAACTGCAGTATTGTGTTACTCCATTCCTGCGGACGCCTCGGTGGAATGAATCTATCGTCCTCGTGTTCTATGATTGTACGCCAGCTATTGAGCCTTTCGGCAAGTGCAAACCAGATTTTATTGTGCATGTGTTGTAGCCCACTCACATAATCAAACACGACACCGTGGCCTCTTTTTTTTTTTTAGCCCCGTTGCTTCTGACGAGGATGTGTCACAGCGCAGCAGTGAACTGCCACATGAATCTCACTACGTCTTCCTATTTATATGCTGCCCGTTTGTTAATGTGTGTGTGTGTCGTTTTTCAGGGCGGTTGGGACCTTTGCTCGAGCGTTGGACTGCAGCAGCTCAGTCCGACAGCCGAGCTTACATATGAGTGCAGCTGCAGCCTCACGAGATATCACACTGGTGAGTTGAACACACGCACACACCCACACTGATAAATGAACACTCACTCTGCAGTTACCCGGCCGTGACTTGCATGATAAGTTGTAACCCTTTTTTTTTTTTTTCTTTGGGCCTTTGTTGCAGTTCCACGCGATGGACACGCTGCATCGTCATAATTACGACCTGTCCAGTGCGCTGAGTGTGCTGGTCCCAGCAGGCGGCCCCGTGCTCTGCAGGGACGAGATGGAGGAGTGGAGCGCCTCGGAAGCCGCCATGTTCGAGGAGGCACTAGAGAAATACGGAAAAGACTTCAACGACATCCGACAAGACTTTGTAAGTGTGTGTTTATAACTGTGCTCACACTGTTTGTGTAACGTCATATCCCCCATGAGAAACTTCAAACTCCCATAGTGATATTTGGTGCTCAGGTGTGTTTTAATGTCATATTTTGCAGTATTGTAAATCATGATTCTACCTGCAAATTAACACACAGTTTAAGTAGCCCAGTCAGCCCTAAATATGGCTAATATTTTCACCCTGGACTCCAAAACTGAATGCCAGAAAGATTTGTTCATCTTCATGAGAAGATGACAAGAAAAACAGAGAAAAACATGCTTCATATCTCAACATCCAGTTTCAGTTGAGAAAGCTCAATTTGTTTAAAGAGTAACTTTAAATTACTAACTTTTTGAGTTTGTAAAATGTCCCTGGTCTTTGCTGAATAAGTTATTGTCTTTCTTCCAGAAAATATATTTTTTTTCTATGCTTGATTGGTTGATCAGCTTGAATCCATAAGATAAAATCTACTCCCGTAGTGGCCAGGTTGTGGAATAAAGTTCTTAAAACATTCTCAAGTCACTCCTCCAGCTTAATTCACATCAATGCTGTCTATTTGTATGCTCGTGTATGGCTGCGCGTGATGACTGTAAGCACCCAAATGCAAGTGAAGTTTAAAGCAGACGTTGTGTTTTAGTGGAAAGTGTGGCTTCTTGAAACGTACATAGCATATTGATGTACAGCGGAGGAGTTTGATTGTGCCACTGGAGTGTTTTTAGAAGTGTCTATGGACGTTTTCATACTTCTTCCTCCTCAGTGAAAACTCGTCACAATGGGAATTCATTGTAATCTTCATGAATTCAAGATGACCACAGTCACTGTTCTGTGAAAGAGATATGACCAATTTCAACAGCCGCCTCTCAAGCCTACAGGGGTGACAGTTTCTATAGAACTTTCCTCCCCACCTGTACTGTACTATAGAGTGTGGGTGTGTGTGGGTGTGTGTGTGTGTGTGTGTGGGGGGGGGGGGGGGGGGGGGGGCACCAGGTGGTCCAGGTGCTCATGAATACTTATTGAATGTGTGTGTTTTGTTCTGGGGCTCAGAACCAAGAAAAGCCGGTAGCTTTCAGCGTCTCTGGTCACGACGCTGCTCATGAATATTTATGAAGGCTGTTGCACCCAGATGGCAATAACGTGAGATATTAATATCATTCATTTGCTCTCTCTCTCTCTCTCCCCACTCTTATTCATTATTTCCTCTCGTGAAGCTGCCATGGAAGTCTCTGACTAGTATCATAGAGTACTACTACATGTGGAAGACAACAGACAGATATGTGCAACAGGTGAGACAAAATCTCTATTTGCCAAATCAGTGGCATCTTTCATTAGACCACCAGCTGTTACAATGCCCTGGTAAATCCTTGAAACTCCATGCAACTCCTTGTACAACTTCCAAGCAACTAATAACGAGTATACATCTGTTTGTAGAGTAGATAGTAGTAGTAAATAAACTGAAGTAAAATGAATTGTGTGTGCAGGAAAAGCTTAGAAAATTGTCAAATAAGTAAAAGCAAGCGTTGGTTAGTTAGCAGCCCTTAGAGAAGCGGTCACTTATATAGCAGAATATGTAACATGAACATAAACTTTTTATTGGTTATGATTATCAGGAAAGGGTGTGACTGCAAGCTGTCAAGAAGAAAGGAAACGACACCTTTTGAAATGCATTGACACATTTGATAATAATTGTTGCCTTTCAGTCTGACAGGATTTTATCAAAGTTGGTTTGTTTTGTCATTGATGAATCAATCCTCTGTGTTTCTCTCTGAGCAGAAGAGACTCAAGGCAGCAGAGGCAGAGAGCAAACTGAAGCAGGTTTATATCCCCACATAGTAAGTCTCTTTATTCCACATTCATAGATGTAGGAATAATTACTGTAACTGTGGCTTTTTATGCATAATTAATGTTTTTGATTCGAAGCACTGCTGCACTCTCAGCCCGTTTCCTAAAATCTCCTCCCGTTCTTCTGTGTGGCAGTAACAAGCCCAACCCCAACCAGATCTCTATGACCAATGGCAAGATGGCGACAGTGAATGGAGCGGGCCCCGGGGCCTACCATGCAGCAGGCGGGGGCCGAGCCTGCGAGAGCTGTTACAGTGAGTTTTGTGTGTTTGAGTATGAAGTTTAATCACACGGCAAGTGAACATGGGTCAATTAGAAATGTAAGGTAGGCTAATGCTAACGGATTATGTTTCACTATGGAGCTCTTCTGCTGTGCTGCAAGGGCCAACATTTCTGTTTAGTTTTTTTTCTATAAATTGTCAGAAAATAATTTAAATGCCCATCACAATTTCACATGGGGATTTCTTCAAATTGCCAAAATATTTAATTTACAGTGATATAACAGAAAATAATCCTGACATTTATGAAGCTGCAATTGCTCTGATAAATGCATTTAGCCATTGATTTTTGAATGAATCTTCTGTTAACTTAAATATAATCTATACTATAATAATAGTCAACTATATTTTATGTGTGCGGGCTGAGACTCTACAGATGTTAAAGTCACTAAAGGTACTAATCTCATCAATTGCAGGCACGAGTGTGACTTGGTCAGATGTATAGACATTGATAAAATCATGAAGGAGAGACTTGAGTCCGTGGAAGTAGAGATCAATATGCTGAGTGTCTTTGAACCAGTTGTCTGCTGCGATGCTTCTAACCTCCATCAATGCATTTTGTGCATCAACAGCCATGCAGTCGGCCCAATGGTACTCATGGGGGCCACCAAACATGCAGTGCCGCCTTTGCGTTTCCTGCTGGATGTACTGGAAGAAGTACGGAGGCCTGAAGATGCCGAGCAGAGCCGAGGCCCCAGAGGAGAGGACCTCGCCTGTTCCAGCAACCAATGTAAGCTCAGTCAGATGGCACGGATGTAAAACACATGGGGTGTCGTGGGGGAGAGAAGGGGGGATCAAGACATGTTTAACATCACCTCATCTCATGCTCATTTGCTTACATCCCCAAAATACTATTTTAGAGATGCCTGTATAAAGCGTGGAACAAAATCCAGATGCACACAACTGCAGCTCTGTTAGGTTGTAACATCTGCAGTATACAAGTGATGTCAACATCAATTATTCAGTGAGCTCAAAACATCACTTACGGCATCTCACATATTCATACAATTGCCACATTTACATTTATGAGAAAAGTGACCAGTTGGGAGATTTAGCTTCTATATGTCGACACTGGGATGCAAAATGTGTCCTGTGTTTCATTGTGACTGGCATTTAAATGCCGCACAGCTGCCACACTGTAGTCAGGCTGATGTAAATATTATAATTAAGGAAATTATATAAATTAATTTGCTATGTTTTTGGTTGTTAGGATGCAATGCAAAGACCCAAACGCCAACCCTCTTTCTGTACAGGTTTAGTTAATAACATACATGATGTTTTCTTTTCTTTTATTAAAACATCTGTGTAAAGTGTTAGTGAGCCTGCATGCACAAACACCAGAAACCCTGGATTGTCTCACATAAAAGGATTGCAGCAGCTTTATTTATTACACCTGTGCTCTATTGTTGCCCACTTTCGTTTACCAATGTGCACTCTGCACTGCCGGTTATGTAATACAACAGCCCCGCAGTAAACCCACCTGCATGCAGGTTGTAATGTTCAGTTCTGCTTTTGAGTGTTTTTAATAAGCTGCTGATTCGACTTTATGGTCATTTTGGAAGCTGTAGTAACTCTCATTGACATAAACCGGATAGACAAAGTATTACAATCACCTCTCTGTGTAACAGCTCCACAAAGCCTCCAAAGTGATCATACAGTCGAGTCAACACCTCTAACATATGAACCTTTGTGAAGGTGGGATTTATTGGTGGGCGTTTGACTTATTTTTATCTTAAAGCTAAAATGTTGGTATTTTGTGTCAACTTCTTTACGCGCTGATACGATTTTAGCACCTTGTTATGTATTATAACAAGTGGGTGTAACATTTTTTTAGCCTTTAAAAATGGCCGCTTTCATGACATGAGCACACTTTCAAAATAAAATACATTGAGATGTGGAGACTGGAAGTGGACTAGGACTGAAGGGTTTCCAAATATAAAATTTGTGACTAAATAAGCAACAATCAAAGTTAAGTCTGTCGGACTACATCGCTCACATTAAACCTAAAGCACCTAAACTGTCTTTTAATCATGAGTAAAACTGTATTCAGTGGACTTTTTTTCTGTCCCTCCTTCCCTCCCAGGAGCCTCGCTCACGGGGCCACGCTGCTCGCCAGTCCAACCACATGGTGCCGATGCGAAACAGCGGCAGCCCGAAGTCCTCCATGAAGACCAAGCAGGCGTTCCTGCTGCAGGCCACCCGCCTCACCAAGCTGGCCCGGCACATGTGCCGTGACATCATCAGGCTGCGCCGCGCTGCGCGCCGGCCCTTTGTCCCCATTAACTGTGGGTCCATAAAGGCAGAGTGTAAGAGCTCTTTCAATTCCTCCTAACTTCTGCCACATGGACACACACACACACACACACACACACACACACACACACACACACACACACACACACACACACACACACACACACCACACCTGCAGACAAAACACAACATATGCAGACATACAGAAACACACTCACTCACTCACCACCCTCCCTCACCCTGACTGCCCCACCATCAACCCCCCATCTCTGCCCCCCCCACACACCCGTCTGTCTCTCTTTCTGTTTTTATTATTGTTATTATTATTATTTTGTTTTTTGTATTCTCCCCCCCCCCCCCCCGTTTCCAATAAAGACTGCCTGTCCTCATAACTATGAGTTTTGATCATCATTTCATTCGTGGTTTTATTTTATTTTTTTGTTCTTTTATCTGTGAAGGTCCTTTGTCACTGTGAACTGAACGCCATTGTTGGAATTATACACAAAGATTTATTGGTTAAACAGGGCTGTTCTACACAAGCACGCCTGCACACACTTTGAAAACACACACACACGCACGCATAGTAACTGAATTTGCTCCTGTCTTTAACCAGTAGACTGTAATCCAATAGAACTCATATTCTAGTCTGAGCCGTGTACTTGCTGAATATTAGACGTAGAGAAAATGTATTTTACTAAGAGAAGCTCTATTTTGCACGGCGCTCCTGGTACAGGCGGGCCCACTGTGCTGTCATGACAGAACGAGTTGTCGCGGCCACGAATGTTTATTGTTAACGCTGAACCTCAGCTTCAGTGTGTTCGCCATCACCATCTTTTTTTTGTGCACTCATTTCCTTCCTCATGCTGTTAATCATGTGTGTAAAATGAAATGTGTTTGGGTTGATAAAGAGCTTTAGACGGGTTTTGAACTGATACAACTTGAAAGAAGGGAGGTTGAGGAGGAAGTGAGGACCTTTTATTTATTTTTTTCTTTGGTACCATTTATAACCAGCTGCTCTTGACCTCTTTGCTGCTGGCTGCATCTCCTGCTGTAGATCAGGAGTCATCAACATGTCCTCTTGGATGGTCCCTCGTCATACCATCTGCTCAGCTGTCCTCCTGTGTTCAAGTCATGCAATATTCACGTGAATCCATCATGTTGCCTCTTTCGCGCTTGTAAATCCTGCAGACAGGATTTGCCACTCAGAGCCATTCCTCCCCCCCCTCCACTTCGCCTCCTCGTCCTTCATTTTCTAACAACTGTTGCAATATATTCTCATCTCATCTTCTACCTCTTTTTTGCTCTTTTCTTTCATCACTGTGTGAATGTGAGAGTAGACCTCCAATAAAGTCACACCTGAAAGCATCTCTTCCGAGTCTTTGTGCTTCATGTGTCCCGTGTTATCTGTCCATCAACTCCGCCACACTCAGAGGAACCATAAAGACACCCCCCCCCCCCCCCCCCAGCATGGACTCAACCTTCAGTGCCTGCTGTCATAATACCTCCGTTTTGTGCGTGTTTACAATATGTTTTATTGTTTGTGTGTGCATCTACTCCTGTATGTGCATGTTGTTAGTGATTGTTTTTAAGTGGACATACCATCTCTGAAAGTAAGTCACCACGTCAACACTGAGTTATTGCATCATTCTTTTTAAACATTAAAAAGAGGTTATTTTCATTCACATCCTGACATGTTAGCTTTTCACCAACATGACTGATTTTATACACAATTCTACCAACCAACCTCCTGGCTTGTTTTTTTACTTGCATGGTTTCTTGAACAGTATCTCAGTGGATAGAGCGAGCAGAGGGAGAGATCATAAGTCACTGAGACACTGCGCTGGTTTGTAAAATGTATGTGTGTTTGGTTTAGACATGTTAAGGGCGTCGGAAGGGCAGGGGACTCGCCTACCCAAAACCAGAGCCCCCCAAAGGAGCACTCTGACCAGTGTTGTACAGTTTCTAGGTAAATCAACACACACACGATCAGTGTTTGAGCAAATCAAACAATCAAATTAAAAATGATATGAGCAGACATCATTCAGATAGGAGCCAGTTGATGCAGCTCCAGTGTCGTGTTTCTTCCAGAGTCTCGTCCAGCACCCCACGCGCCTCGCTCCCACCGCACCCCGGGCCTGCAGACGCCTCCCCCTCGACGCCTCCTCTCGTCTCTCCCGCACGGCATGCTGGGAAAACGCAGCTACCATCACCACAGCAGGGCTGAGCCGGACAGACGCTCAGGTAGACACACAGACACATTTCTACAAAATAATTTGCTGAATTACACAAAAGTATTACAATTAATTCATCAGTAAGAGTGTTGTTGCTTAACTTCATCCTTCCTAGAAGCAAAAAGTTATTTACCTGTTGTCATCTGTTAACCCCCCCAAAAAAGAAAATTTGAAAAATGAGTCTATCCAATGTCCTTGTCATCCTTTTGCTTGATCAAATCAAATTAGTGGATATACACCCGGAGCTGATAACCTTTTCTACCATTTCTTATCTAAACTAGCTCGTTGGAGAGAATGACAACTAATTCTAATGAAAACGAATCAGCAGATGGGGGTCATTTGGATAATTTGGATGATTCAACTTCAGTCTGACACTTTGTTTTTTATTGGTAACTTCACTATTTTTATTGAAATTGAATCACAGTCATTTGTTGCACCACTTGTAACTAGGAAAAGTAATCAATACTTTTCAAAAGTGACAGATTTCCTCATGCTTTCTCTTGTTTTTGCAGATAACCCTGGTACAACAGGTGGACCCCTCCTGGTAGGTGTCTAATACTCTTTAAAAAAATATATCCTGTACAACTGCATCACCGCTTATTGTAATAAAATGATAAATATAATTGCCTTTTTGCAGCATAACGGCCGCAGCAGCAGCAGTGGAAACACCCGAGGTGGGGTCATGGTCCGCAAGAGACGCCCCAACTGGATCGATGCCCCCGATGACAGCTTCTTCCTTGTCACCCGGGAGACCAGGTAAGCAAAGGTGACACTTTTCAAAACTCTGATTGGCTGAGTGTGTGTGTGTGTGTGTGTGTGTGTGTGTGTGTGTGTGTGTGTGTGTGTGTGTGTGTGTGTTGTGTGTGTGTGTTTGAGGGGAAAGCAAGTGATGCTGAGAGCCCAGCAACAGCATATTAGAGGGATTGAGCTGTGGCAGATGTTATTTTTGTTGTGCGTCGACCTCAGACAGCTGTGTAGTGCACACACAAACACTTACACAATGCATGTGTGAAAGCCTGCCTGCAGAGTAAAATCAATTAAAATGTATTTAGTGTTTATTTTCATTAAAACGCTAATGTAGCTCACACAGATATGAAAACATTATAAAAGCACCAGTTTTGGACGGAAACATGTGTCCTAGAATAAAAACGGTCACGTTCACTGTTTTTCTGGGAACTTGGGGGTTAGCAGCATTTTATATATATATTTTTTATTTATTTTTTTTCTTGTCTGATTTCCAATATTTTTAGGCCACTAAAAATAAATTATGCAGGATTCAGTGAGGGGGCCATGGCCTTCAGATGAAGATGCCAGTTTGGCCAGCCGTTGTAGATATAAGGTCTGAGTATCTGCTCTTGGATTGGGTGAGTTTAGGATTTAGAGGCAGCTTAAAGGAAGAGAATGGTGTCACCTGTCAGCTCAGTTGATTTAAGATACTCACTGCTGGGCCTAATAATAGGGCTACACATTCATTAATACTGGACTTCCATTGGAATGCCCTCTTACATTATAATTAAACACCAAATCATACATAAAATGTGAGAAAAATCAATATTTTAAAACTTTTTCCCTTGACCCTGAACACCTTTTTGGGTTCAGTAACCATTTATTGATAGATTAAGCCAAATAACTTCAGCCAATATTAATTTAAAAAAGCCAATATTTGCATCTTACGCACATAAGAGCTAGATATTTTTTTTATTATTTTTGGTGAAATGTCTCAACAGTTGAGAAACTGACATCCTTGTTCACCTGAGGATGAACTGAAATAACTTTGGCAAATCAAAATTGGAATTTGTCGAGTACTTTGGTTTATGACTAAAACTAAGGATTTCCCCATCAGCCTCATACTTTTTGTTTAGTGCTAATATTAGCACAGTTACACGCTGAACAAAGATGGTAAACGTAGTAAACATTATTATACCTGGTAAACATCGGCATGTTGGTAGGGCTGTCCTCAACCAACTCCTAGTGAACTAACACTCATAAGATTTAGTCCACTAATCGATTAGTTGATTGATTTAATCAGAAGATCTGTAGAATTGAGTTTCTCCACAAAGAATCACACAAAATCACCTCTTTAAATATTGTGTTTTCCAGAGATGTGCTCTTAAGTGTGTAAATAAGTCTTTCAGCATGAAAAATAGCTTAAAAAACAACGAATTGACAAAATAAGTCTTCGTCGACTAATCAACTAAAATGGGGAAGCCCTGCATGTGAGCATTGCCATTGGCTCAAATTGAATCAAATGAAATTGTGGGCGGAAATGTAAGACTGTACGATGCATTCAGCTGATGCTGAGCAAATGAAAATGAAATAGCATGAGCTCCTCCACAAACTTCTGGAATTTATTTTTGTGCCTTTGAAAGAAAACAACTTGCTCAAGACTGTAATATTTTTAAAATAACTTTAAAAAAAAGTCTCAAAAATCCCAAACAGCAGATTCTCGTTGTACACATTTGGTTGTTCACATAATTGAAAAAACATGCATTTCTATTTTACACATAGAAAATCAGTTCCTATTCATTATTCTCACACGTGCATAGACACACTCTCTCACACACACACACACACACACACACATGCACACAATGAGTCAATGTTTGCACGTCTCTATGTGAGAGAGAAAGATGATCTCCCATTAAGTCTGTGTCTAAATGAGCCATGGCGCCCGGCATTCATAGCCGCCTTCAGATCACAGAGACTAAAATTAGCGCAGCTAACTGGTGCGGATGGGCCAGCGAGGAGCCAGGCACTGCTGGGCCCTGAGTGGAAATATCATTACCACATTAACCATGGCTGCATTCGTATGGATCACTCACTTACCACTTACAATATCAACATAGCTGTGTTTGTGTGAGAGACGGATGTCGTGACGAATATTGTCCCTTTATTATATTACACTGTTATTTGCTCCCCTTGCAGAGAAAATGAATGCTTTTCTTAATAAAAGACATCAATAGATGTACTCGATACAGCTGCTGCTAATGAAAGACTGTGGGAAGTTTTATTTTCTCCCCATCTCCGACTCTTTCTCAGTGTGATGAAGAACGCAATGTTCACAAAGCAGAGAAAAGTAGTGGGAGTTGGGGACACTAATACTTTTCTTTACATCGGTCACACACTGCTAAACCAGAACAAAATAAGATAAGAATGTACAACTGAAATGTTGACCTGATGAAAAGTCAGGAGTTTAACAAATTTACATCAGTTTTTAATCCTGTGGGGGGGAATTAATGCCTGCACCTTATTTTATGGCAACCAAAAATGTCTGCCCACTGATGGCGCTATATGAAAACGTTATTAGGATTTATCCTCTGGGAGCCATGAATGTCTCTACAAAATTGTGGGCCAATCTATACTCCTCTGGAGACTAAAACAATCTAGAAATGTCATGACAATCCATCTAATAGTCAATACTTTTCACTCTGAACCACAAATGTAAAAATGGCATGACAGGCAAATTCAGAGGATCAACAAGATCATTAGGATTCATCCTCAGGGAACCATGAATGTTTGTAGATAATCTCATTGCAATCCTTCCAATAGTTGTTGAGATATTTCAGTCTGGACCAAAGTGTAACAGTGCAAAACAATCAAGTTAACGTGAAGAAAATGATTTGGCAACTCTAGTTTAAATATTGAGACACCTAATCATTGGTGGAAAGTAGCAAAGTAAATTTACTCAAGTACTGTACTGAAGTACATTTTAATGTGTCTGTTCTTTCCCGTATTTACAGCAACAACAACAGCCGTTGTTACTTTGCTGATTTTGATGAAGAAAAACACATGATACGATCATAAAATAGTAGTGGTTGTAAACTTCTCTTCTAGTTTAATTTAAACAGGACGAGGCCCAAAAAGTTAAAATGATCCAATATCCCACAGAAAAACAAGCATTAGAGAAAAGTAAAAACAATTTTATTTTTTTTCTTTCCTATCCGATTTATCATTTTACGATTAATCTTGTGACCCTTTGAAGGCCCCCGACCCTTATGTTGGGAACCACTTAAAACAACTATTTAACTGTTATTGTTGTTTTTTATCCATCAATGCCTCGGTATAAATAATCTAGTGATATCATATATTAATACAAGTTTATCAGTCAGTATGTTTCAGCAGAGTTACTACTCATGATACTTATATTTTGATGACAATACTTCTGTATTAGTTAAGTAGGATTTTTACTAGTAATGGGAGCATTTTTACATTGAAGTACTGATAGTTTTACTGAAGTAAATAATCTGCGTAATTCTTCCACGAATGAGCCTAAAATGAGATACAGAGAAGTTGAATTTGGACAGAGAAATAACAGGAACTAAAACTGGGACATTTTAGAAAACAGAACGAGAAAAGGCGAAAACAGAAATGTAAATGAGACAGCTTGATAAATTTGAGCGTGTTGGATTTACATGTTTGCTTTCCTCTCCCCCCAAAGGCCAGCTGAGCAGACAAGCAGCTTGGCTTTGGATAATGTGCCACCAGAACAAACTCTGCTCTTTTCTTCTCTGCTTCCCATTCTGCTTTAACTCTAAGTGACCTTACGTATGTCCTGCTGTGTAATAATCCCACACGTGTGTAGATGCACGACTGTCTCATGGACTTTCAGGCCTATTTGCTATACTTGGATGCACAGGCACATAATGTGTGCAGGGACTTCACGAGTGCTCATTTTATCAACAGCGGGGATCTGGAGGGAACGGATGTGTTTTCCTGTTCACCAGACAAGAAAGACATCCGCGGTGCTGCAGAGAAAAGCAGCGAACGAGGAAGAAAAGACGAGGGCTGTGCGTTAAATCTGAAAGTGACCGCCTGAAGGAGAACATGAATCACCTATACGTTGTGGTTATGTATCTCGTATTTAAATGAATTCCATTAGTGTGCGTGTGCCCCACGGCCTTGTAGGTTAGTGTCGGTGGCTGTGGGCTGTTACAAGAGCCTTCCTGTAACAGCACAAAGCCCACTGCAGTCTGGAAATGACAAAAAAAAAACTGCAAGCTCCTTTATGAGTCCGAAAATCCTGCAGAGAAGTACCTCTCTCTTTCCTCGTAACAGAGATGTGCACTCGTAATTTTACTACTGATGCTCAATAAAGGAAATGAGAAAAAGTGGTTGTTTCTAATTACTTTCTCAGCAGCCTGGAAGCAACATTTGGTGCCTTTTCGTCCGTGCGTTAAATTATTTTAACCAACTAAAAGTTTGTAGTATTCTCTCTTTGTTAGTTTCTCCATTTTATGTCTTGAATTCATCAGTAACCTTTATGTGTATGCAGCCTTTTTACTGCAGGCCGTAATCCAGGCATCAAACCTGTTGTCAGCTCTGCATAAATAATGCATTCAGTCAAATAATATATGAGGCTGAGCTCGTGGGACTTGCTGAAACATACTCTAACGATGCAATCATGAGCTATTGGCTACTAACTTATTGTTTATTATCAAGCTCCAACACATATTTCATGAAGAATGAAACTGTTAGAAACCGTTGTCTTTGACAAGATGAAGTATATCTCCAGATACTAAAGAAAATAAATAGAGCAATAAAATAGTAAACAATCCCATCCAAATTGCCCAAATACGCAGTTAATCATGATCACATCTGTGAGCTAAATATGAAGCTAATATGACGCTACCGACGGCAGCTGGTTAGCTTAGCTTAGCACAAAGACTGGAAATGGGGCCAAACAGCTAGCCTGGATCCGACAAATTTTGATAGGCAAAACAATCTCACCACAAGGTCTATTTAGTAACTGTCCTGGAGACGGAATTGCCGAGGGAACAATTTCTATTGGGATTGAGCCTTTTACAGACTTCTCGTCCATGTTGGGCTGAAAAGTTTTGATTAAAAATGAATTCCTGACCCTGGCAACGGTAATTTGGCCACCTGGTGAGATTATTTTGTCTACTACTGTTGCTGTTACGACTACTAACTACTCTTTCCAAGGTCAAGAATGAACTTTCAATCTGGAGTTTTCACTGACATTAGCTTGGCATCCGTGTGTCTTCTTCTGCACTTATGTCCCGTCTCGTCTCCATGCCTCCAGGAGGGCCAGGCGGCTGCTGTCCCGCTCCCAGCTGAGGCACGCTTGTCGGCAGCCATGCGAGCAGATCACCCTGCGCAGGGTCACCCAGGCCCTGCCGCAGGGGCTTGTCCTCGCCCCTCCGCACCCTCACCCCAGCTTGAGGATGCGAGGCCCCATCGTCATCCACGACTGACCGCGCGCGGATCCTCTGACGCCCCTGCTGCATTCTAACTAACCCATTCTCACCTCCTATTCTCTCATTAGATTCCTTTATTCCTTAAAATGCTGTTATAATCCAGAACACTTCATAAACAAGCCGTCTCTCAACTGTTTGGCAACAGAAGGATGTCCCGAGCTGTGATACAATAGAAACATGCACCTGACCTGACTGCAAGTGCTGCCTGTCTGTAATCCTGGGATTGTGTAAATACTGTATTTGGGTGCATGCGAGTGTGTGGCAGAGAGAGATAGTGTGTGTGTATGAGTGTGTGCGTGTGTGTGTGAGTGTGTGTGTGATAATGCCAACAACACATGAGAGAACGAGTGGATGTTGATGTGTGCTGTTCTTAGTTTTTATGGATGGACATAACAACAGATGTTTGTGCGACTTTTCTTTTGTGTTGATGGTGAATTGTTGTGAAGTTTTATCAGTTTGTATAAAGTTATTTTGGGTGGGGGCATGGGGCTGGATTACCTTGGGGTAGAGGGTGGGATTGCATTTGTGGGGACTCTTTTAACATTGGAGAAGAAGGCAAATGTCCAACGCTGACGTTAAAAAGAAAATGCACTATAAACTGAACTAGCAGCCTTTTTTTTCTTTTCTTCAGCTGCATTGAATTGAGTTTTACCTGCAGGTTTTCACGCTCTTATTGAGGTTTAAATCAATGAGCTGGAGCTGGTGTTGAAGAATGATGACCTGGAGACATTGTTTCACAAATAACTCCCAAGAAGCTATCAGTCATTCATGAGAAATCTGCAGGTCTGAAAATATAACAAGGCAAAGAAATAGAGAGCCAGCTCACATCAAGCAGCGTACGCCTCCCTCCTGAACCAGTGTATAATATATTGTATATCTCATTAAAGCAGTGTAAATCTACTCATCCTATTTCTATGGCCGACTGTACCTACCTAGCCCTAACGTGGGAACTAAAAAGCACTTCCTTTGCAACAGAAAAGGGCATGGATCTGTCATATTTTCCTCAAGGCCGTGATGTACCGGCAACATTTTGAGGCAAAAGAAGAAGAAGAAAAGAGCACCTTTGCCAGCAGTTGTTTGCTGTATATATTTCTTCATTCTTTCTTAAAAACAACAGTCAAGTTTCTCCTTTTCAGGTCCTCTCTCTCTCTCTCTCTCTCTCTCTCTCTCTCTCTCTCTCTCTCTCTCTCTCTCTCTCTCTCTCTCTCTCTCTCTCTCTCTCTCTCGATGCTGCATGTTGCCAGAGGGCGTTGCCTCAGAAAGTTGCTGGTGAACCCATCCTGCCTTCAGGTGTGTTTAATTATGGGTTTTTAAAAACTGGCATCGCCGCCGCATGTCTTTGAGGTGAGAGCCTCCGCCGATGATTTCTTCTCTTTCATTCAGAATGTTTATGTTAGTGTTTCCTGTATGTCATGTGTTGAATTATGAATATGCTGAAAATAAATAATAAATACATTGCAGGATTATGATGTCCGCTCTCGGTGAGTCATTTCGTGGTGTTACATCCTGACAGGCGGCCCTGTCTCCCAGCCACCTACTCCGTCTCTCTGCCTCTCTTGGTGTTGCTCTTAAGGGAGGGGAGGTGATGGATAGATGGAGGCCTGGTACACTGTGGCCTGTGTGATGATGTTGTAAAATACCCCCAACAAATGATGGTAATTTGAGCCAGTGAGGAGGAATGAGAAGTGCTCTCAGGATACAAATCATGTTCCGGGAAGCTTGCCTCGAGGTTCTTATGACCACAGTCAGCAGTTGCAACTGCTGTGTGTTTTTAGTTTCCACCATATTTTCTAAACATGTCTGTGGTTTCCCCTGAAGGTGAAAATCAGAAACAGAGGGAAATGACATTATTTAGATTGAACCCGATATGTTTGTAATTGGATTTGTTTTAAGATGCATGTGGGACTGCAGGGGATTATAAAAAAGCAGGTTTAACATGCTCGCCATGTCATCCGTTTGTAATGTAATGGCTATATAGTGGCCAAAAGTATGTGGACAACTATATAAATATGTGAGGATGAGAGAGGATGAGAGAGGATGAGTGAGCTCGGGCACAGATGTTCGTTTCATCGCAAAGGTGTTGGACGGGGTCGAGATCCGGGATCTGTGCAGGCAAGTCAAGTTCACACACCCAAGGAAAGTGGGTGTCCTCTCGACTTTGTGGTAAAACCGTTTCTTTGATGGGAAAGTATCTCCCCCAAACTGTCGCCCCAGATTTGAGAGCATAAGGACTTTTTTTAAACGAAATCCAACCCAAAGAGAGGCAGTCCAAATTACTAAATTACTTAAATGAGTCTAAAGCTTGTATTTTCCAGTTGTTTTTCACTGATTTTCACTGATTTATACCTTGGTAAAATACTTTGCAGTACTTTGCACTTTTAGTTGCTAAAAAGTTTTTAAAAAGATGCCTTAACAAGCCTATTTGGGTTATTTGTTTAAACTATATTTTATAAATAGAGTGAATAAATAACAAAGCACGATGGGTCAGGTATATAAGTTTCATTATCATTAGTTTTCTTCTAACTATTAAATTGTTTGTTTGTTTTTTCGACGAAGGAAAAAGCCAAAACACTCAAAATCATAATTTACTCGTGTTGAACTTGGAAGTCGGAGCTTTGTGAGAGGTACTTGAACGCAGCACAATGTCTGCTGGACTCCGTGTGACCACCGGCCCCCCTTGATGTTATCCCTGGTCTCCTTCATGTCTAACGCTTTAAGTCAAAATAAAGTAAAGGTCTAACAAAACTCATGACGTCTTTGTCTTTCAAAGTCCTTTCCCAGTTTTCTTAATCAGAAATGCTGGCCGACTTCCGCCGAAGCTCCAGTGGCGCAATCGGTTAGCGCGCGGTACTTATATGACAGTATACAGCAAAGCGATGCCGAGGTTGTGAGTTCGAGCCTCACCTGGAGCAGAGTTTTTAAGGTAACCTTTGTGTCGAACAGTATTTACTCAACCGTACTTACAATAATTGTATTCAAATGCTGCTAACCACATTGGTTCTTGGTTCTAAACCAACACATCTGTCATTACTGTCTGTGCGTCACTCAATACAGAAGTAAACTGGCATGTGCTTAAAGGCTGATAAGACAGCAATACATATGCACAAGGACAGAAAGTACAAAATTAATAATATGTTTTATATAAAACTAAAATAAGAATAGATGTCAAATATACAATGATTAGATGATTATTTTGTCAGTCATTAATAAACATATTCCAGCCCATCATTTCATTTTATTTTTTAAAGTTCATACTAAATATGTTTAATGAAGAAAAAGTAGCTCTTGGCAGCTTTGGTCCGTCTCCCTCTATCTTCTCAGGTGTGTTGTCCAACAGCGCCCTCTGGCGGTGAACCACCAGAACGGCTCCTCTGCTGTGAAACCAGCTTTTCACCACTAGAGAGCGATGTAACTGCACCGGACAGAGTCCACAGCCTCTGTAGCCTGCTGCAGAGAAACGTGTCGATAGTCCACCTCTGGTAAAAAAAAAAAATTCATTTATATTCACAAATCTATATCAATACATCAATCATCTTCAGACACGCTTTTTTTTCCACTGTAAATGATTGTTACATGTTATATACGAGCCTATATCTGTGTCCTGTGTGTGTGTGTGTGTGTGTGTGTGTGTGTGTGTGTGTGTGTGTGTGTGTGTGTGTGTGTGTGTGAATGTGTGTGTGCAGGCCTGTCACTCTAAGCTCTTTAAAGCTGGGAATGAACAAGCAGAAGATTGCAGTAATGATGTGACCCAGATGTCCCGGGTGCAGATCTCCAGGCTGAAAATGAGAGTGCAGATCAGAGCATCGTACCTCCCGTCACCCCTCCCGCCTCCCCCCTCCCTCCGTCCGGCTGGCCCGGGACACAATCACGGAGTATTTAGCAGCATGTGTGTATGAATGCATGCATGTAAGTGCATGTGTGCATATCATTTGAGGGAATGTTTGTGTGTCCTTAAGCTCCTCCAACACGAGGGATCAGATTTTGGAGTGTGTGCCACTTGTTCTTGGTGCTCCGGATTAGACGAAACAGTTTTTTAATTTACTCTCCTCAGCTGCCTCCATAAGACGCTAAAGCCTAGCATCGGCCCCACCAGAGACCCTAACCCCCCCCCCCCCCCCCCCCATGCAACCCCCTTTTACTCACCCATCCCCTGAGGTGACCAGGTGGCTGAACAATCACACACGCACCACCCGACAGTAGGCTCAGCGGGCCACTTTACTCAATGAGAAGCTCGGCAGTTAGAGTCTGAACGTGTGGAAATACGTGTATGTGTGTGTGTGTGTGTGTGTGTGTGTGTGTGTGTGTGTGTGTGTGTGTGTGTGTGTGAGGGATTGAGGGAAAAGGGGGCAAAAGACTGAGAGTTTAATATTTGGGATAAGCTCTGATTGAACATCCTGATCAGAGCAGAATGATCAAATTCTGCCAGTGATAATCCCCCATCTTGGAAAATTAAATACTACTCTGCTGCTCACTCACACCCTCTATATGTAACATGCTCTCTCTCTCTCACACACACACATACACACACACACACACACACACACACACACACACACACACACACACACACACACACACACACACACACACACACACACACAGTATTTAAGCAGGGTCTTAATCTGACCTGTGTCTCATAACCCTGCTTGGTTCCTTAGGGGACTGCTCTGATATCTGATGAGTTTTTCATTAACAAGACACAAGTCTAATCCTGAGGGAGAAACACAAAATGACAACGGATAAGCCCTGCTTTCCCCTCAAACACACACACACACACACACACACACACACACACACACACACAACATAACTCTGATCCACTGATCCACTATCTAACTAAACATCTTTACACACACACTCATATATTCATGTTTATGCTTTAATCTATACCCATCCCAGTTTCATTCACTCCGGCCTACATTTTATTTCTTTGCACGTCGAATATCTTTATTAATACTCTTCAATATATAAGTTTACTGCAGAGCAAAAGCTTCAGTATAATTGAAAAGAAGCTGCCTAACAGCTTGAGTGTTTATTCCCGTTCAGAAAGGCCTCATTTGAAGCCTCGTCCTCGAACACGATGAATTGTGAGAAGGCATTCAAGGTGTTACGGTGCGGTTGTCATGTAAAGAATTAAAAAAACAAAGCTTGAAAGAGAAGCTCAAACTCCAGGAGAGTTCTTTTTTTCTCCCATTTTGAATTAATTGAGTGAAATTATTTCAACTGTTTCTCAGTTTGTGTTTGACGGACGGCTCAAAATACTTCAACATATGTGAGCCTCTCGGTTTTTGTGAGCAGCGAGTTGTAGCGCTTCATTGTTGCAGTTGAGAACAAGACGCAACGCCATAGTTTTTTATTCAAGATGCAGATTGTATTGTTTTGTTCTTGAAGAAATGCCCATCAGGAGCCGTAACGCTTCACCTCACATTTTAATGTTCACGAGCTTGTGCCTTTAACTTTTCCTCAAAGAACAATAGTTGTGTTTTGAGAGTTTCGTGCCCATCCAAGGCATAAAAGTGCTCCAACTGTGAGTCATGTAACATTGTCTATGGAGACAATGAATGGGAGTTTAACTTCCAGAAACAGGGACTCCTAACAGAGCTCCTCCCACTTCCTAACTCTATTCTGACGTTGAATGAGAGCTTTCTGACACTGTTATGATCTGACATCTCTGTTTGAATCATACTGAGGCCTTTTCAAGCCATTGATCATGCTGTTGACTCAATAATAGAGATATCAAAGCTCCAAAACCTCAGAAACGTCGTGGACAAGGTGTAGGTGCATGTTGAAAACCATGATAAACAATAAAAACCATCATAAAGAAGACATTTTCATACTGTACAATCTATACATGGCAGCAACAGCATATTGTTGTATCAGCATTGATGTGGTTGCATTTAGTTAATTTATGACAATCAATGTATTGGGCCTCAACAGCAAAATTGATCCTGCTGTTTCTCAACTTCCTTATCATCATAATTTCTGTTTGATACAATTTCATTCTCCTACTATGATGATATTTTGGTCATATTTGATTTAGTTTTGAAATGTGTGACGGCCTAAACAAAATTTAGGCTACAGGAAATGAGTGAGGCCTTATATTTAAGTGTAATTTCTTAAAAATAGCTTAATTTCTAGTGAATTACAGTAAGATGGTAAAATTATTCTTTATGTTGGAGGCTCCAACTGAAACCCCTTCAAGCGTCCCTGCTGTACTTGAATCACGTTGCGCTTGTTATTAACTCCAAGGCACTCGTGTGTGCGGTGACTTCCAAACATATAGAGGATATGGATATTGTAGTATTTAAATCGTAATTATGCTACCTTTGATTTCATTTACATGTTCAGTTTCGGACGTCAGGTTGCGGTCAATCGACTCCCAGAACTTGTTTTACTTCAAGACAGACACCGCCCGCTTTGCTTTCGGCGTACGCCAAAATCAGTTACGAGCGCATCTCCACAGATCCACTGCGTCATAGAACTTCGGTTATAGACCAATGAGAATGTAGTATTGTACAGGGGCAGAGCTGAATGACAGGAGAAGCAGCCAATCAGCCCACGTTTCGCCCCAGACGTTGTAACCAATCACCGAGCATATGCCAAAAATAACACCTCCTCTTGTTCAGCACCCAAAGTCGAAGGATAGCTCTGGCCTTTCAATTGAAGAAAGTGCTAGATTTTGTCAGTGTTGTATAATATAACACAATTCTCCGTGTCCGTATCTGCTTAGGAACGATCGGAATTAGTCTTCATTTTTATGTGAGAGACAGAAACGGGCGTCAAACATGCGTAAAAATCAACGCTGTCCAAGCAGGGAACCACCGAGAGAGGAATTATCGCCGCTCATCTGAGGCCAAATCTCGATTATTATTTTTGTGTCAAATAAGGAAACATAACACAGCTACGCTAGCTAACGTTAGCCCCGTAGATAGCTAGGTTACCGACACACATCTTCACACAAAAAGCAGAATCCAGCAGATAATCAAGATTGGATCAACATTCGCGACAGCAGGAAAACGTAAGTAGCATGCTAGTATACGAGCTAACGTCATTAGCATGCTAGTATGTGCGCTAACGTCGTTAGCTTGAGTTTGACAAGCTAGCTAACTGTGAAGCTAACATTAGCAAGTCGGCTAACATTAGCTCATATCAACACACTAGGCCTTTGCGTCGAGGGAGCAGTGTTTAGTGGACTGGAGTTCAGCATGTGGTCAGTGGATCGGTATTCAACAGAAACGCATTCCCAAAAATTATTAGTAGTCGGTACATTCAACATGAATTGTGTTGTGCAATAACCTCAGTGTTCAAACAGACCATTGTCTAAATATAACCACGATCCATCGTCTGAAGTTTCACACTAACTTTAAATTACCGCCAACGTTAGCCAAGTTAATTGTGAATGAAGCACATCTAAAGTAACACTTTTACGACACGTTGGCCTCCAGTGCTTAGCCGGGTCCCTTGTGAGCTAATCTAGCTACACTAGCATGTAACTAGCTAATGACAGCTTAGCGGACTTTGTCATTATGGGTGTCAATGGTTAGCTGTGTTAGCATGGCAGTGTAGTGGTATTTTTAACGATGTAACATTACATTTAAACAAGCACACCCAACCACAAACGGCCACAGATTATATTCATTTAAATAAGTACAAGTTAGTGTTAACTATGTAGCGATATAGCTAACGTTGCTGTTGTGTATGCAGTGACCTTTTAGAGGATAATAATACACGCAAGCACCCATTTTCACGTCTCGTATCTTTGTTGAAGCACGTGAAATCAGTCCGTACAAATGAAGTGTAATCTAAGCTAAGATAACACTTAATGCTAGTCATGTTTTACTGCTCCAACACTCCAACACCGGTTCTCTACTGATATCCTACTACTAAAATATATATTAACTTGTGTACTATGGGTAAGTTGTATAACAATAAATAGTATCATTGTTTTTTTGGAGAACTCTCAAAAGGTATTGTTCAGCTGAAAAACTGCCGAAATGAACAATTTCAACAAGAGATGGAAACTCCAACTAAACATTTATGAATAAATTAGCCACTACAACTGTTTTAGTTTTAAACATGTTCACTGTTGTGCCTGTAAACTGGTCAAGCACGGAGGCATTTGTACAGTTCCAGGTGTGCGATCAATGCCTCAGACGACACAAACATAATCTAGCAGGTGACTTTGCCGCATCAACGCTTTTATGTTTAGATTATATTGCATTTATTCCAAGCTTTAAAAGGGAGGGGCAGGTCCACAGGCACAGGGCAGCAGGGTGTTCCCTGACCATAAACATGAGCTTGGTTGGTAACTCCTAACTTTACTATCGATAAACAGCAGCACAGGTCTCTGTGAGCACATGTAATCAACAATAACTCAAACTGATTCATGATTATTATATATTGATAAAGTTGGCCGTTGAATTTGGGTTTCCATTGTTGTTGCTACTGATGTGATCAGCTAAGTATGTCACCTTTTGTTCCTACTCCGATCAGTAAACCTATCAATCGTCTCTATTGTTTATTTTTATTTTTCCAATATTACAGTAGGAGTTTCTGGACATGTTCATGCAACCAGGGCTCAAAACACGTGTGGGACCCTGGTTGCCTGACTCGGTTCAAACAAAGGTTTTCTCTACGCGTTCTGACTTTCCTTATTGTTGAGCAATGTAGAGAGAGTTTTAACATTTTATGTTGAAAGTGAAGCCCTTGCCTTTCCATGTGATACTTTGGCTTACATCATATAAGATATTCTACCATGTTGCAGCAATGTGTCATCTAAGCCTTCCCTAAGGCTCTTTGACAAATTCACATTTCATCAATTTTGTATCGCGCAGAATTGAAATGTAACCCAGCAGCCGCCCTGCTCACCTTCACCGGCGTATCAGATTGCGATAAGGTGCGCAGGTGACGAGTATGACATCACTTGGTGTGTTGGTCTTGTGCCCTGCCAGCCAGATAACGGAGGAGTTCAATAGCTGATAATCTTATCTGAGTCAGCAGTCAACTGTGTAAAGACAGAGGAGCAGATGAAACACGGTGTCTGCAGGAGATGGAGACGGACTGATGGAACTTTTAAGAGTCACAACAGGCTTTTAAACAAATGCAAATCACTATAGGAGCCCTCGTTGGTCCTCCATAACAGGGAAGAACTGCACTGGTTTGAAAATTCGCACTGTGTCGAGTCCGTTTCACCGTTTTCAGCGGGGTAGATCAGTTAGACTGCAGCTTTCTCATTTGCTATGTATGTTATTCAGTTAGGGTGAGAAGTACATTTACCATTAAGCCATGCAGATATGTTTTTTTTTTCATATTGATTTTTATTGATGAAATATTCATAAACATTTGCAATAGGGTAACAAGGTCATCTTTGCCATTAATGTTGGTGCTCTGATATTAAGTGCTGCTTCATACTGGAGTTATTTGTACAAAAGCGTTCTGCTTTTCTTATTCTTAAACTAAATATCTTTGTGTTTTTTGACAAACAGGACATTTGTAGATGTCACCATGGAGTCTGAGACTCTGTTATTTATACTTTGTGACGATTAACAACATGGCTGGGTCTCTTGATGGTATCTTAGTACCTAGATAATCTTTGTTGTAGTTTGTAAGTCACTTGTGAAGGACGGTGCTCTTGGTTTGAAGACAATTTTAGGAAACTGCTGCCATGGCTGCTGTTGAATTCTATTTCTTCTTAAACGGAGAGTCGAGACTCCGACAACAGAAAACTTTTTGTTACAAACGGTGTTTGATTGCCTCTAGTGCTGTTCCAACCAACACGTTCGGATTCTAGCTTCTCAAATATGAGGTTTTGCAGCATTTCTGTGTTTTTATGGCATTTAAAATGTATTATATTTGGGTTTTGTAGTTTTGGTCAAACAAGATATTTGAAGATGTCAACTTGGACTCTCTGACCGTGTGATGGGTCTTTTACACTATGTCATAGACTCATGAATCAAAATGAAAATAATAATTGGTTGCCGCCCTTATTGCCTCTCCTTTCATGTAGTATGTCAGACTTTGAGAGTCTTCACACCACATCAGGCTTTTAGTGGCCCGTTGATCTCCGCTTACACGATCGGCCGCCACAGCGTGACGTCATGTTGCTTTTCTCCAAAGGTTATTCAGTTTCAACCTCTTACTGTCGGCCGTTGCGGTTTTTCTTTTCAGCATCCACCGCTGTCACCACCGTCGCAGCCCAAACGCACTACCCACATTCAAATGAATGGAATGACTGGCCGGGGATTGCCTAAACCGAATATTTTCCGTCAATGATAAACTGACTGTAGCTTTAGCTGTAAGTGTTAGTTCTTGGTCTCCATGTTGTGCACTTTGATGCTTTTGTCGCAGAGATTTAACGCAGTCTACCTAATTTTAAAAAACAGTATTACACCTTTCAAGTGGCACTTTTCCGCCACAAGCTTTATGTTTCATAGCGTTTTTTTGGTCATCTGTAAAAATGTTATTGAATGTCACAGGAAAGCAATGCGAGCAAGTGGTCATGAGTGGTTTCCATTGACTGGTCTGATCCAGCAGTGTTATGTACGGCCTTGGAAGCACTCTGCAGCAGATCAGTGCATAAAGGGGAGATGAAGACCTGGAGGGTCAATAATGTACGTTGAAGTGCTGCATGTTGGATCCGCGCAACTGTCTTTGTTCTCATAAAATAAATGTAAAAAGGGAGGCACGGTCAAAGTCTGTTAAATTGGTTCAGCAGTTAAGATAAAAAAAGAGAGTTAAATATGTAACACTAATGGATTCCAGGTGTATGATTAGACACAATAGAAAGGTGTGGTTTTAGAAGTCCTTACTGTTACCAAACTACACAATCCGAGCTGTGTCCCAGTTCAGCGTTGCCGGCTCCAAAGTCCATATTTCAAGACTGAATACGTCATAACGGTCCGACGAGGCCGTCCCATTCCAGAGGCTTCTCCAAATGCGGCTGTGAAATTTGAGCCGCTGTCTCCTCTGCAGCCTTCGCTCACTATCCTACAACCCACTCTGGGTTGGTTAGCTTAATGATGCATTCACGTGGTCCTCCTCACCTCGTAAATATGGGGGAATAATCGCATGATCGTGTCGTATTTACCAGGTATCGTCCTTCATAATGTAGGCCGATGATGATGTTGCAGAGAAAATGTTATGGATTCTTAAAATAACCTACACAGTTGGCCAGTTGTGTAGCTTGTTGTGGTGAAATGTTACAACTGTCAACTCAAGTGTCATGGAACTTGTTTTGCTTATATTTGCCAAATTGTTGGTAATTGTAGGGCAACATCTGGTTGATTAAGTCCAGAAAAGATGTCTCACCTTCTGTTAAAACTTGACTAAATGGTTGCAAAAAGAAGTCTGATTGTATAGAAGTCTATGGGTAAATGACTTCTCACTTGATTTATTCTCGGTAAACACGACTTTATGGTCTCAGTTGATAGTTTCAAGTCTTCAACACAGCATGATGTTCATTTAGTAAAGTACGGTCCCAATTAGAGTGAAATAGGGCGGGGCTACCTTGTGATTGACAGGTTAACACCACGGTATTGTCTGTGTTTCCATCTCACAACTTTAACCCTTTCACACTGTTTCACTTCATGACGGTTAATTCCAACATTTCAGTCGCCTATATATGCCTCAGTCAGCGTTTGGTTTTACTCTCTTGTGTCACTTGTTGGTTGTTTAAAAACCAAGATGGCGAACTCGAGGCTTCAAACCAATGGGTGACGTCACGGTGACTGTCCACTCATTAAATACAGTCTAAAGGTTGGACAGGGGGGTCATTGTTTATCTGTATTTGCTGATTAGGCATGATGAACATTGTTTCCCACGATAGTAACCCCTGTTAGGGCTCCTATTGGCTCAGTTGTTTTTCCAGTTATTCACAAATGCAACACCGAGCCAAGGTAAAAAAAAAAATAACATTTGTTGTTGACTCTCAGACTGTAATCAAACCACCATCCCAAGCTGCTGTTGTCCCATTGTCTTGACATTCAGGTCCAACAGGGTGAGTCTGTGGGTTGCAACATACAGAATTAATGCGTTTATACTTAGATAATGATGGAAGCTGTGTGTGTGAACCTCGCTTCCAGGACAGCATTACTGTTTAGTGCGAGTGTGCCTGCACTCAGAGCGTCTGTCAGGCTCTCTGCAGCATTATGTAATCCCCGACCTTCCACTTCCCTTCTTCGTAGCCAGTGGTTTCCTTGGCAGACATGTGCGTCTTAGCATGAGGGGGTGTTGGTTTCGACTTGTGGTTACAGCTCGGTTGACAGCAGTTTTGAGTGGGTTAAGTGGTTTGAGAGTTCCTGGTTTCAGTCTGACGTCTCAATGGAGATATTCTCTGGGCTTTTCTGTTTGTGTGTGTGTGTTGTTGTTGTTGTATTGTACCATTGTCAGCCAGTGAAGTCTCATAGTATCAGCAGCATGTGTTCTTGCAGTCTGCATGTCTCCTTTCAGGGTCTGGCTGCTGCGACTGCTTTAATGGATCAGATGATGCAACTAGTCTTTCCTCTCTCTACCAAGCGGCTGAGTGTGTGTGTGTGTGAGCCATAGAGAGGGGGGGGGGGGAGGGGGGGGGGGGGGGGGGTTGTCGCTGAATGAAGCTTAGCCTGGATGTTTGCCCTGCAGGGTGGGTGGTTGCTATGCAATGGCAGTGTGTTTGTTTTATTTTTAGAGAGAATCACTGCTGGTGAACACAACCGATTTCTCTTTCTCTCTCTCACACTCTCTCACACACACACACACACACACACACACGTGTGAACACACACTTTCTTACCATACATGAACATATAGGCTACGTGTGAGAGCCAGTAGGTGGTGGCGAGAGCTCGATAGAGGGAATCCTGTTGATGCTAGAAAAGCAATAGAGATGTGAATAGCGTGGCCCACTGCCCCACCCTGGACATGAAATCTAAACCGGCCTGTCGTATTTATAGAGCGTCTTTTTGACTGTGACACTGCCTGCACACACATGCGCAGACACACACACACACACACCCCTTTTCCTCTGAAACGAGCTGTAGTCACTCCTTGCGTGTGCCAGCCTTTTTTGGGCTCATGCCGTGTGTGCGCGCTCACGTGGGAGGTAGTAATACAAAGTGAAGGAATCAATATGTTTGGGGGAAAAAATATGTTTGATTTGTATTGACTTCAAGATCTCATGGGTGCTACAATACATACATGCTGTAAGTAGCGCCATACCGCTGAAGCTGCTGACATTTAGAGAAGAATTGATTTGGTATGCTGGGAAAATATCGTGCAGGTCAGAAAGACCAAAGATATGGCGGAGAATACTCAAAAATATTCATATTTGTACGTCAATTCAGCCATTCATTACATTTTCCTTTCAAATCCTTCATACCTTCAAAACTCTGGAGAGGTCTCTCTCCTCTTCATGCATCTCTGATTCATCACAGCGAAGCTTGAATTATTAGCTCTTTTAGCTCGTAGCTTGCAACAAAACAGTGCAGAGTCGTCCAGTAGAAAGTTCAACCTGACTCAAATGTGGTGCACATTCCCGATGGATTACTGTGTAACATGAATGCCGTAGAGTTCTGCAGTTTAGCTTGCGAGCGCCTCAATGAAAGATGAAACGATTGCTAGCATAATAACTTTCCAGAGCAGTAAAATCCCTCCTCATGATATATAATATACATCGCTGTGAAGTGTTTTGGCGCCTGGACTCGGGGATGGACAGCTAATGGATCTGTTGCTAAAACCGTACTTCCTGGATTTGCATTTTATTGTCTCACAGTACCTGAACCCACACAACCCCATGGATAGTTTTAACACATTTTCACTCAGGGTGGCCAACTAATCAAGAACAAAAACTGACCCTCGAGACGGGTTTCATTCCCATTCACCTCTTCGCAGGTGAGAGCTTCACACCCTGCTGATTCAGTAATGTCACACTCTTCTTCTGCAAACAAGTTAACTAATAGTATTAGTCACCTTGTGCTCGGGGTGAAAGAGGCTATGTGTGCTCAAAGAAGCTTTACTGCTGCGGTGTAATCCTCAGCTCTGTGGTTCCTCCTCTATCTTTGTCTTGTCAGGATCTCTGGCTCTCACTATCCTCTTAGTAATTAAAAGCGCTCCGTAATCACAGTACGGAGCCACCTACTGCACCACTGACACCAAAGACAGAGGGATGTATTGTACAAACGGTACATGTACACCAATCTTCACTATTTATGGTACACTAGTGCGTTAGAATAAGAGGGGCTGACTTGAGGGTCAGATTATCTTCTTTGTCCTTGCTGGTGTTTGGTGTAATTAACTCTGTGTCCTCTCTTCTCTTTCTCTTGGTTAATCTCCAGCTATAGGCAGCAATGGGTGCATTCCTGGACAAGCCGAAGACGGAGAAGCATAGTGCCCACGGTGAGGGCAACGGGCTGCACTATGGCCTGAGCTCCATGCAGGGCTGGCGGGTGGAGATGGAGGACGCCCACACAGCTGTGGTGGGCCTCCCCCACGGACTCACCGACTGGTCCTTCTTTGCCGTCTACGATGGCCACGCAGGCTCCCGGGTGGCCAACTACTGCTCCGGCCACTTGCTGGAACACATCCTGTCAGGCGGGGCCGACTTCAGTTCAGGATCCGTCGCCGTAGAGGGCGTGAAGGACGGCATCCGCTCGGGCTTTCTGAACATTGACGAGTACATGCGCAGCTTCTCTGACCTGCGGCAGGGCCTGGACCGCAGCGGGTCGACGGCCGTGTGCGTGCTGCTCAGCCCGAGCCACCTCTACTTCATTAACTGCGGCGACTCGCGGGCCGTGCTGAGTCGAGACACCAAGGTGGGCTTCTCCACCCAGGACCACAAGCCCTGCAACCCCCGCGAAAAGGAGCGCATCCAGAACGCCGGCGGCTCGGTCATGATCCAGAGGGTAAACGGCTCCCTGGCTGTGTCTCGGGCCCTGGGGGACTACGACTACAAATGTGTGGATGGTAAGGGCCCCACGGAGCAGCTGGTGAGCCCCGAGCCCGAGGTGTGCGTGTTGGAGCGGGCGGCCGAAGGAGACGAGTTCGTGGTGCTGGCGTGCGATGGGATCTGGGACGTCATGTCCAACGAGGAGCTGTGCGAGTTTGTCCGCTCACGGCTCCTGGTGTGTGACGACCTGGAGAAGGTCTGTAACTCGGTGGTGGACACCTGTCTGCATAAGGTAAGCTTTTATTTCTCTCACGTGATGTACGTTTCAATTCAGATTCAGGGATAAAATGCATTCCTCATCAGTCTGGCAGTCTGGACTGCATTACAAGATGATCTAATGTTTCTTTAAATAAATCTTAACATCTGACAGTGAGAGATCATTTCCTCCCCTTTGGTCTTCTCTGCTATTGATCCAAGAAAAAAAGCAGTAATCGCTCTTTTGTCTTCAGCTGAATTTATCCACCACTCCACATCTTGGACTTCTGCCTTCCATTTAGCACCTATTTTGTGTCTCGAGCAATCCAAGAACCAACAAGTGCACAGCAGCCTAGTTATTTTTACCTTACTAGACGGGTTATCTCAAGTGACAGTCACACGCCGTCATAAATCTCCTCTGCTGCCTTTTGTGATGTATGTGACTCTGTACTGTCCATTGGTTTAAGGCCAGAGCTCTATATGTGTCTGTTTCTATCTTTGTCCGTCCTGTTTCTATAATACACTTATTGAAAGTGAATGCATTCCATAAAAGCTTTAGAGGTTTATAATTAGCAATTAGTCGATCAACAGAGAATTAGAAAAACATGCAGTTTATTTTCCTAAACGTTCTTGTAAGTGCATAAATTGACAAGAAAGCTGAGACTCTTTTGGATCAAATAAGCCAAATTGAATTCATGTGTGATGATGCAAGTGCCATTTCATTGCAATGAGACAATGGAGTAGTCTCCAAATGTTAAAAGTTTTCATTACCAAACCCCACCATGACTTTTTCTACAGTGTTCCTAAAGGTCTTTGTGTCTTAATGTGGTATTTTTGACTACATTATATCAAGACGGTTGTCAAAAACTGTTACATTTTGCATAAAAACTGTGCAACAAATGGTATCAACGCAAAAATAGCTGCAACCACTTATGATACATAATTGAGCGTTGGACTGGCCGTCATAGACCTCCATCATAATGTTCTAAGCCTTCAACATTGAGACAGGCGCCCAAAACAAAAAAAACAATGTTTACAGATTCATGACTAGAAAGTGCTGCATCTCAAATACCAAAATGAATCTTCCAGTAACTTTCTGTATGAAAGGTAAAAGTGTTTTTCAGCAAGGTGTTACTACTACATGTGTTTATAAAATGTTTCTGTATTAGAGAAACCATATGGAAGATGTGTTTAACGTGCAGAGCTCTGTCTCCAGGTCACAACCTCATTTTATAAACGTAGCAACAGCTCAAGAATAAGCAGTGTTCACTGTACAGATGTGGAGTTTTCTTGTAAACTAAACCAAAGTTATATTCACATTCTGTGTTACTCACCGGCGCTCCTTGTGTGTGTACTCGAAGTCTATATCGACATTTATTTTAAACATGAATCAGTAACATTTTGATTGCAAAAAAATCCTATGTCCGCCATAAATATCCTTCTCATTTGTTCCGTCTCTTCCTACCTTCGTCTTGCAGGGGAGCAGGGACAACATGAGTGTGGTGTTGGTGTGTTTACCCGGAGCGCCCAAGATCTCGGAGGAGGCTGTGAAGAAAGAAGAGGAATTGGATAAGTACCTGGAGACCCGTGTTGAGGGTCAGCACACGCAACACACGTGCACACGCACTCCTTCACACACACACACACACACACACACCAACAAAATACACAGTTTATCTTTCACCAGCTGATACTCTGTGTTGGAAGCTTGTGGTAGATTGTTATAAACGTGTAATTATTCAGTGGTAGTTAAACATCCACTCTTTGGCAGCAGTCTTTCGATGCCTTGTTGGTACATGTTTTTCCACTCCTATAGTGGAAGGTGGTGGTCTAACACCTCACACTTGTAGGATAAGATACTATAAGCTGGCCTCAGTGTGCAACACAACCTCTCACAACCCCCCCGGTGCTCTTTGTGTTTGTGTGTAGAGCTTCTGGGGAACTGTGGGGAGGCGGGAGTCCCTGACCTGGTGTCTGTCCTGAGGAGCATTGCCACAGAGAACATCCCCAACCTTCCACCCGGCGGAGGCCTGGCCAGCAAGTAAATACGCAGCCTGGAGCAACATTTATCTGCATTTATACACACAGAGATACGTCGATAAGACGTTATGCTGCATTCAGTAAAAATGAGTATTTAGGTGAAGGAGAATTGTAACTCTTATCATGAGGTGTTCAAATGTAATCTTGTAAAATTTAGTTTTGGTGAGAAACTCGGACAGTAGAGAGGGAATTATGACCTTTTTAACGTCCTAACACTAGCTATAAACAACTTATAACAATACAACTTCTAACGACGGTAATCATAGCAAATATTAAAATAATAATTCAATCAAAAATCATTTATTTTGTAGTTTAAATTGTGTGTTTTTATGCAAATAGCCACTGAAGATGACGATATCAAAGTAAAAGGAAAACGTTAAGATTATTTAAATAGTTTTCTAATTGAGCTTTTCTTCATCTAGATACTAAATTATAAATAAATTATGTTTATATTATTTATAAAGTAATTTAATAACGTCCAGGAGATATGAATGTGTTTTTAAGAAGTTTATTTTACAATTGTTTTAATATTTATCTTTGCATATTTCTCATGAAGTTGCACGTGCTATGGGGAAAAAAACCTTTTGATTAGCACACCTGAGACAAAGAAAACTAGTTTTAGTCACTTTTCAAGCAGAATGTTTTGCTTTCCCCTGTTTGACATCCCAGCAGACCGGTCGGTCCGTTGGTCAGACCAAAGTATTCTCCACAATTTTAAAATGTCTTCTAGATGATGACACGAGAAAATAATCAGCGGCTTTAATTGATAGTGAAAACAGCCACGCGTGTTAACACAGAGGCAGCCGCCCGTCCTCCGAAACAGGCACGTAAAAGACTCACAAACATGCAGATAACACTCCTCAAAACACTTAGGAGATTCTCTTTAAGCATGAACAGCGGATACTCTAATATCGACTCAGTTCTGTCTTAGTTCCATTAAAATGTTAATCAATACACATTTGCTAAAAATGAACAATGACCGTGTTGTGTTCTCCTCTCTGAGCAGCGAGCTGTGTGCCGTTTGTGTGTTTACAGACGGAGTGTGATCGAGGCGGTGTACAACAAGCTGAACCCTCACAGAGAAGAGGAAGGGGTGAGTTGATCACTCTCTAAACTCCCCCTCACCTCTCCCAGCTTTTACTCTCCCCCCCCTCAACATGTAGCCACACACCAGTCCAGACAAGGCCACTCTTTTATGTGTGTGTGTGAATGAATGCGAGCGTTAAGTGTGAGGATAGACGTGGCAGAATAACCTTGGCAAGGTCAGGGAAACTTATTTGAATTCATATTGAAACGCATTAGAGCGGTGCGGTCAGTTTCTATTTCGTATCTATGATTGAAATAGTACACACACTATAGAATAAGATGCATAAACCTTTTGAACTCCTCAGCTATGAATGCACCCAATAACCTACGGATGATTTAAATGGCCTTTCTAAAGATTTCCCCCCCCCCGAAAACACAAAAAATACGGCTCGGAATGATAAATGTGAGTGTAGTTGTGTGTGTAGAAAATGAAATAACGTTTTAAATAACGCCATAAATATGCAAATATTGTTAATGTTCATAAGCTGAACTGCCGGCAGCCTCCTGCTTCTCGGTGTATGTGCGCTGCAGGCTTCACGTTTCCGTGTCACACTGGTGTGAGTTACGCACACGTTGGTACACGTCTACAGAGAAACTCTTCAGCAGATGAATGTGAAAAAAACCTACGCTCACACCTCACTCTGCGCAGTCGAATGCAAAGTAACGATTAGAAAAACAGGTTTTTGACTTTGTCACTGACCTTCACTTCACAGAAACTCTTAATTTTACAGTTTTGTATTAATCAATAAGGTGTAAAAACAACCAATATAACTCTACTTCATTTCAGTTTTTATAGGAAAATCATTCGCACATGATCCCACCTCAAGCATCAAAATCACGTCACGACTAATCAACGCTTTGGAGAAGAGCTTTAATTAGAATAAGATGGATGCTGGTGCTTTAAAATAAGTAACTAAACTGAGTTTCTCAGACACATTTTCTTATTTACATTAAAACCAACCGGGTTACTGCTTTCCTGGCGTGGTCATTGTGTTTTGATCATCTTTTCAGTGAAACATAAGAATAAAGCATAATGATTTATATCATAAAGACTTCAAATGATGATTTCGGATGCTCGACATCACCCTCAAATCAAATTCCAGCTTGTGAATCAGGGCTCAAAAAAAGCCCTTTATACAAAATTCATATGTCGTCGAAGGAGGAAACTTCACATCCATCATCTTAAAGAAATAACTGACAGGACTAACAGGAACTTAAGCATTGTATTTCCTATCGTAACGAAGAGATCCGTCTCGGGTTTTAAACAGCCTGGAAGGGTGTGGTGTGATGGTGGAGGTGTGTGTATCTGTATGCGGGCACGTCGGTGTGTTTGTCATATAATAAATGTCAGTGGAGTCTTGACTTGCAGGCTCTCCCCCCCCCCCCCCCCCCCCCCCCTTATACCTTCTCTGTTACACCATCCAGCGAATATCACAAAGGGTTGTTGGTCACAGGGTCAGAGGTAGCGTTTGCATGGGCTTGTCCGACTGGTGCAAGAATGTCCCTGACATCGTCACGTTGGTGTGAAGTAGATATTTGTGTGACAATGATGTGAGTATTGTGCCGGTACTTGTGTGTGTGTGTGTTTCTGTCTGTGTGTGTGTGTGTGTGTGACCATGGAGTGTGCCTGCAGAGTCTGACCCCTGGCGTGTCACCTCAGGCCTGTGCGGGGGGAGAGGAGGAGAGTGAGGAGGGAGGTGGCAGCACGGCGGCTCATCTGCTGGAGGCTCTGCGGCAGTTCCGCCTGCACCACCGGGGGCAGTACCACTCGGTGCTGGAGGAGTCCCTGGCCAGCTACACACTGCGGGGGGAGAGCACTGTGGAGGGAGCGGGGGAGGGCAGGAGGACCTCAGGCGACGGCGACAACAACGACGACGACGACGACAACGGCGGCCAGCAGCAGACCGTCTCCCCTCCCTCTCCCCCCTCGCCCCCGCCCTCACCTGCCACTGCAGAGCCGGAGGCTTGCCGAGATGCGCCCGCCCCAGAGTCCGGTCCCTCCTCTGACTGAGCGCACCCCCCCCCACCCCCCTCCCGTCCGCATACCTTACCCGACCCTAGAGCTCTAGTCAGATGTGCTGTGACCTCTCCTCCTCTTTCCTTCATCGCAGAACTTGAATGGACACATCGGCCTCTTCTGGCTCCACCGTGGTCTGCGTCTTACAGCTGCCATGTTCATTCGTGAATATTTTAGGAATGCAAAGGAAACAAACAATTGTCTATTCAAGTTCTGTCTCCGAGCCACATATATATACCTTTCACCCAATAAGGACGCTTTCTTTCCCCTGTCCTCGGCTTGGATTCCCAAACTCGCCGGCCACTTTTACCACCTGACCACACAGACTGATGTTTACAATAGAAAATATTCATCAGCAAATTATTATTACATGCAAAAGTGGCTGGTGAAGCAAAAATAAACCTTGCACTCCATGGCCTACATTTACCAGTATTGGCTTCTGGCTGATTTCCCACTTGACCCCTTCCCCTCCCTCCCTCCTCCCTCAGCCTCCCCCCCTCCCACACCTGCTTACAGTGGAAGAACTGACAAAGAAAAGGAGACCCTATGAACTGCAGCTGTGTTCAACTCACTGCACGGTCTCCAGGCCTCCTCCATCTACAAACTCAGAACACACTCTTTTGCGTTTATGTGTGTGTGCGTGTGTGTGTGTGTGTCTTTGTCTGCGTCTGCATGCGTTTGAGTGATGGACAACGAGACAAATCATTTGTGTGTGTGTTGGTGGGGGGGGGGGGGTCGGTGGGTGGGTGTATACTTTCAGCGTCAATACATTTAAATTGTTCCCTCACCACATTATGCCTATTTCTGCATCACCACATTTTAGTAAGCTGCCTCACAGTCGACACAAAATGTGTTCCTGGTTGTTGTTGTTCAGGAAGATGGTGGCGCCACACGGAAAGTCATATTGTTTGCAAAATGAAAAGGGTTTATCATTTATACAGTTTGTCTCATTGTGTGACGTGGCTCAACTTCTGTGTCGGCTGTTAGCTGCTGCTGTTGGCAAATCACAGCTACGGTTAGCATAGCATAACAGTTAGCATCGCTCCGCTCCATAACGATCCTTCCATAGAAACACTCAGGGAAGTGGCTGTGCTCTTTAACGCAGGCTGGAAGCTTAAACAGACGTGTGTAGATATATATTTTTTGCCAAAACAACCAATTAGTCTTTATTCTCAGTCTTTTCTCTTAATAACTAAGCATGACGACGCTAGCTGACGCGCTATCATTTGCATTCATCTCAAAAGCACAATTTTCTGATATTTCACATTGTAGACGGAGGCAAGTCAAACTGTAGAGCTGAACCTGAGAACTTTACTGTAGATATGAGTGCTTGACTTTCTTTAGCTAACAATATGGCTATTTTTCTTTTTTTGGCCACACCCTCAGGCTAACCCTTTGTCTTTCTTTCTAACATGCAGCTGACGTTACGTCCCTGAAGTCAAACTGCTGACAGCATTGAATTCTACTGTAGGCATTCAACGTCTGGTCGTCTGCACCGGGACCACAGTGTGTTCTGTGTGTCTGTCCGCAGTAATGACAGAAGTGTTCATGAACCAGGTTTCCATAAAGTTCCCGCTGCTCATGCCGACAGCCGCTGCTGTTAACCGCGGCAGGATGTGTTTCAGCTTGATTAGAATCCCACACACCGTACATTTCATTCCTCACTGGTTATGACACCGTTCTGTTCAGAACAACACGAGCAGAAGCTCTTGCCTCATTGGGGGAAAGTTTGATTTATAACTAGACCGAACCAGCAGTGTTCATTCTTCCTCTTTGAAAGGAACGGAATAAAGCCCGGGACCCAATGACCCTGGTAATGCATGCACTGCACTTATCTTTTCAATATCTACGGCACTTAACTATCGGAAGGGAGGTTATGCTAAACACTGCGCGTATGTGTGTGTACGTATGTTTGTGTGAGAGTGTGTGTGTGTATGTGTATGTATGAGTTGTATTTGTATGCGGTTACGTGGGCCAAATCAGTCCCCAATATGACAAATGAACAAAATAAAGATGATTTGAGGTATAATGCAATGATTTGTGTCAAGTGTATGAGTATCTCTCACTGCAGACTGTTTCTTGTCTTTTGGTCAAATGTGTAGATCAGGGTTGTGATAAGGGATGCAAAGATTCATTAAAGTCCCAGACAGACTCCCAGATGAAGTGGTGGACGTTGATACAGCACCGTTCCCTCGACTCTCTACTATATTTAATGTGTTGTATCTGTTTTCTGTGTAGGCTGTGACGTTTGCAGCTCAAGCAGAAAATAACTCCACACCTTCCCTACCCCCCCTCTGTCAGCTTTTAGCTCTATAGCCGCGTCTCGTGATTTCACCTCAGCTGCTTAAAGACATTTTAATCTTTCGTCTCCTTTTTAAAAAAAAAACAATAACAGCAAAATAAAAGCCCGCCGCTGCATTGACAGGCGGAGGGGAGAGAGCCGCCTAGACTTTAGGGATTCCATTCTCTCTATTTCTCCCCCTGTTTTTCAGTCTTGACAGTTGGCCTCGTGATTCTCCGCAAGGTGAGTCTTCAGAGGTCTGGGTTCTGGTTGTGTTGGATGTGCAGGCTGGGCAGGGGAATGTCAGTCTTTCACCGTTATCCATTCAATTTAAGTAGATAGAAAGGTGTGCAGAGAGGTTCAAGTTTACTACTGTGTGCAGTGAAAGACGCAGCGACAAAAACAAAAAACCTAACGCGGGCTTCTCTCCGTCTGTCTCTTTTCTTTTTACCCAGAGTGCCGGTGAGCTGGAAGACCCCTGGTAGCCGTGGCATCGACCTCCGTCTCCTCCTGGTGATCGGTGTGTCCGCCCAGAGGAGTGTTTCTCCATTGCGCCATGTCTTTCTCCACTAAAAGAGGACATGTGGTGTGTGTGTGTGTGTGTGTGTGTGTGTGTGTGTGTGTTTGAGTGCGTGAGTGTGCGTATGTTGGTTGTGCGTGTGTGTGTGTGTGTGTTTGCAGCAGTGGGACAAGGACGACGACGACAACAACTATATACACACACACACACACACACACACACACACACACACACACACACGCATACACTGCTTTAAACCTGGAGGAAAACGAAAATCACTTTTCAGAAATGTCAAGATTTTATGAACTGAAGCATTGTGATGGTAGAGATGATTTTTACCATTGAGGTGTTTGTTTTTCTTTCCTTTTCTTGAATGTTGACATTGAACACCTGACTTCACAATGACATAAGGACCTATAGAGTGTGTTTGTGTGTGCGAGAGAGAGTGTTTGTGTGTGTGTGTGCGAGTGTTTTGAGGAGGGCCAAGAGAAGACAGACGGTGGATAAAGACTTTGTATGTAATTCTTCTTCTCCTGGACTTTTTTTTTTTTTTTTCTGTGCTCCTGAGTCTGATATTTGCCTAACACCTTTGCTTCTCCCCTCTTAAAAAAAAAAAGAAACACTCTCTCTAACACACACAGACACACACACCATAAAAAAAGAAACATAAACACCCTCCCCCTCTCCCCCCCCCCCCCCCCCACACTTCCACCTGTGCACGTATGTGCCACCTTTGCAGAGCACTGCATGAGGACTTTGGTTCCACATGTACAGCTACGTGGTTTTCTAGTCAATCCGGATGGACAGCCATTGGTTGAGACTGAATGAACCCGAAGGACCTCTGCACTCTGATTGGCTCCTGCTGTGTGAGAAGTGGAAATTATTTGAATTTTTTTTTTTTTTGTTGTTGTTGTTGTTGATACTATTAGGATAACGATGATAATCATGATGTGGGTAAATGGGAGGTTATCTAGTTCACTGAAGAGCCGAGTGCAAGCGGGACTCATGGGGGGGGGGGGGGGGGGGGGGGGGGCTGTTGTATCACTGGTTGGACTTCCTGTAGGAGGAAGGTTGGGGCAGGAGGGCGGTGGGTCAAACGGGCTTCCCCACCTCCCTCTCCACCATCATGGTTGGAAGTACACATGAGAGTGGACTGTCCTGACAGGACTTTTTTTTTTTTTTAATTTCAATTTTTTTTTATGTTGTCCATGAGGTTACTAGCTGCTCGCTATGTAGAGTGAGTGAACTCCCTGTTTTAACCCAGTTCCTGGTTCTCAGACTGCATTGGTAATGTTTGTATTGCTGTTGTTTGATTGCACTCACATTTGATTACAGAAAGCGTCTATATATGAAATAAAATACCTGCCAAGGATCCAGTGGTGGCTGCGTATTTTAATACGAGAGGTCGTGTCATTTCTGTTTGTGGAGGCCTTTGTTCTTTTCCTCAGAGGCCTGTTTCACGAAGCGAGACCAATCAGATCACTGGAAAGTTCCTGCAGCATCCCGACACGGGACACAGGTGGACTTTTAGGTTTACAATAAAGTGAGTAGTGCAGGTTTTATAGGTCGGTGCAATCACTTTATTGTTCCATTTCCATGTCTGGGTTCAAAACAAACTAGTTTATCACACTGAAGAAAATTATAGCGGCAAGCTTTTTACATTCCGGTGTAAATAGACGTATTTAAATTCTTCTTTCATCAATTCATCTCAGGATAATATGAGGCGACTTTGTGACGATGATTGATAATTAAAAATACACCCACCGCTTTGTTTTATCAGAAAGAAATCCACACTTTTGTTTGGCACCTAGGTAATTATAAATGCAGCTTTTCAGACATTAACTTTATTCTACTCAAGCTTTGGCAGCAGAACGTCTTGCATTACTTTTATCTTTCTATATTCATAATAGTTTATCATGGGGTTAGAAAGGAACACAACTATGAGATGTCGAAAATACTAAACTCTTAAACAGACAAAAGCTCAAATTCTCACAATTATTTAGTCCAGGAAACACAAAGGGACTCAGACTAAGTTCAGCTTTTCATTTTTCTTACATTGTTTTGTCACAATGTTGCTCCTCCGTAACAGCTACATTGTATCTAAAGTCTAAAGTGTCTCAAGGCAAGATATGCAGCTCCAGGGATGCTGCTCTGTAGCTGATCTTGACCTTTGAGGGAACGTACACAAACCTTTTCTGTAGGTAGTCGGGTTCGTAGGTGCATTAATAATCCTCCGGAGAATTGTAGCAGCTTACGTGAGTTGTACAGAGAAGATACTTAAAAATCAAGTTTTAAATTGAGTACAAAAACATTTCTTTCAGCAGAGATCTCAGAAATGAAAGAAAAACAAGTGTAACTATATTAAATCGTATAAAAAGAGTATGTATTGTTTTTGGTTTTAAAAACAGACCACAAGACATCAGGTGGAGTACATGCTGTACTGTATATATCGGTGTAATGAACCTTTTGAATATATTTAGCTTGGCTGCAGACCTCTGAACTGGCGCCCCCATTGGATGAGTAAATCAAAATAAAGTGGATTGAAATAGTAATTCAGTCTGATTATGTGGTTATGAATATGTGTAATGTGTGCACACGCTACAAGTGTGATTAAAGATGAGGGATAATCAAAGTTATCACTATTAGTCTCTTCATTTCACACCAAAATAAACTAAAATGTGGACCTCATGGTGGCGCTGGAGGAACAAAGTATTGAAGTCATTGGGATTCATCCTCTGGGGAACATGAATAATATTTAATAATTCATCCAACAGTTTCAGTCTGGACCATCCATCGATGAATTTAGGAAAATGAACATATTTTTCATGAGGTTTGGTAGTCAGACAGACGTGCTAGCTAAGGAACTAACATGAATTTGATTTTAGCAGTAATCCACTCATCAGTTCCTCCTATCAGAAGACAATCCTCTGAACAGAGTGATCCATTCGTCCACTTACATGTATTTGTGGTTTCCTCTTTCCTCAAAACATTCTGCTACTCTTCTCTTAACATAACTATCAAATAAAACCAGAATGCCTTGAAAAATACATTTTTTATTTATGATTGTACGTGCTGCACACACACACACACACACACACACACACACACACACACACACACAAACCCCGTGTCTAATCTGTCACTCTGTCATAATTTGATCATAATCCATAATGATAATCACATCGTATCTTAAAGGTGTTCTCAATCTGGAGAGGGATTATTGGATTGCAGAGCATGTGTGTTAGAGTGTGAATGAGTGATCCAAATATGTTACGGTGGTGGTGCATATGATGTGTGTGTGTGTTTAAGGGGGTAAACGGGGTGAATTTAATTTGATGATGGGGGGGGGGGGGGGCTCGCTGGCTCACTTTTTCACCCACTGAATCCACTTTAAGCCTGATATTACAAAACAATAGACACTGACCTGTTAAAATGTGTTTGTGCTCCCCTCCGCTGTTCCTCTTTAATCTCTTTCACTTTAATTTGTTGTGTGCGATTACGTGACATAAAACAAGATAAATCCAAGATCTACCGACTCTTCGGTTTATTGTTGAACAGTCACGTTTCTTTTAGCCTGCAGGCCGTTGGTTGATCGGTCCACCACAAATATCTCAACAACTATTTGATGGATTGCCATGAAAAATGTGCCTCTTGTATTCATCGTCCACAGAAGATATACTCTGATGACGTTGGTGATCTTGTGGCTTTCCCTCTAGCCCCACCTGGAGGCCGACGCTTTCATATCTCAGTCTATTTGGCGGAAAAAGAGAACCCAAATTTTACCAGCAAAATTAAATAAATATAAAATGCCAAATGTTTTTCCAGACTTGTTTTATGTTTATCTACAGTATAATAATGCATCATATTTGATCAATTGATTGTGTATGTTGTATGAGAAATCTAATGAAGTAGTAACTGTGGCTGAGAAATGAATGTAGTGAAATAAAAAGTCCAACGTTTACCTCTGTGATGTGGAGCAGAAGTATTATCAAGCATAAATTGGAAATACTCAAACACAAAATTGCACCTAAGTACTGTACTCAAATAAATATACTTAGTGACGTTACACCACTATACATGCTGGATTGGCCCACCATTCTTTTCCAGACATTCGTGATCCCTGGAGGACGAATCTTACGGACTCCGCTGACTTTTCCTCTAGCGCCACCATGAGGTTGACATTTTTGGTTTTGCATAAAATATCTCAACAACTACGGAACGGATTGCGACGACATTTGGTTCAGACATCCGTTGTGCCCAGAGGATGAATCCTGCTGACTTAGTTTCTCACCTGTTTCCATCATTAGCCTCAACTATACTATATTTAGTGGCAATTAGTTCATGTTAGCATGCGAACATTATCCCTGCGTGTAAAGCGTTGCTGGCATTGCTGTAGACTCTTGTTTATACATAAACACATCATGTACTTTCAGACTTGCCTCTTTCTTATTCCCCTCTTTCAGCGGCTTTTGTGAAAACCTCAGAGCTTTTCAGTCCTCGACCTGTAACCTAGACCTGTCGGAAAAGCTGCAGCTGCTTCAGAAACTCCATTTACAGGCCACATACATGGCAGCGCTGAATCTGCCCCGTGTTACAGTGTTTATAGAATATATTTGTATGTATTGCGGCTGTTTAAGCATTGTGTTTGTCCCATCCTCCCCCTGAAAGACCCGTGAAGGTGTACCAGTGGTTGTTTGTGCTCTCATCTCAACGTCAGCTGACCCATTTGACCCGGACATGCTGGAGAACATGTGCCAATAGAAAAACCGCCAGCTTTGTTAGCAGTTCTTCTTCTTCTTCTTCTTTCACCCACTCCTCTCTTTACAGTGAAAAGGTTTTCAGCCTGTGGCCTTCACCTTTGAGCGAGAGAAATATTGACCATGTGATTATACTTCACGTTTAAAACGAGCCCCCTCGCCTCTGAATTTAATTTGAAGGCTCTAAATGAGAGCTCAAAGGAGCGCATTGTTCAAACACGGTGAAATATAATGAAATATAATATGCTGATGGCCCTCTGTGTTTGTGTGTCTCAGCATATGATTTAGTGAAGTGGAGTAATTTAGCAGATGAGCATGTGGCCATTGTTAGAGGGATAATCTGGCTTTTGCTGCTCAGATAGTTTAACATGCAGCAGATTAGACCAGATTACCCCCAACCACACCAGACAGGACAGGAGCTAGCCTCCTCCCCTCTCCGCCTCCTACTAAATCGGCCCTCCCCTCTCTGCTTTGCTCCTCTTTTCACTCATCATGACCCCAACTTCCCTTCATTTCATCCTCTCTTAGCTTTTTATTCCTTCATCCTTTTCCCACTTCTTTTTTGTATCCGTCTCATTCGGCTTTCCTTATTTCTAGCTCCACTTATTCCTGCCAGTATTAATCGTTTCTTCTCTAAGTAGAAACACATAGACATCTATGAGTCCAAACATTGTGATCTATGTTCTTTAAACGTATCAAAACACACAGAAGAATCATCAGGATAACTTCTTAGACCAAGCTATAGGTGTATTTGCTATTAAATCCATTAAAAAATATCAAACGTGTATTAAACAGACATACTGTTTATGGAATATATCTACTTTTGTTCTACGTGTAAGTTAAACGGGTCATAATCATGGGATTGAGGAAGATTAAACATTGTATATGAATGAATGAGTGTCAAGCGTCCGACTATGCCTGGGTAGTTTCTTTTTCTGTTTTTGAACAACCTACACATACTTGTCCACATATTCACCAAAGAAAAAGACAAAAACACGCAGATTCAATCCAGACATAAAATATAGGATTATAGTATTATACATGTGGACACACAAAACGATACAATGAAACAAACTTTAAACCACAAAACAAGCAAAGTGTTATGCAAAAACAATTGAAGCGTGACATGAGATAAAAAACAGTTGAAATAACGCATACGTTTTAAAACATATCAACCAATTTGAATAATTTCCACACTATCAATTCAATTAATTTTGTGTAGCCCAAAATCACAACTTTACCTCAGAGGGCTTTACAATCTGTACACATCCTCTGTCCTGGGACCCTCACATCGGGAGAGGACAAACTCCCCCAAAATAACCTTTAACGGGGAGAAAAACAAGGAAGAAACCCGAGGGAGAGCAACAGAGGAGGGATCCCTCGATCAGGATGGACAGAAGTGTGACAGATGTGTACACAATGAACAACATAACAGAGGTACAACACATTCAAGGCATATGACAGAAATTATTCTTATAATGAGGGTAGTAAGTATAATAATGATGGAAAAATTGCGACTACTAATAATGACAGCAGATGTGGATATAGTAGAATAACAATGATAACAAAAGCAGCAATGCGATTACTAATAATGATCGTAGCAGTGGGTGTCAGGCAGGGCTGCTATTATTACTACTAATAATGATCGTAGCAGTGAGACCTCGGCAGGAGGGAAGACCACGGTCCAGATATAACCACGGCCCACGGAAACCTGCGAGGCGAGAAAACACAAAGACTCTGGAACAGAAGCAAAGACAGTAATGGTGTCGGTAATAGAAATAGTAATGTGACTAATAATAAAAATAAAAAAATCATTGTCAACTTCATTCATAAATCAATGATAAAATGATGCACGAAATGTAATCTAGATTAATATACATTTTATGAAAAATGCTAAATATATAAGAATATAAAATAAGATGAGTATAAACTATTATGCCACTATGAGCTGCATTATGATATTATTTAAGGCCATATTTATGATTATTGATTTTATTTTATTTTATTTATGTTGAACCACTTTGAACTTGTTACACTGAGGTGACAGTACTGCGCATGTATAGCTTTCTTTTTAACATAAACGGTAAATTTGTAGATTAATTCAGTAATTGTTGCTCGGATGGTGTCTTATAAACCTGAAAAGGGGGGACATCTTTTTTGATAAGGAATGAAAACAAATGAACTCATCGATTGATATCAATCTCTGCATCAAATTAACTCTAATCATGAGGTCACATTTCTATCTGGACTCCTCAATAAACCTCCTTAATTACATTTATGTATTTTCTTTCTCTTCTAGATTTATTTCAGATACCTCCGGTGGGTTGACGAATTCTAACTCATTCTCTTCTTCAACCCGTTCTCCTAACCCGCTGAGTTTGCATGACTGTAATTGGAGGGTGCTAGTGTATTAGTTGTGCAATATGTGTGTGTGTGTGTGTGTACTTACATCTGCATGACTGCCTGCCGATGCATGGCGGACCCGACAGCCAGACGTTTGCTGAGGTGCCAGCTGTTTGTATTTTTGGCAGTTGAGGTTTGTTTGTCAGGCGGCTGCTGTGTTTGTGTCATCAAGCTATTAATTAAAATGATGTGGTGAGATGACACCAACAAAACACAGGATAATGATGTAATCGGTACCTTCACATCTGGCCCAGCTGCCCTAATCTATAGTCTAGAAAGCAGTGCAGCACATGAGAGTAATTATTAGTCAAATTAACCGATTGTTTTGTTATTTCGTCTATCAGTAAGGTGTTTGTGCGTTGATGCCGCTGCTCGTCACCCATCTGTCATGTGTGGATGATTGTTTGTGAGCATCTGTGTGTGTCACAAACCTAGTTATGTGTTTACATGTGTATTTGTGTGTCTGAAAAAAGAAAGTCTCCAGCTGTTTCAGCACTCACACAGCTGGACTAAAGCCTCACCAATAAAAATAGCAGGATTAACTTTGAGGTGTTGGGTTACAAACCAATTAGGGGGCAGGATTAGTCGCTCAGGTACAGTTACTTGAGTATACCTGTCCTCCTTTCTGTGACAGTCATTATGCTAAGCTAAGCTAACTGTCTCCTGGCTGTCGTATCCTCTCACCTAACTCGCAGCTAGAAAACAAATACGTGCATTTGCTGAAATTAAGAATTATTCTTTTGAATTGCATGTTCATTGTCATAATTGTTGATTACTTTTCTACAAACCAACTAATTTATTAACCCACTATCCGACACCCAATTAGCCGACACTCTTAGCATGTATAAAAAGCTCGGTCCTCCCACTCGCTCCACATCTCAATTTTCATCCTTCTCAGTCCGCCACAATTTACCCCCCACCTTTTTGTTTTTTGGGGGGTACCATTGTGCTCCAAACTCTCCTGGATCCGTGTAAGAGCACAAAAGCACAACAAAGACTCAGGAAGTGATTAGTGGCTTAACGAGGAGGAGGCTTTGCAGGGAGTTAGGGGGGCTGTACGGCCTCTTCCGTGAGAGGAGGTGAGGGGGTTAAAGTTTCAGGGCTTAAGAGGTCAGTGTTAAGTTGTGGAGGTCAGTGAAGAGGTTAATTAGGAGCATGGTTTTTGTTTATGAGGTATAAGGAGACGCAGGAGGCGATTCACTTCGTATCCTCGCTGTGTTCCTCTAGCCACCCTGGAAGTGTCATCCACCCGCTTTTAGCCATCTCTGCTTTCCCTCCTCCTCCCCACTAATTGTCCTGTCGCTGAAAGGAGATGTAGCTGAATTAACTTAATTGTCACCATTACGACACACTCGCCCCCTCATCACCACAACACACACACACACACACCTCGAGTATGTTTCCTTGAGTAGCTTATGTTTCATTCGTCCTTCCTGCTTCAATTAGGGGAATGTCTTTTCAACTTGGAGGAGCCCTGGCCATGACTGTGTTTGTCCGTTGTTTCTGTTAAAACACGCAGAGAAACATGTTGCAATCCTCTGGGGACTCAAGTATCTCAAGTAGAGCCCGACTGAGCCACTCGATGTGAACGTGGGAAGAAGAGAAGCTTTGCTGACACTGAAACATCTTTGTTGGCTGCAACATTCGTCCTTGTCGATCACCGGTAATCAACTTTGCTTGTGAATATGTCTGGTTGTACTGTTAGTCTGGGTTGTTTTGTTCAGCATTGCACTCCTGTAACATTGCTGGACCCCATGCAGCAAAACCACAGATAATGTCTTTTTTATTCCACATGTTCTTGCTTGTCAAAACCTGGCACCTCAACAAGTTCTCATTTCCAACTTGTCACATATGGATGCTGGGTCAGGGCTTCCTGTTGTCACTTTTTAATGCACTATGTAGCCGTACGCGTCAAACTATACGACGCTCCACTACAGTCGCACTTTTAAACACTAAACACAAACAAAACTACTTGGTTAGGTTTGGGAAAACATTGTGGATCGTGTTAAAAACGGCATGTTTGTTACATAATCAATGTAAATAAGTCAACATTGACTTTTGGTTTCACACAGGACCTAAACAGCAGTCTCCTGGTTTCTTTATACTTCGTCACCTGACCTCAGGAGCCGTTGCTCTGAGCGTTTAATTCTGCCGCAGATGTGTTTACCTCTGAGTTACTTGAAACCCGGGTGCGTCTCATAGGGTGTCTTGTGCGTCAGTATCAAACGCGGAGGGCTGTGACAAAAAGCGTCGGTATTTGACGACCTCGGAATGAGACCGGGCTGGGCACCTACGTTACCCATAATGCAACTGAACCATGAAAAGTTTGGATGGAGATTCGGGTCCAGCCCACAGGAAGAGCGCCAGGCTTTAAGGACAGTTTTACATAGTGGTCAGTCAGTTGAATTACAACTTCCGGGTCCGTCACGTGATGCAGAGGGTCCCAAAAAGACTTTTCCTCATAGGTTTACATTTGGAAAGAGACGTCTGTAACTCAGAGGACTTTTTTTTTTTTATAAATCAACCGCCCTATACGGACACATGGAAATAATTAGGTCCTAAAAGTTTTAAAATGCACTAATAGCCGAATCAGAGTTATTTTCCTTCCTCTGTTCATGTGAATGAGCTCGACAACGAGGCCGGACCGAGCGACTGGGAGGTGAGGTTAAAGGAAATGCTAGTGTCCGTGCTCTATGAGCCTCGAGGATGTGGAAGATCGAGGGGAGATCCAGGTAATTTGACCTCATATATTTTATTTTGTAGACGCTAGCCTCAAGCAGAGATGAGGAGCGAGCTCTTTTTAACTCCACACTACTAGATTTATTTTCCATTTTCAAATGCGGAGTACCCCTCAAAGTAACAGTACATTATATTATTATTATCATTATAAAGCTTAATTAATTGTATTTAATAGAGAAAGGAGAGATTACCACCACCATGCATCATTTGGGGTGAAAAACTGGCACGTGACTCCTCACACCACGATGCAGGGACATCTGTCTTTTGGGCTAATTGGCATTAACCCTTTTAAGCTGGTGACCCCCTTTTTCCCGCCCAGCACATCTGCACTGGAGCTCACATTTGGTGTTTTTGTGTGTGTGTGTGTGTGTGTGTGTGTGTGTGTGTGTGTGTGTGTGTGTGTGTGTGTGTGTGTGTGTGTGTGTGTATTTGACTGAATAGAATGAGATGCTGCACAATAATGGTAAACAAGTGTGTTTTTGTTTCCTGAGCCTAAAAATATCTACCTCATATCCATATTTCACACTTTCTCTCTCACAAACAAACACAAACACACACACACACACACACACACACACACACACACACACACACACACACACACACACACACACACACACACACACACACTAACCCTGCACAAAGGGTGCCACACTCCAAAGCATATGGCCTATAGGCTAACCAAAATGTGTTAATGCTGATTGAATATGCTGCTCTATCAGACTAATGTTAGCAGGCTGCGTAGGCCCGATGCTAATCCAAGGTAACAGAATGGAGCTGGAGCTGCAGCTTATCTCTGAATTTGTGGATAAATTGAGAATAGAAAAGTGATTAGAAAGTGATTAGAGTGGAGGGAGTCCACTTAGAGAAACATACGCTTTCAGGTCCGAGTGAGATTTCCAATCACACCGTTCACATAACTGCTATTATTAATGATGCAAGCAGCTTACCGGCAGGACCACAGAGGTCATGAGATTTAGCTGATAGCAGACAGTGATGTCAGTTTTGTTTCAAGATGTGTCTCTTTTTTTTAAATATGACACATCACCATCATAATCAGGTACTTCTTCTCTTTTTAAGGGGCCTTATGGTCTTCTTGTGATTGGGGTATTATTTGTTTATTGTCATCTATTCCCTTATTAGTTTTTATGAGTCAAAAGTTGCGTTTGCCTTCAAACGTTTATCTTCATCACTTTGCTGTTTTGTTGGTCAGTGTGACGTAGAAAAAAACCTGAAGATTAAACAAAATTAAGCTGACTCACATTTAAAAAACTGGCAGCAGCGTATAGGCCTATATAATAATAATTATTATTATTATGAGTAAACGTTGCAGCACTTTTTAAAACAAAGTTACAAAGTGCTTTACATGTTGAACCACGATTCAAATATTTCAGGACAGCTATGAGGCACATACATGCAGACAATCAAATATATTATTAAAATAAATAATATTAGGTAAAAAAAGATTATAATAAAACAGATAAGACGTGTTGGAAACAACATAGTGTTCTAGCATTAATAAAAAGCTTTTTTAAAGATTGTCGCAACAAAAGTTGTCACATGTATGTTGTAACCATATTTGTTCCATTAAACATGAACTATATTTGTTTTGTTCATGTTCATCTGAATTTACCGCCCGATGTGTTTTGTATCACTCCTGCTCGTTTTAATCTGGTTTAGAGATCCGGAAAAAAGATAGTAAGTGGCACTTGAGTTAAGTCTTTTTCGGTTTCCTGTTAATTGAAATGTTTCCCAATAGAGAGTCTGTTAAGAATATAGGCTTCATGTGTCCAGCTTGTGCTTAAAAGGAGGGATAAATCCTCTGTGTTTGATTGACAGTGCTGTCATGACAACCCCGCATCAGCCCCAGGGTATCCAATGAGGAGTCAGATCCAGGGTCCCTCCCGGACTCCCAGGTGAGCTAAAGAGTCAGACTTCAGCACATTTCTGTCAGACCGTTTCCGAGATACACTTCGTCTCTGGTTTCACTCTGACGTCCAGATGGTGTTCAGGTCGCCTCTCGACTTTTTCTCAGCTTCCCGGATCCTCCTGCCACACTTCGCGGATGGGCCCCCTATTCTGGCACGCTCGCAGTCCCCGGAGGACCCCCCCTCCGCCTGTCCTCCCCTGGCTCTCCCAGGGTTGTGTTTCTCCGCGGCGCAGATCGCCAGCGTCTGCGAGACCCTGGAGGAGACCGGAGACATCGAGCGGCTGGCCCGCTTCCTCTGGTCTCTCCCTGTCACCGCAGACGGTCGAGACTCCATCTCTGAGCACGAATCCGTGCAGCGGGCTCGCGCCGTGGTGGCCTACCACACGGGGAGCTTCCGCGAGCTTTATCTCATCCTGGAGACGCACCGCTTTACGCGCGCCTCGCACGGTAAACTCCAGGCGATGTGGCTCGAAGCTCACTACCGGGAGGCAGAGAAGCTCCGGGGTCGACCGCTCGGACCTGTTGACAAGTACCGCGTGAGGAAGAAGTTCCCGTTACCGAGGACAATCTGGGACGGTGAGCAGAAGACGCACTGCTTCAAAGAGCGCACGCGGGGGCTGCTAAGAGAGTGGTACCTGCAGGACCCGTACCCGAACCCCGGGAAGAAGCGGGAGCTGGCGCACGCAACTGGACTCACACCGACTCAGGTTGGGAACTGGTTCAAAAACCGGAGACAGAGAGACCGCGCGGCAGCAGCCAAAAACAGGTCAGTGACTTTGACTTGAAATATGTTGTCCATTGAGTGTCACAGAAACATGCAGGTGTCGTTGAGTTTATTTTATCAGTATAGTATCGAAATATTGTTAAAAATCAAGAAAACCACGATATTAAAAATAGAATCTCCTTTATTGATTATTCACTGACACTTTCACTCTCTCGTTAAGGCAATTTCGTCTCCACAGGCAGCCAAGGTTGTGCATAAAGGCCATTCATGCGTAAAAGTGCACGGCCATTCAGCTTGAAGGTTTTTGTTTGCCTTCAGTCAGTCTGACCTGGACGGTCTTTATCCTTCTCTCTCTCCCTATAATTTGCTTCAGGGTCAGTGTGTGGGTCATCCCTCCTATTGGTGTGAGCAAAACGTGCATGAATGGGCTCAAATTGCTCACCACACTAAACTGGATATTATTTAGTTTTCGTTACGGGCTTTATTTATGCTCTATCTTTCACAATAGCAAAATAAGAACCTTTGTTTGTCAATTTTAACCTGTAACATTTTAATTCATTTTGGACACACTTGGTTTTAAGCAGACTTCCCCCCTTTTAATTTCTTTCTCTGTTCATTTTCAGGTTGCAACACCACCGGATGTGTCCAGGCGGTGCGCGGTCATTTAGCGGAGGAGAGTGCAGTCCAGACGAAGGCGGGGAGCGCGCAGATGGAGAAACTCTTCTCTCAGTAACGGACAGTGACTCTGACTTGGATGTTTGAGACTCAGAAATAAAATGGACTTCGGGGCCTGAGATGGTCGGTCGTGGATTACCGCGGAGAGAGGAGGATGTATTCAGGGGAAAAAGGCTGGTCAGATGTTGGGTTGCAATAAACGTTCAGGGCATAACACAGCTTCATCCTAAATGTCACCTCAGCCCACCAAACAGATGATGTTACTGTGTATTTTTGATTTTTAACAACATCACTGGATGGTGCCGGTGCACATCTGACGCAGCTTACACCATCAACCTGATTAAACAGACATCAAGCCGTGGACCCCTGTTGGACTTTAACTCAGGGACCCCCACATGGGAGGACCTTTACAGACTGAAACCTGCCAGTGAGCTAAACACTCTTATTTTCTCTAATTATGTGTCATTGTTATTCTTTTTTTTTTTTTTAATGAAACTGTTGGAAGACCCCTGGATGTCTACTGCTAGACAATCAATACGCACTGAAGCCTCTGGCTGTTTGTATGTTCATGAACTTTTCTGTTTCTTTACCTTCACTTTTACTTTATTTTAAGTTCACAGAGTTCACTGTGCAGTCTGCCTGTGATATGTTGTACTTTATGTTCAATCAATTTGATGCTGAGTAAATGTTTTGGTATTTTATATAAATAAAATTATTTAATATATGATATTGTGCCCCGCTCTTTTTTTATGACACCATCACTGTCCCTGTTGTGACTTCTACAATGAAACATAATGACACGGTATATAAACAAGTTAATTAATTATTGATAACACAGTATTTAAGTAAGTGATATAGTGTATGATTACAGATCCTTACAGTGTTTTATGAAGCATTTATTAACTGTTAAAACACAGGTGCAAATGATTCACAACTGAGTTTAAGACATTTATAAATGTTAAGATATTTCTTTCAGAGTTTTGATGAATTATGTTTGTTATTCCATAATATTATCTATTTTTACTTGTTCAAGAGAAACACAATCGAAGAATTTTGCTCAATAAAAGAGTAACACATTTTTTAAAAACATCTCAGTATGATGCAAGACTCATTCTAAACGCATGTTATTGTTTCAGTGAGTTCTGCGTTTAAATTTTCAAGGCATCTTTGGGATTTAAATCCCTCATCTGTTGCCATTCATCTTTTACTCAAGCACTGTGCAATTTTGAGATACTTAAGTATTTCCATTTTGTGCTACTTTATACTTCTAATAATGTAAAAAATGTACTTTTTACTGCACTACAGTTATTTGATAACTTCAGTTACTTTGCAGATTCAGATGAATGATATTTAATTAAGTCAATAAATAGCTATGTATTATTATAAGATAAGTTATGGATTCCTGTGGTATTTTCACATGTTACCCAGCAGCATATAAATGAATTAAAATGAGCTCCACCTCTATCAGCTTCAATATTAAAATACACATTGGTGCATCAATAATCCAACATTATGACATAAATGATTCTGAAATGGTCCATTATGCATAATGAGTGCGCTGATGCTAATAGTTTTGAGCTTTTAATTAAGTGAAATTTTTCACTAGGACTTTTACTTGTGATTGTATTGCTATAATGTAGTATTGCTACTTTTACTAAAGTAAAAGATCTGAATGCTTACTCCACCGCTGTCTATTGGGTTTGGCTACTTTTATGTTTTCCCTGTTCAAGTCATAGATCATTAGATTTTACCAATCGTTTCCAAGACGTCTGCAGAGTATTATTCTATTTTTTTATATGTTTGTAAACTGTATATCCACAAAACCAAATAATATAATGTTGAGAAAAAGAAAATCCCTAAAAATCAATAAAAGAAAATTAAAAAAAGGTTCCAAAATACACATTTTTTTCACGTAAGAAGACATATTAATCTGTGAAACTGGACTAAACAGTTATTCTCTCACTTCCACTCATTTTTCTGCAGCGCTGTGATCAAACTCTGGAGCCGCCACAGTTGCGCCACCTAGTGGTCAAAGTAGAGACGGAAAAGTAGAGTAAGATGAACAGAAAATAAACAGTTAAAAACACGACGCAAGCTTTGATAACAATCGGGTTGAACGGAAGCATCACGTCAGATACCATTATTTAATTGCTCTAACAGTGAGGGGGGTGTAGGGTGAATATGGCATCAGGTCAAGTGAGAGAGTGTAACTATTCAGATCTTTTATTTAAAAAAAGGTTCTTGCTGAGGCCTACCTGAGAAACCGCCTACACAGAATTCCTTGCCCTCATTGGTGTGACATCCACCAGGTGGGCGGGTCAAGAATCAAACAGGAAGTTGACCTGCAATGCTGGCATGAGGTGAGAAAGACGCCGGCTCGTCTCATTAGCTAGTTTTTATTAGTGATGTAAAATTGTCAGAGTTAATACGTTGCACAAACCTTTGGTGGACACATGAATATGATGCGCTACTGCAACAAAATCAGTAAAAAGTGAGAAAGAACAAACAAACTAACAGGGAAGAAATACAACAAGTAGAGCGAGGACAGAGCCACTGAGGAGAGATGGTGGCTGAAGGCAACAAACAAAAGGTTACGGTTCTTTGTCAGGCTCTGGAACGTGCCAAAGTTCATTTAGTTGATTTATTTGTGCTGCTTATGGTAGTGCACAGTAGAATAATTAAAAGGTTGACAGTCAAAACACAGCTCTATGTACACGTATGCGACCGAAAAGGAGGAGGGAGAAGAAAACAATCTTCTTTTGCCTGCCCTTTACTCAAAACATAAATAAACAAGTAGAAATAGATGCTATGCTATTTACAGTTCAACAATGAATACTTAAAGTAACACGAGAAAAAGAAGAATCAAGCACCATACACACAAATCCCTAACCTGACACCTCATGTGTCTAATTAGACTTTGTTTAGACATTTTGCTGGAATATTTACACAACTCTTTACATCAAATCATAATAAATTGTGCAATAAATATGCACTAGCCTAAATCCATGATAACATGTGCTGTCCCAATCACCCACATGTTAAAAACAAGGTTTTGGGTCAGTTTTCTCAAAGGTATATACCACACTTCCTTGGAATATATAACCTTCTTTTCTACTTACATGAATAGATAACATCTTAAGTTAGAAATGTATCACAGCATTAATATATATATATATCGCATGAAAGCTTACACAAGGCATAAATTAAGAAACTCCCAATCTGCCCCAATTCACCAGATATTGAACATGCATACTTTTACTATTTTACTATATTATTTAGACTAAGGACTATTCTGAATGCTGTACATTGCTTGATTTTAATAAACATTTCCACCAAACTCCAGATGGAAATATTTTCACGTTTACACGTACGACAGATAAAGATGATAAATACAAACACAATGATCAGTTAAAACAAACTATGATGCATTTTCATAGATTGACAGATTTAGAAATAGTTCAAATTAACTCTTCTTGGACCAACTACATTATTAAAACACATATTACACATGTATACATAAACAAGAGTAATACAATATCTAAAGTAATATGATGCTGTGGAACTACTTCCTGCTCATCCAAATGTACTTTTACAAGCAAGTTATGAGTAAAGGACTTTTATTGTATTTTACGTATTTCTGCTTTTACTTAAATTAACATTGATATTTGATATTTGATATTGATAACATTATCTGTGAATCAACATATATAAAATGATCACCATTTTATTTCATAGTAATATTTCCTTTTATATTTACAATAAACTAAACTCAAAGATGATGATGACCTCTTGTGTGACAGATATCCACTCGATCACCGTCGAATCATGAATCTACGAGGAGCACTTGAACGCAGCGTTCCGTGACGTCACGTCCCGGGAGCGTCATCATCCTTGGCGACACGTCCCACGAGCCAGCAGGTGGCGCAGCTGGCCAGATGCTGTACAGGTACAGAGGCTGAGTTACGATGCTCAATATTTTACTGAAGAGTTTAGATGTTTTTCTCTGTGCGTGGCCACCTGTCAGAGGGCACGTGGACATAGTTGCAAGTGCAATACATGTTAAAGAGATGTTAGACAATAATCAATAATCATGAATGTTATTTTACTTCTGCATGAAGAGATTCTTTTGAAACCCTAACCCTGACCTCCATGGATCTGTCACATGTCAAGTGTATGTTTTCAGGATACATGTGATACGTAAATTAATACCGTGACCATACTCTAAATCTAAATATGGTTTATAGTGAATATAACGTACAGTATATCAAAAATAATAAGCATATATATTCGTAGAGCATGTTTTAGAAAAAAAAAAGGTTATAAAGCACATCACACAAGGCAACAAATTAAAACCCGGAGGGAAAATGAAGTTGTTAAATTGTCGGGAACAGATTAAGATAAAAGGTCAAATTAAATCTAGTCAAATAATATAAATGATCTGAAAATATAGTTTTTATATCAAGTACAAATTGGACGCACAATCAGGGTAAATGTATAATACATGTATGCTTTTTAATACCTGAAAACATATTGATGATTGGTAATGCAAGTTTATAGTTTATTTATTTGCTCATTAGGTCTCAAAACGGCAACAACTACTACTCCACAAACCATAACAATAACAAAACTACAGCAGTTTCATGTATAACATATAATACAACGAATTATATATATATACTATAAACTGATTACTGCACCTATTTATGATATAATCAGCATGATTGCAGCAAATGCATTACAATTAAACATGCATACGGTAAGTTGCTGCATTGCAATTACATAATTGAATACAATTAATATAGAAATTGAATATATATACAGGTTCGTTGTGGAATTCATAGGTATCATAATATTAACACAGAGGAATAAGACATTGTAAATATATAGACAGGTGTGCAATTTTGGATCTACGGTCTTCCACTCAAACTCACAGTTTGTGCATCTTTCTGCTGCAGCAACTCTCACTGCTGACCAAAAACACTTCCACACCTCTGTAATATTCCCATACCAGCTGCTGCTGTGCCTGTAGTGGGTATGGAAACAGTAATAGTATAAAACACTCAGATTGCACCAACTTGCAGGCTAATAGTGTCGTTAACATTTGTTCTGTCCCTCCAGACGCCGCTCCTTCTTGTGTGTGTGTATGTGTGTGCATGCGTGTGTGTGTGCGCTGTCTGTGCCATGCATAAGGACTGACTGATTGACTGGCTCTATTGGGTGTCTGGCCATGACACACACACTTACATAGACGCGCGTGGTGCCTGCGGGTGAATTCCATCCCCCTCTTAGTCTCTTGCACTAAAAAAAAAAGCCCACCTCTTCTATCTGCACGCGCATACACACGCATAGTCTCTCTCTCTTCTCTCATCCGGCGCAAGAGCCCGGCAGCGCGGGTGACGCGTTTTGCGCATTTCCTGCAGCCTGCGCTCACTCACGAATTCAGGAGAGAGCGAGAGGGGACGGGAAACAGAGGGCGTGCGCAAGGACCGAAAGGAGAGAGAGAGAAAAAACAAACGAACGGGAGCGGAGCACCGTGATGTATTTGGGGTGCTCGTGAGTCCCAGAAAGACTGCATTGAGGGGGCTAAAAAGGCATTGCTTCCCGAGAGCACGCGCAAATATCGCGGTACCGTGAGGTCGAAGCGAGGAGATTATCCCAGAAAAGAGCGAACGAGGGGCTGGAAACGGAGCACCAATCCCGGATGGCTAGGCGCGGCTGCTCGCGCTCTCTCCCACCCTGACCCGGGAGAGACACACAAACACCGTGGGGACGCTCCGGGGCTTCACGTGAAACCCAACCGGAGCTCGTAAACCCGCAACGCACCCCCCTCCTCCTCCCACCACCACTGCTGTTTTAAATCTCGGCCTGTTTCCGCCGAAACGGGGATCTTGTGTGGCGCACGGGACCGACCATAAACAAACAAGGCAGCCGCTCGGGTGGGAGAGTGTTCAGCAAAGCGACCTCTGAAGGGTGCGAGTCTGCGTTGCTACTGCGTTTTTCAGCCCATTAGAGATCAGCTGTGCTGTGAGCGTGCGTGTGTGTGTGGATAACACAGTGTTCAGATATGGCTGTACTACACTGAGAGTCCGAGGAGCCAGCGGCATTATGGGATGTAGCTGGACTGTGCTGTGACCCCGCTCATTGGAAGGAAACACTCTTGTGTACAGGAGCAGGAATAGGCAGACTAGCCTAAACACACACACACATTCATCCTTTCATACACACACACGGAGCCTGCAGCCATGCCTGTGTTCAGTGGCCTGTTGAAGGTGCGAGTGTGTGAGGCGGTGGACCTGAAGCCCACACCTTGGGCACTGCGTCACGCCGTTGGGAAGAGTGGCTCCTTCCTGCTGGACCCTTACCTGGCCCTGAATCTGGACCACACTCGGCTTGGCCAGACCGCCACCAGGACCAAGACCAACAGCCCTGCCTGGCACCAGGAGTTCTGCACTGAGGTCCGCGAGGGAAGGAGTCTGGAGCTGTCTGTTTTCCACGATGCGCCCATCGGATATGACGACTTTGTGGCCAATTGCACCATCCAGCTGGAGGATCTGCTGCAGAACGGGACCAGGCACTATGAGGACTGGGTATGTGTTCGATGTGTGGCCGTTTCAGTCTGTCTCAATTACCTTCCGAGCATTCGGGCAGAAGTCCTCGGGGTCCCCACAGTCACAGGTCTGCATGTAAATATGTGAAGAATGTGTTTGTGCAGGTGAAACAAAATTTGCTACCGGACCCTAAAACAAACAGGACCCCCAGTCTCTGCACCAGCCCTGCTGTTGCGTTGTTTGCATTGCATATTTGATGGAGCTTGTGGTTACTTGGAGGCATCGGGCAGAAAATGCACAGCGTGCAGTTTGCTCAGTGTCTCCTAGCAGCAATATCCACACATTTTATAAAGTGTTGAACCAAAACCAGGTTGTTTTTAACGTATGCACCCAGGAAACAGACTCATTTGTCCATTTACTGCTCCACAAACGTCATTCAGTTACACACACAGACACACACACACACCTGACTGGGAGCTTCGCAGTACATCTGCATGACCATTGAGCACCTTTGGGAGAATCTCCATGCCAATATTATTATGAATGAGTGCAACTTGTAGCAAAAACAGTGGATTTCATAATGACGTTAATGAATGAAGAAACTGTATTTAACCAACCCCTCTAATAACTCAATATTGAGGCTGATAAATAAATCCCTCCCTCAGTTGTTGTTTATAGCCTTTAGTACTTTTATTCTGCAGCTTCCCGTCCTCTATCTGTGACGAAGGAGCTGTTTGGACTTGCACCCGATCTGCTTTGGGCATCTCAGGTCCAGCCCGATAGTCGTCCTTCCTCCATTCCTCACATTCTTCATGGTGTGCCCTTGTCTTTCCCCCTGCAGGGTTACACGAATAAAGCAAACACACAAACAATGTAGATGTTGTGAGACTTCACCACAACCTGGTGCAACGTCTTCAACAAGTTTCCACTCACTGCATGTTGACAGATGTGCGCGCTGTAGCTCAGCGGCGGGAAAGACTCCTTTCATTTGTGACAGGTTCTCCTCAGTTATCTCATTTGCGTCGGGACTGTGACGTTGGACGGCCACATGTAGATCTGTATGTAAGGGGATAAAGAGCCATTTGTTTGGGGTTTTAACATGTGATCTTGTTCCACTTAGGCCGATGAAGGACAAGCATTCTGGGAGCTGTGGACACGCATTTTAAATGTGTGTCCTTTAGCTCATTACCTACAAAATACATACACTTTACTGTCGACCATTTTCCAAAGCATAGTTAGTAGTTTCAGTTTATGCAAGTACACAAAAATAAATAAATAAAATGCTTAATCAATTACAGTGAATGTTAGTTGTGCTTATTACAATATTATTACAATTCATTCTGTCAAAATGGCATGTTTGTAACTGTTTTAAAAACTCCTTAACGCACAAGTTTTTAAAACAGACTCTGCTCTCAGCCGGATTAACATATGACTATGACATAATGTACAAAAAGAGAGGCAACAAAATGTTCATTGTGGTGAGTTTCCAATCTCATATTTGAAGCTCATTTTCATTCTGCAATGCTGCTACATTGTTATGAAGCTTTGCTAATAATGAATTGATACATAGTTGTGTAATCTTACACTGTATCTGTATACAATTGGCATATAAATAGACACACACACACACACACACACCTCGTCCCACAGCCATCCAGAGTGAGGTCAGAGCATATGGATCACTGTTGATTAACCACATCCCATTGACCAGCCGGCCGGCTCGTCAATACATCTGCCTCACAGTCTCTCCCACTTCCATTCCGTCCCCCTCCCTTCATTCCTCCATTCCTCACCACTTCTGCCTCCCATGTCTCCCTCATCCTCCCCTCTCCAGCAGTGATTCCCCTCTCATCTTCCTTACTCCCCTCCCTCTCCCTCCTGTCTTCATTTATCCATCATCGTCCTCCTTCCTGCCTCGCTTGTGTACCTTGCACTCTCCTCTTTCATCTGCTGCTCCTACTTTCATTTACTCCTCAGTCTGCAGCGACGGATGTAAAGTTCAGACTCCGGTCAGATCAATCGATTTCTCCTCTTAAACATTATTCTCATTTATGTGTATGTTTTAAAATAACATTTGCGGATAAAAAGGGGCAAATTGGCCTCAATTCTGTCATTACAATTTGTATTCTGTCAATTTATTTTCCAGCGTCTAAGGTGACATCTTCAAATTGCTATTTTTGTCCGATCCAAACAGTCCAAAAACCAAAGATACGTCTACAATGAAATGAAACAAAGAAAAGAAGCAACTTTTCACATTTGAGAAGCTGGAAAAAAAGAGAATGCCTTGAGAATTATTTTCTTCATAAATGATTAAAATTGTTGTTTCAGCACCAAACTTTAGCGATGCCGAGCAGAGATCGTCCACCACTTTGGTCCGGACTAAATTATCTCATCGACTGTTAGATGCGTTGCCATAAAAACACAGATTTTGTTGACCATCATCTGGTTTGATACTGTGGTTTATGATAAATTATGTGCAAAACCGATGACATTCCCATCAGCTTCAGCTGCACTTTGTGTTTAGTGCTAATTAACATGTCAGCATGCTAACATGCTAACCTAAGATGGTGAGAATGGTAGAAATCACACTTGCTGATCAGATCAAAGCAGCCTCAACTAGCACTAGCAGTGGTGTCTGTCAGACAGAAGAGTGAGATTCCTTAATATGATGCCATAAACTTGTATCAGATGGTATGCCGTTAAGATGAACACTGAGGCTTGTGCACCTCAGCTCAGTCCTTTTTCACTTCCTCCTCCCTTCTCCTCTCATCCCACCATCCCTCTCCTCTCACCCTCTCTCTCTGCTTCCTCTTCTCTTTTGTCTTCCACCACCTCTCCATGATACACCTCCTGTGGACCTGAGCGCTGTGGGCCAGGCTGCTGCTCTGTGCCGGGCTGCTGCTCTGTGCCACCGGTGAAATATTAACCAGGCTTTGATGCTTATTAATTGTCCCACTCAGTAATTGAGATGCTCTGTGGAGCCCATCCCCACGGAGACAATGACAGCCCGTCCCCTTGGTGAGAGAGAGAGAATTTTTTAATATAAAGTCACTGCCATAACGTCACTAGTTCAAAGCTGTTCTATTATCATACATGTTAATATTGACACAACATATCTTTTATTGGTGCACACAGTTAAGAGCAGTAATTGCCCTTTATGTAAGCTATCATATTAATCCAAATCCTTCTGCCACGTACTGTAGTTTAGTTATGTTTTCTCTACATGTTCCCTTTAATGTGAAGAACATTGAGTTTACTTGTAGTGAAATGTGTTATATAAATACAATTGTTCTTGCGCCGCCTTTTATATAGAGGTGAACCACACTGTCTCTGCACTCCTGTGGTAACTATGGTATAGCAGTGGTACAGGAAGGCAAAGGGTGACGACAATATTTTACTTTTCACTTCTAAATAAGCTGTTTAGATAAAAGGCTTATATTTGGCTGCTCTCACCGATGTTATTGTGAAGTTGTCTGTTGGATCCCTCGCGTCCACAATGCAGCCAATGATTAAAAGATGATTATGTGTAATGCTGTGAAAACAAAAACACGGATTTAAAGTATTGTAATCATTCTATTAGCATACATAGCATGAAACAAACACAGTGCACTTGTCTTGGACAAAATTATGTTATAGTATATGATTTGAAACTTGAAACTTAATACAATGTTGCTGCCTTTAGCTGCCACTCTTGATACATTTTTATATATTGTTATGATTTTCTATTGGCAACAGAATCATCTTTCTATTTAATTTCCAGTGGCACATCTTTAACTATGGCATCTGATTTTTCCAGCAAGATTAAATCAGTTTTTATTACCTTGTTAGCTGTGGTATCATTTTGCTAGCAAGGTAACATCAATTTATTAGCTTGTTAGCTCGTGTGGCTAACAAGCTAAATTCAGTTTGTTAGCTATGGTATCTGATTTTAGCTAACAATATCAGTTTGTTAGCTTGTTAGTTGTGACATCTGATTTTTGTGTTAGCTAACAAACTAATATCAGTTTGTTAGCGGTATCTGATTCTGTTAGCAAGATAACATTAGTTTGTTTGCTTGTTAGCTGTAGTATCTGATTTTGTGTAAGCTAACAAGCAAATATTTGTTTGTTAGCTTGTTAGCTATGGTATTGAGTCATTAACTTTTATTAGCTTGATAGCAAATCAGTTATGCACGTTAGCTGCTATCTAGTATCTTTACTTTTCACTAACAAAGACCTCCTTTACTGTGGAAACCATATGCTGAATTATACTTCAAAACAGGATTAACGATATAATATACAAAAAAATAAATGAATGCACTATCTGCTTTTATAAATTCCATTTGGAAATAGCCTGGTTTAGTCCACTTCATTTCTGTTTTTGAAATTAGTCTTTAGGGTGTAAAATGTCTTCAATTAAGGTTTTTGAAAATGGCAGTTCCTAGAAGTTAAGAAAAGGGAGATTTGGGAAGGTGAAAGAGAAATTAAAGTACATACAAAGGAAAGAGGAGAAGAGAAAGATGTTGATGAGGGAGGGAGATCAGGAGATGAGGTGTAGAAATAAGCCGTGTGTACATATAAATAAATCAAGCTGGAGGCTGCTGGGAGCTTCTAAGACATGATGACCACACAGTGTAACGTTTCCTCTCAGGGACACGGACCATGTCAGATGTCAGCCAGCCACTGTTGGACACTTGGCATCAACATACACTCACATGCTCATACTTAACAGCAGCCAGGATTAATGACAGAAGGACTACAATAAGAGGCCAGCCCCCCCATCCTGTTGTTTAGTGATTTGTTACCAAATGACCGATGCAAACAGTGTAAAACTTCTATATATGTAGCTGAATTTATTATGTTAATGTTGATATTTGATTGAACTGTCAGCAATGCTGACTTTGTTGCAATTTCTAGCTTTTTGTAAGAAATTCCCGACTCTGAATTACAGCTAGATAGTTGACGTGACCTGCCCATAATTATGATGTATGATATTAATTGTCAGTTTTTGCAATGCGATACCATGGCCAGCATTGGTCACCAACTGGTATTTGAAGGCCTGATCGCACCAGCATTTAAAACGGCTTCATTTCACATTTAAATCAGTTCGTTACCAGTGGATGGGTCGAAGTATCTTCACGGCTCGCTAATTGTTAGCCGTTAGCTCACCAGCTACAGTAGTTACAGTAACTACATCGCCAAACTTTTAGCTCTGGCTATTTTGAAAACACAGGTGGATGTCAAGGCCTTTACTGTATTTCTTTTGCCATGTAAAGTGAAGGTGAAATGATCATATTATCATTATCCCATTCCCTCACTGTGACAAGTTGCATGACATCATAGGCTCCACCCTCAGTGACCTGCTGGTTAAGTAGGACAGACTGGATTTAAGATGCGCTGTTTCCACCGTGACAATACACACACACACACACACACACACACACACACACATACACACACAAAAGATAAGCACGGTGCTCTGCCCACTGATGCCAAATCAGGTCAGCCTTTGGTGTGTGTGTGTGTGTGTGTGTGTGTGTGTGTGTGTATTCTGGAGGGTGTTTAATGCATGTTGTCTGGTTGTGATAGGCAAGAAATGGGGGGATATTTGAGAGCTCTGGGACAGCAGGTGAAATGAACACTGACTCTTTCTGTGACCTAGAGTCTATTTTTGCATATCCGCAAAGAAGATTTTGAACAAATTTGTATTTTATTTTAGTCATGGAAAGATTAGTGATATTTGTAATCTGAATTTTTGACCAGCTAGTTCCCTTTTAAAAAAAAGATTTGGTCAATTTAAGTTGACAAAACGTTATCAGTCTGCAGAAGAACTTTACCTAAAACAACTTGAACTATTTGAGAACTTTTGTTTGCTTTTTAAGAAAGAAGTTGTTCATTGAGGTATCAAAAAGAGTTTTATAAATAAAAGTATCATCCTGTAAAAGAAGACCAAATCTCAGATATTGAATTGGCACGAGTAAAAATCAACTCACAAACAGTCCAACACATAACCCCCATCAAACAGTGAATCGTCATCATAACCTGCTGTTGGTTTTACCTTCCTATTTTAATATTGATACCAGAAAGGTTAGAATGAGTCTTTGTCCGTCTGTCCTTTGATTTTCTCAACAACCGTTCATCCGACTTCACTCTTGGCGGGCGTATTGCTGAGGACACAACGAAGTCGAGTGTGAATTTATTTGGATGAGTGTTTCTTGAGAAGGCTGCGAGCAGCACTACCGATGACGACAATGTAACTAACGTAATATTTTTTACTGCACCCTTTTTCGTCTTTTAATTAAACAAATTAGGTTTGTGTCCATACTTGATACAAACTTGTTCAATACTATTTTGACACAGAGTTGAATTTATTGAAAATGATTTCAATCGGAATCCCAACATGGTGCGAAACGGGGCTTCCTTCGGCAGCGTGAGTCTTTCACGAGGTGTGTTTTCATTTAGACGGATCCAACGGCATGATCTGATCTGCAGCGGCTGCTCGACAGGCCGTCTGCCAGTCCATCTGGATTTCTCACACTCGTCCTGGATGTGTGTGAGCTCTAAGACGACTGAACAGGAAGATTTGTTCAGGAATGTCCATTCCCTTAAATCAAATTCTCCTCCTGTCTAGTTCCGACGCTACTGGACCGTTGGACCCGTCACTCGTGGCAAGGGGGCGGGCCTTGTTGAATCTCCCCCATCCTCCCCCCTTTCACCACCACCACCACCACCGCCACACAGCTCAGCTCCTCTTACATTATTAGCCATCTGTGATGTTACATTAAAGATGCATGACTCTCATGTTGTCTCACTCAGCATGGGCCTCCTGAGTGTGTCTGCAGGCGGCCACGCTCACACACCACTGAGTGATAGAAAGAAGCGCGCACACACACACACAGAAACACACATGTTATTGTGTGAATGTCGTCGAGCTCTCTCAAAACCGAAATTTGTTATTTGACAGATGGATGTGGGAGGCTGTCACTGAGACTAAACGCTCCTGAGAGAGACAGAGAGAGCTGTCTGGTTGGACAGAGATAGCGAACTAGATGGACGGAGAGTGGGAGGGGGTTAGCTCCACAGTATTGATATAATACAAGCTTTGAGTGCTCTGTCTGCTTGTTTGAGTGCTTCGCTGTGCTGCTGCATATGGTGTGTGTGTGTGCGTGTGTGTGTTTTCATTCTGTCAGAAGTGTGTGTGTTTGTATGTGCGGTGAAGGGACGAGCGCAAGAGAGTTAAGCTTGCATGTGTGTTTAACGCTAACCTCCCTCCGAAGTCCATTTTAAAATCCCCTGACACACACACACACACACAGACATACACAAGCTTCTTGTATGTGTGTGTTTGTGTGCGCGTGTGAGAGGGTTTGTGAAGTTATCCGTCTCCCTGGTTGTATCGGTGTCCTAATTGGACTAACAAGATTAATGAGGCGAACTAGATTCTCCAGCTCTCTCTCCTCCCTCCATCTTTTGTTGTCGGGACGGGGCCGCTCAGTGCTCGTGTGTGTGTGTGTGTGTGTCTGCACACTGCAGGTTAAATCCATGTCAAGTTACAGTTCATTTAACAGGGGAAGTGATGTGGATAATATCTTCTATCATTGTATATGTCATTCTATTACTGCTGAAACTATTAGGCCTTAATCCATTACTGGGTTGATCGGAAATAAATCTGTAATAATAAACAATTCTGAGGAAGTTAATGGTTTAAGCCAATTTTCAGGCAAAAATGGTTTAGCTTCTCGGTTTTATATCATTTATAATTGAATATCTTTTGGTTTTTGGCCTCTGGGAAATAAATATTTCATAATTTAGTGCTTTCTCTGGAAATGCCATTGTGAAGCAGTTTATTCATAATTAAATGTTGGGCTTAAAGGGAGAATTATATACCTGAATATCAAGGTACTTACAGACATTGATGCTAGATATTGTAAATGCAATATTGTCAAAAAGTAGTCATGAATTCACAGTTTTGCCCACAGTGGCCCAGTAAAAGCACAGGTAAATGTAAAGTTGTATGAACTGAGTTTTAGCCTTTAGCCTTTTGACATATGGCATATTATCACCTTAAGTAGGTTTACTGAAAGTGTTAGCCAAAAGGTGACTATTTACTCATCCAGCAGTTACGGAGCAACATTATTATTTATTTGGATTCATGTGTCGGACCACCTGATGAATCTTTTAGCTCTGTTTTTGGTCTCCACCGACTGCTGAGGGAAATATCTGGCTCTTTAGCGGCTAAATGCTCCACTAAGTTCACCAGTTTCTTTCTGTCTGGTGTCGGACAGCCAGGACACCGTAGGGTTATCAGATCTATTTTCACCAAAAACAGCTTGCTGCAAAAGGTGCTAAACGACGCTCTGCAGAGCTGAGGTGGGATAATTCTCTGTGAGTTCATCACTAACGTATACCTTTTCTCATATTAATTATTACGTAAGCATTATGTAAGCACTGTAAACAAATATTGATTGGTGCAGCTTGTATAGCAAACTCTCACGCTATGTTTTGTCACATTGCCTAACCCTGACCTGAAATGATCAGACTTTTGCATCGTTAAACTATTTGACGCACCTTTTGTCAGGCGCAGTTCAACCCCCAGTTGACTCGATTACCTTAAAATGCCGGAGGGGTGTTCATTTTTACAATAGTACATGTGTGTTAGTGTTTGTTTTGTCCTGAATTACCTGCTTAAGGGTTGGGCTTAATGACATGGGTTGTGACAGTTCAAATGGAGACAGGTGAGCTTAGAATCACAGAAAGGGAGACTGTAAGTTGATCCCAGTAGAGTTCCTCACGACAGACATGTTGACTTTTCAGAGCAGGAAAAGTTAAGGTGTAACTAATGACTTTAGAGGAGTACTTTACCCACAAAATGGCTATTAGTATATCCATTACTCACCCTGTTACCTTAAATTCTTTGCTGAATTCAAAGAAGGAAACTTTGTTTTTCTCTCATGCCTCCGCAGTGAACGGAGAATCTGAAAACGGGGAGAAGTCAGGTCGAATTGAAGTAAATGGGGCTCGTTCAACAACAGCAAAAACTCTCACTCAACTTGTGCAGTGTAGTCCCAAGTCTTATTGATCCAGTCGTATGCTCACTACTTACCAAACACATGCATCTTCTAAAACCTTACCATTTAAAACACTTTGGACAAGTCCAAACTCGCTGAGCATTCGTAGGACTGTTTACGCAGAAGTCTTTGTTTCTTGGAGGCAAAGTTCTCTTCACACATTCAAGGTAACACAGGGTGAGTAATTACTCAAGTGGTTCATTTGTGGATCATCGTGGATTCTTTTGGCCATGGCCATTAATCATGTAGTGAAAATCTGGTATTGTGACAGCCCTAGTCCCAAATATAAAGCCCAGTTATTGTGGATGTCTGCTCACTGACACCAAGACCAGTGCAAAGCTGGTGTAAACCACAATATTCCTGCCTAATAATCTGCTTTTCTGTCCATTAATCACTTACAAACGAACGTAAAAATATTGGTTGTTGTCACAAGATCTTTAATAGCACTTGCTTGCTCTACATTATCTCATTTATTGAACATAAACATTGATTCTAAAGCGATTTTCATTATTTTAAAAGCTCCCACCAAAAAAAAAATTAAAGCAGCACTGCAACCATAGAAACGTCTGTTGCTAGGATACATGGTTACACTGTAGTAGAACGGTAACCATAGAAATATCTGCAGAGTCAACGTCATCGTCGGATATTTGAAAAATAAAAGATTTCTTTCTTCTAGCGTTTCTGAAACAGTCACATTCTGGTTGTATCTTAACAGCCCAGCTGTTCGTTTCTATGATATCTCCACTTAATACATGTTTGTTCTATAATCCATCAGGTCAGCCTGTCATCCTGTAAGTAATCAATGCTACGCTGGCTCTACGGGAGCCTTTTGGATGGATTTATTCTCATTTTGGTCCCGCTCTTGCTCAAGCATAGAAATCATCGTGGTAATATAAATAAGCCTGTGATTATAGAGGGTTACATCGGCATTGCCTGTTTCAAATAATGTACTGTGTCCTAGGTTTTGCTATCAAATGTAAATGCAGTAGCTTATTGGGATGATATTCAACACGGGCATGGTTTCATCTTCAAAAACACATATCTGTGTCGTAGTAATTCTTATTGATGCGAGCTTGAAGGCAACTCGCCGCCCAAGTGGCCAGTAATTGTTGATGTCAGTGCAGTTTTTTTTTTTTTTGGCTAGCATGTCACCTCAGGATGCCCAGCACTAAATCAATGACGGTGCTGCTTATTTGCTCCACTCTGTTCCAAATCACTCTCCATCTTTTTAGCTGAAATCCCCGCCGAGATGCACCGTTATGCAAGAGGTTGCATTTGGGGATTAGCACATCATTTTCAAGGGTAGTCATCAAGAATCCAATGGCATTTATGGGTCACAAATCCCCTGCAGTTGTTATGTGTTATACATGCCACAAAAGCATGATACTACACACGTATGAGCATCTGTGCGACATTCTCTGTGCCTTTTATTATATTTAGCTTCATAGTCCTTAACATAAGGGATGCAACTAATGATTATTTTCATTATTTTACTTGTTCACTAAGTAAAGAAATTGAAAGATGGCATCAAAACTTCCCAGAGCCCAAGATGACGTCTGCAAATGTCTTTTTTTGTTTAGTAAAAAAATCAAAAAACTCAAAGGTATTCTCTGTACAAGGATATATGACAAAGGAAGGCAGCAAAGCCATTGTAACTTATTGATTGAAGTGACAACTCCAGCATAACTTTGCCTTCAACCCAGCTGACGGAAACGCACCTCAGTCACTTTTTCGTTTGTTGGCACACTTGTAACATTTATTTTTCCCTGATTATGGGATCCAACGATTATGTAAATTGTGTATTCACGTTATTCATCTGATTTCACTCATTTCAGTGCTTATGACTGAGGCGCCATATGATCTGTCATACGAGTCCTGAGTCCTCTTCACGTGATTGTGGGCCTTTGCCGCTGCCTCTACATGAGATATATGCAGCGCGTCTGAGGCCGGTTTCTGTGCGATCTTTGTGTCTCATGTTCAGCAATGCATGGACATGTATGTGTGTGTGTGTGTGTGTGTGCGCGAGTCTGACTGTTGCATAAGGGGATCTGCTGCTGTCCCAGAGCTTAACTAAGGATTTAAAGCTCTCTTTCTCACTCTCTCTCTCTCTCTCTTGCACTCTCTTCTTGTGTCGTCTGTCTCTCTGGCGCTCTCTGTTGCACTCCCTCTAATCTCTCCACTTGTATATTGAAGGGGGGGGTGATGTCATTATTTGTTGAATAAGTCTTGTGCGTATGCAGGTTGTATGTTTGCTTATCGAGTATCATGTTTGAGCATGAAAATTGATTTTTGTTCTGTTCCCAGAATAAATTAGCCTCCATTTTGGTGTCACCTGCTCAAACACAAAGAATTTATTGTGACCGGTGATTCAAGATGTTTAATAATGAATATCTCTTTTATATAACTGCCATGAATAATACAAATAAATAATTAACTATGGTGATTTGATCAGCTTTCATTTATTTCAGTTGTTTGTAATGTATGCCATATAGAGGATTAATGGATTATAACTCCTTCAGTTATCCTCCAACAACTAGTCGGTTTTTGCTCTGAACGTCTCCGGGAGAATAACACGAGAAATCAATTGTTACCATTTAACAATTTTCCTGTTGACACAGAGAGGACTGGGCTCGCTGGTGGTCTAAAAATAAGAAGGTTGGATGAGACTCCACAAGCATTACTTTGTCCAACATGCGATGCTGCAAATGTGTTGGCTGCAAACTCCTCGCAGCACAAGAACATTTGGTCAGGAAAGCTGATTTGACTCTGCTGAGGACTTCATCTGGTTAATAGCAACAGAATATCCGCTATGATAATATCCAGAAAGTTAATGTTATACCTTATTAATCTCTGTATGAAAATGGTATCCACCCTGGAGCAGAAAGGAGAAGTTGAACTGTTAAATGATGGCAACACACACTAGATAGGTGGATGAATACATCATAGGTCACCTGTAATCATTAAATAAACTGTAGCTCCATCAGTTCCAATGACTTTGGCTCAGGAGGTAGAGCAGGTTGGCCACTAATCGGAAGACCAATGGTTCAATCCCTCCAGTCCGCATATCAAAGTGTTCTTGCTCAAGATACTCAACGCCACATTGCTCCTGAAGGCTGTGCCGTCAACTTCACCTAGTACGTTGATCGGTCCTCTAACTTCGTGTCTTCCTGCTTTCTCAAGCAAGCCTCGCCAAAGCTGAGAGACGTCGCGCCATATTTTTGAAGTCCGCCAGCTCCTGCTGCCTAATTTGCACATTGAGATCGGATCACGAGGACAGATTGGAGACAACCAGAGTGCTTATAAACACCAGGTGTAAAATGCGAAGCCCTGTTTGAAGAAATCTTTATGCAGAAAACATATCAGATACAGATAAATGTGGTCTACGGGGATGATGGTGAGGATAGAAATTAACCCATTGATGAAGATGGTGATGAGAATGGTCGGGGGGGGCGAGTGTAATGGTAGTGAAGATAATGACCTCTTCCATGTGCGGTGGTGTGTTTGTTTGTTTCCCCCCCCCCCCGCTGCGCTCACTGTTCAGCTCACTGATTGTCTTTCTGTGTATCTCTTTGTCTGTTGCAGATTGACTTGGAGCCGGAGGGGAAGGTGTACGTGGTCATCGATCTGTCCGGATCCTCTACTGAAGGTAAAACCACCACACCAACACACCATTTTACCGGTGAAAGGAAAGGTTCTACACATTAAAACACACATGCACACACGTAGGCATGTTTTGGTGGAAAGTACTGCTTTAGGTAAATATGGTGAACTTGACACGAATCAGCTGTCCATTTACACATCCGGCATTCTGAGAAGCGTTAGCATTCAATAGGAGTCGTGTTTCTTGGCACCTAACAAAAGTTTGGGTTTCGCCCAACTCTTGTGGGAAATATCTGTCTCTTTAGCTTCTAAGTGTGTCAAAGCTTCCTCCTGTGGCCGACAATGAGAGCAGTGAGAGTGAGCCAAAACAGTACAGTTTTGGGTCGTAAAAAGCTGATCAATTAGCTGAAAGATGCTTAAAACGCTACGTAGAGCTGGAAGGAAAATGCAAAGTCAGGGATAATTCGTTGTGGGTTTGTAACTACAAGTTCCCTTTTTCACATCACACATTGTCATTCGACCCGTTAATGATATAAAAATAGTGATTAGTGCAGCTTTAACCAAGTATATACAAATATAATTTAAAGCCTTGTAAAATGTTGTTTTTTCGTAATATCCCTGAAGGACTTATGTGGTCTTGTTGTTTTACTTTACAATGAGCTTACTTTACTGTTTTGGTTCACTCTCACGGCTCTCAGAGCGTCGTTTGTCAATGAAGAATCTCTAAAAACCCACTGTACACCACCTGCTCAGCACCAAACGGCAGACAAGCACAGTTAGAGACTAGCTGGGGAACAGAGAGAAGTATTTATCAGCTAAAAAGAGTCACATATTTACCCTCAGGCGTTGGTGGAGATCAAAAACAGAGTGAAAAGACAGTGAATGTTTTTTTTAATTTTATTTATTCATCTGGAGGAAACAAACATGACTCCATAACAGTTCGATAACATGTTCACCGTATCATCTTAAATACTGTTATTACGTTATTATTGTGTTCACTGCTTGTTTCTGATGCCCCAAAGTGGACAAAACATCACTTATTGCAGGTTTAACACGAGACTGACGCCGTGGGCCGGTTTCAAGGCACCCCGGCACATCTCTGAAAACTAATTTACATATCTCACAAGGCTGACAGCCGGTCTCAAGGCACCTAGAAGCAATGCATTGTGGGGCAGTTAAGTATGTGAAGTAAGCTCACGTCTCATTTCTCGTATATTCCACATACCATGCGGTGTGAATGCACGGCGTACTCAATTGTACGTCAATAGCACTTAGTATGCGATTACGATGGAACGATTACTCCCTGTTTTCCTAGAAAGTTACATAACAGAATTCATAGAACTTTCTCCTCCTCTCTCGTGTTCTCTATTTCCTTCTCCTCTATTTGTTTGTACTCATTAAACATGGAAACATCTCTCTCAATTAGCGCTTTCCTCGCACACACACACACACACACACACACACACACACACACACACACACACTCAGTCACATGCTGCCCGATAAGAGTGGTTTTCACCTACACCTGTGTCTCTTCACACCTGGTTATAAATAGAAACGGTTCTCTGCCTTCCAAGTAAAAGTGTACATACATATATATATATATACATATATATTTATATATGCAGCAGTTATATTGCAGCATATAGTTTCTCTATGTAAAGACGGATGAAGAGAGCAGTAGAGGGTGAAGAGAGAGGGAGTAGATTCTTAAAATAGTAGGTGAGATTGATCCACGGATTACACACACACACACACACACACACACACACACACACACACACACACACACACACATACATATGCAGACTCAGGCGTCAGTGTCTTGCCCTCCTCATCGATGATTGGACACTCTGTGGTGACCTCACGACCCACTCCCCACCCACTCCTGAACTTCCTCCCTGAGTTCAGCTGGCATGAGTGCCTGTGATGTTAATGTATGCTGATAAAAACAAATGGTGTGTGTGTGCGTGTGTGCGTGCGTGCGTGCGTGTGTGTGTGTGTGTGTGTGTGTGTGTGTGTGTGTGTGTGTGTGTGTGTGTGTGTGTGTGTGTGTGTGTGTGTGTGTGTGTGTGTGTGTGTGTGCACGCTGATAGGAGGGATGGAGAGATGGAGGGTGAGAACTAGAGGAAGAGGTGGTATTTTTAGCAGATTTCTTTTTTTTTCCCCTGGTGCAATCTGTTCTCTGCAGCTTTAGAGGCTGGAAAGAGTTGTTCCTCTCCTCTTTTCTCATCTGTTGGTCTCAGGAAGCAAATAAAGACAATAATCTGACCTAATCTGACCATCTGCAGTCTCTCCCGCTCTGTTTCTTCATCCTTTTCTGTTCCCTTTAAATCTTTTATTCACTTTCATCAAAGCTTAAAAGATAGCCTTCATGAATGAGCAAAAGAAATGTTGTTTTTTAATTTTTCAATGCAATATATTTCATTTATCCAAGTTAATTACTTTTAACAAGCATTATGTGCTTGGAAATTAATGACATAGATTCAGTGCAGAATTTTGATTAACTACAAATTGATCATATTATGATGATAATGATAAATAGAGCTCCGACTATTCGTCGTCTAATAGATTAGTCGATAGGCAGAAAAATAATCACCAACTATTTTGATAATCAGATAATAGTTAAAGTACTTTTTCATAAAGAAAAAGCCATAAAATGCTGTTTTCAGCCTCTCAAATGTTTAACTGAATATCTTTGGATTTTGGTCATTTAAAGACCTTGGACTTTTAGAAACCGGGATGGACATTTTTGTACTAATTTATTTTTTTTATCATTTTAAATCTGATGAATTTTAAATTTTGATGAATCAGAGAACGTGTCGTCTTCAAGAAGACTGCTTGAAAGATGGATGCCATTTCTGAAGAGACTTTTTCTTCCACAACCTTTGGGATTTCCCGAGCTCTGCACCATCTTCCTCCGTGTATTTTACCTCCTTTAAAATGTTCACTACTTATTACCACATGCATTCTCCTCTCTGGCTTTATCGCCATAATGTGAGATGATTCTATGTCTTGTTTAACATATATGAGCCATCTTTATTCATCTTCTAGTGATGGAAGATGAAGAGCTTCATGAATGTTTCTTAATTAGTGAACTACAGCAAAACACTTTATCAAAATGGCTTTGTGATAAATAAGTAATGAGAAGTATTATCCTTCATGTTAATGCCGGCAGAAACAGTTTTCTGTGATCATCTTTAATAGTTATTATGTTTCTACATGCTAGAATCTGACCCACCAAATCGTTACATTTTAGTTTAATTTGTTTCTTATTTTGTGATGTTATTAGAACATTTAAGTCCATCCACCAATAGTGCACAGGGGTATCTGTATCACACATTGTGATATCACATAAATTGTGAAATGAATGTTGCTGTGACACAAACAAGACACAAGTATTACAATCTTAATGGGACTTTGTTCAAATGTATCCACAGTCTTAATCAGTATTTTAAGAGGGACTTTAAGTGACACTAAAAGTTCTTTTATTTAACTTATTGCTGCCATTTCAAAAGTTCCAAAGAGTAAAAAAACTAACACTTTTAAAATGTTATAATTTGACATTTTTTGAGTAGAAGTGTACAACAGCTTCTCCACCTTTTTAGTTTTATTAAATCTTGTAAGATTATTTCACAGATGTATCCACAATCTTATCCATATTTGAGGAGCCGCTTCAACTGTCACTTCAACTTCATCTACTTCAAATACCTCAAAGCACTGAATTGAATATTGCGCACACATATCAATAATAAGAAAGCGTTGTATTTTCTAGTTTAGATCACCTTTAATCGTAATAGATTTATGTCCACAAATCTATTTGCGATCGCTTGAGAAGCAGATGGATAACTGCCACGGTTGTATTATTCATTTTGATGTCACATTTGTTTTTCATCACCATCTGTAGTTCAGTTTTTTTTTCTTCCTCTCTGCCTTCGCTGTCTGCTAGTCTTCTACACGTTTCGGTCAAATCTGAATTTTTCTGTCCGTCCGTATGTGTGTGTTTATTGGACGGCCGTCGTTCAGATGAACCAGAGTACGTCTGTCTCCACGACGAAGGCTCCGAACTGTTGTTATATACCTCATGACCCCTCCTTGTCAGCACGCCTGTGTGTGTGGTGTGTGTGTGTGTGTGTGTGTGTGTGTGTGTGTGTGTGTGTGTGTCCAGGACAGATGGATGATGTATTATGTAAAACAAAGTGATCCCAGTAATGGCCTGTTAAGCTGTCTCCCCCCCTCTCACCGACACCACCCACACACACACACACACACACACACACACATGCACACACTCCTACTCTCACACACACACACACACACACAGTCCCTAGACAGCCTGTCTGTAATCGAACTCAACAGTAACCACATCTATAACGCACCCAGGAGAGAGATGGGGGGGGGGCTGAAAGACAGGCAAACTAGGACAGGAGCGCAGAGGGAAGGAGTGTGTGTGTGGGAGTGAGAGTGGAGGTGGTTCTCTTGTCTTAAGATTACCCTCGGAAAGCATTTATCTTTCCGGGGAGATGCAGCGAGGAAGGGAACGGCTGGTTGGATGGTGCTCGCTGAGGAGGAGTATTTTAATATGCTGTCCTTCGTTTTTTTATTGCCCACACATGGAAGTATAAATAGCATGCACATGTACGTATGCATAGGCATCTGGTAGGTGTGGGGTGTTCGTGTGTGAGGAAGAGTGAGGGGCGGTGGGGGGGGGGGGGCGAGGAAGATGAGAGGCCGTTGAATGATTAAACATCTCAAGCAACATGATGCAAATCATCCGTATTTGAATGAAGCGTCTCACAAAGTTAAATATGTTAGCGGTAAGAAAACATCACTCTAAATTCGCTCAGGAACACAAATGTTCCTATATTTATTTTTGGGGATTCATTTTTTGTTAATAAACTTGTGTGTGTGTGTGTTTACCTGACAGCTACGGGGACCAATGAGAATGAGGAGCGGGTGTTTCGAGAGAGGATCGGCCCTCGCCGGCGACAAGGCGCCGTCCGAAGACGCGTCCATCAAGTCAATGGACACAAGTTCATGGCCACCTACCTGAGACAACCAACCTACTGCTCACATTGCAGAGATTTTATCTGGTAGGCAACAAAAAACACATATTCAACCCAACGTACCTGCTACAGTTCTGTTTCCTCAAACCAACCTCCTCTGTGTGTGATCCAATAGGGGCGTGCTGGGGAAGCAGGGATACCAGTGTCAGGGTGAGTACTTTTCTCTGGCGGCTTCCAATTTCCCTGCACATCATTTATTATTTAAGCACGAGAACTCAAGAGGGATTACATGTTGCTGAATGACCGCTGTGATTTGGTCTCAAGCCACCGTCACCCAGAGCCACAGATGACCTGCATTACACCAACAACATCTGCTGTTAAAAAAAACGCTCATGAACATCGTGTCAGTTTTACACTTTCTTAGCATGTTTTCTTCAGTGGATGCTAACATCCTAAACATTCAGCTGGGAGTCAAAGTGCTACTTAACTCATTTGTTGAGGCACTTAATTGCTGCTCAGGAATTACGATCGTATCACTAATCATATTGTGATGTTGTAGAAAACAGCGACCTGTCAATCACAGTAAGCCCGCCCTAAAGCATACTCCACTTTAGGTTGCAGCTACACAACACTCTTATTATTCTATTGTTTAAGAAAGTTTAGATTGCACTGTTACATTTTTATATAGACTTTTAAAGTGGGTCAGTCACATTCAGCCTCTACCTGACCCCCTTAATAAGGTCAGTGTTGGCTTGGATATTAATTCAGTGTATCAAATCGATGCTTCACTAGTGCATCAGAATCACTGGAGAACTTTTATTCTTCCTGGTCCATCTTATCTACGGGGATATCACCGGTGTTAACATAACATACTCATTATCAAATGTTATAGGCCGAACCAAACTTTATTCGATAAGATTTAACAACATTCGTGAACGCCTCGTGTTGATGCTGTGCTTCCAGTGTGTACGTGCGTCGTCCACAAGCGCTGCCATGAGCTCATCATCACCAAGTGTGCCGGGATGAAGAAGCAGGAGGACACACCTGAAGAGGTAAATGCAAACGGCACACATGGAGTATTGTTGGAGATGTTTAGCTCAGAAGATGTTTAGCTCAGAAGAATATGTCCTCTTTAACATTTATTATTTGTTGAAACACACTTTGAATCATGTCGGAAATACTAAATATGAGCACCATTCAGATCTTTCGTGAATAAATCTTTGTTACTTAAGGTAACGTGTACACTGTGTACTTGAGTCACATGCATTATTCCTCCGATAATGCGACAGTGACCTCTTTGTAACACTGTGTGTGTGTGTGTGTGTGTGTGTGTGTGTGTGTGTGTGTGTGTGTGTGTCTCCCTCTGTAGGTGGGCTCACAGCGGTTCAGTGTTAACATGCCCCATAAGTTCAGTATCCACAACTACAAGGTCCCCACCTTCTGTGACCACTGCGGCTCCCTGCTGTGGGGCCTCATGAGGCAGGGCCTCCAGTGCAAAGGTGAGTTCATGTGCAGTGGGGAATTTACAGTGTCAGTGCACACGGGATGCATTTAGAGGTGCTTGTGTTTTGCAACCTCCTTGAAGCCTAATTGTGCATATATTTAAAGTCAAAGGCTTTGAACAAAGAAACACAAATGTTTCTGGAAATGTTAGTTAATCTTATAAAATCATTTTAAGTCATAATGAAATAAAAAACATTCTCATTACAGTTTAAACGTAGATACCAACAGATAGATTTGTATCTCTGCCAAGGAGGATATGTTTTCCGTCCTGCAGAAGAAGGGATACTTTTTGGATTCTTATAAAGAACTCTGTAACATTTTGAGAAAATCGTTGCTATTTTCTAATGAAATATTGCACAAAACTAGCCGTATGTATGTATGTATGTACAGTATATATATTAAATTAATGATTTTAATAATCGTTCAATTAAGCAAAATGTCTAGGAACCTGCAGTCTCTCAAATGTGAGGATTTTGTGCTTTCCTCTGTTTTATAAATAATTTGAAATGTAATGAATTTATCTGAAATAATTTAAATATTTGATTTATTTACTAAACAATGTATTTCCAAAGTAAAATACCACGAGCAAGCAGGTAGGGTTTCACAGTCTATTGATGGACACCCGTTTGCTGCCGATCACACCTTCCAGCGCAGGCAGCTTTTAAAGAATGAATTCCAGTGTTTGAGCCAGAAAGCCTTCCTGGGTTTGACCTGAACCGTTTCCATGTGCTTTTGTTATCACGCAGTTTGTAAGATGAATGTGCACAGACGGTGTGAGACCAACGTAGCTCCTAACTGCGGTGTGGACGCCCGAGGAATCGCTAAGGTCCTGGCCGACCTGGGAGTCACGCCTGACAAGATCTCCAACACCGCACAGCGCAGGAGGAAGGTAACGAGGACGATGTTCCAGTAACAGTGCAAACCTCTTAGTGTTCCCGTCTGTCCAGGTCAAATTGATCACTATAAGCGGATGATTATGAAAACAATGCCGTTTTAAAAGTAAATTAATTACAATCATAATTGAGAGTAAGAATTGTAAGACAATGGTTTTCTGAGTCACACACTTTAACTGAGAAACTGAGATTCAACTCTCTGATTTAAAGAGTTCAGCCCGAAGGAACGGTCATGTTTGTCTCTCTCTCTCCAGTTGACTCCAGGGCAGGACCCTCCCCAGTCTCCTCCTGAGCTCTCCCAGACTGAGGACAACAGCTTCAGCCAGCCAGCTGTCCCCACCTCCCCCTCACAGCAGGGTAACACTGAACACAACACACACACCATCAGAAAACACAGATTTGACACAAACAGGCATTTCAAAGCCCTTTGAGATGCGTTCTTAGCAGCATGTGGTTTTAATGTGTTAATTTTACCAGTAAGAGGCAGTATTTCCATTTCAGGAATAATATTGTTGCTCCTTTTAAGAAGTAAGTAGTTGAACATGTTATTGTCCTTGTATATATAAGACTAAACGTACATTATCTAAGTATTATCCCCCACCGCCCACCACCAGTTGCTTGTCACAGTTAGTCATCGTCCTCTCACACTTTGCAAGCTGAGAAATGAAAGTTAACTTTCTCTTTGTGGAACGATTCCCATTTTTGTTTCATGGAGCCAAACGTTGATGAACAACAACAACGACACTGCTGCTATTTAATCACCCTGGTCAGAGATAATGTAACTGAGTCACCACAGAGGATGCAATCATCATTTTAAAGTTTATTGAAAAGTAATCCGTAACAAATAATGAGCAACATTTAAAAAAGAAAAAAGACAGTCGGCCTGTTTTCGCTGATGTCTGATCTGCTTTTCCGTTGACACCCACAGACTTGGCACAGTTAGAGCGCCTGCAGGACGCGCTGTCACTCGACCAGCAGGGACCCCAACACTCCTCCTCCTCCTCCACCACCTCCTCTTCCTCCTCGTCCTCCTCCTCGGCAGGCAGGGAGAACGGACAGATCCAGAGGAGGAGCCTCAAGGACTTCAACTTTATCAAGGTTCTCGGCAAAGGCAGCTTCGGCAAGGTGCGACGACACAGCGGAGGCGTTTGACAGTGTTTGTTTGTTTACTGCTCATTATGTTCATAATTGAAACAGGGTGGGTTTTTTTTCGTTCTTTTAACACCCTGTTCATCATGGTTCCCATTATTCACAAGAGACGTCAGTGTTATCAGGGACCAGAATAGAACAATTCACATGTCAATTATGTTGTATGGAGGCAGCTTCTTTTACACATTTCCTTTCACTGCGTACCGTACCAAACAGACCGTTCATTGACTTTAGTTTGAAAACATTAACAAACTAAATGGTGAAAGATCTCTCATGCAGTAAGGGGATAACATTAAACTGAGCCTTTTAGCATCTTTCAGCTCATTGTTTTGGTTGTATGGTTGCAACTTTACGGTTTCGGTTCACTCTCACCGCTCTCGTTAGTGCTGTTTTTCTGGCAGCAACAACAACAACAAAATGCTCTGTTGAACTGATTAACACTACCTGAACAGCCGACGCATTTTCATCCCGACTCGTCACATACTGACGGTTTTTCAGTTGGCGAACAGCTGTTTGTAACACGATGTCGGACACTAACAGCGGCCTCTTGGTTGAAAGTCCTGTGTTTGTTTGACCCACTCACCCTGTGAGGTTATTTCTGATCTTCATACGAAGCCATCGGAGATTTTTCTTTGAGAGTCTAATGACGCTGCGGATCAGTTTACATTGCAGTTACTTGAAAGCCCGGTGCGTCTCACACAGGCCTTGTGGAAGGGTATCGGGTGCCGAGGGGCCTGACAAAGCGTCCGTAGTTGACGGGAATGAGAAATGGCGTGAACAGCACAAAGCAGCTGACAGACAAAATTAGCAACTAGCAGCTGAACATTTAGCAGCTAAAGTGGAGACCGAAACAGAACAAAAAGTCCATCAAGTCATCCCAAGTATTCAGGTGTCTTGTTTTGTCAGACCAACCGACTAAAACAAAAAAAGAGTTTCAGTTTAATAGTAGTTTTTCACTCTGCAGTCTCGATTTGACAAAGGTCTTGTAATGCTGATTTCATACATAGCAATAATATCCTCCCCGTCTCCCCCATCTTTTGTCTGTTATCCAGGTGATGTTGGCGGAGCTGAAGGGGACGGAGGATGTTTACGCCGTCAAAGTTTTGAAGAAGGACGTGATCCTGCAGGACGACGACGTGGACTGCACCATGACGGAGAAGCGCATCCTGGCCCTCGCCCGCCGACACCCCTACCTCACCCAGCTCTACTGCTGCTTCCAGACACGGGTAAGCCACCAAAACAGCACACACGCACACATGCAGGTGTGACGGGTCACCCCTGTTTTCTCCATCCTATACCTCTCTCTTTTTCTCTCTCTCTCTCTCTGCAGGATCGTTTGTTTTTTGTAATGGAATACGTGAACGGAGGAGACCTGATGTTTCAGATTCAGCGATCCAGGAAGTTTGACGAGCCTCGCTCTCGTTTCTACGCCGCCGAAGTCACCTCAGCCCTCATGTTCCTGCACCGCAACGGGGTCATCTACAGGTAAACGTACCCGCTGTGTTTTTATGTGTTTCAGTCAAGGACACCCTGAACTGCTTTGGAAAAGCTAGAAATATCTAATAGATTCTGCATAATATTCAGATTCTGTCTTGTTTTCGAGGTGAATCCTCGTTGGAAACTCAAGATAATTTGATCAATTATTTGAAGAACTCGTGGACTATTAAGGAATTTCAGAAACGATTATCTCACAGGAACATGCTAGAGGGTGCATGACAACATGTTTCGCACTTTAATTGCATTTCATGGTGATTCTCAAATTTTTTTATTTTACATTGCTCACTTCTCTCAGCGAGTCCAACTGTTACGGAAAGCGGATGGTGCTGATTCTCTCTCGGTCTGTCTGTCTTTGTCTCTCAGGGATCTGAAGCTGGATAACATCCTGTTGGATGCAGAGGGACACTGTAAGCTGGCGGACTTCGGCATGTGCAAAGAAGGCATCAAGAACGGAGTGACCACCACCACCTTCTGTGGCACGCCGGACTACATCGCCCCTGAGGTGAGCTGAACCGTCCACGGGCCGCTCTGGACTCCGGTTTATTCTCCCTCGGTTCTTCTGTCGTCTACGTTTCTTAATCTAGTCCTTGTCACTGCTGGTGGACCTATGTTACAGCATTTCCTGTCCTCCATGTTGAATCGTGTCCTGTTGTTGGATTCAGATCCTGCAGGAGCTGGAGTACGGAGCCTCTGTGGACTGGTGGGCCCTGGGGGTGCTGATGTACGAGATGATGGCCGGACAGCCTCCGTTTGAAGCCGATAACGAAGACGACTTGTTCGAGTCGATTCTCCACGACGACGTCCTCTACCCCGTGTGGCTCAGCAAAGAAGCCGTTTCTATCCTCAGAGCGGTACGAGTCGTCTCTGCAGCATGACACAACATTTCCTTTGTTTGATTATTAATTAGAGTTTGAAGAGCTATTCAATTCTCTTCAAGAGTCCATATCCTCTTCTTCAGCAGGCACTCGTAAACGTCCATGGCGAAGTGAAAAACACTTTGATTTTGAATCTTAATTCAGTAGATTTCGCCCCAATCATACAACGTACTGTATTTTGTTTATCCATGTACTTTAAAAGCTTTACCAAATTAACGTCTACAAAATCTTTCTGTTAGACAGAGTTTAGACAAAACCGGTAAAATTTGGTTAAATGTGAGTTAAAGAGCTAAGCATCAAATCTTCTTTAAAACCCCAGAAGGTCGTTCAACAACATTTACAACTCTTCTGAAGGTACTGAAGAACATATTAGATCATAGAAAGTCACATAAATGTGGAGAAATATAACGGATAGTGAAGTTCTTAATGTTTGGTTCATCTTCTATAACTTCAGCGAGGAGATTTTCATCCCCGGCCACCATCTTTGTTTGGATTAGATAACAGAACTGGGAAACATTTTTATGATGCAACAGATGGAATATTTTTTTCATCCAGATGGTATAAAAATATTCAAAAGAGGGTTCTTGAAATACATCAGAATTTATTGCTTTCTTTTCTTTCCTGTGACTTTAATCTAATGGTAGCACATGAGAGGCACAAACTAGGTTACATATAACTGTTGTTTCAACACCATTTAAAAGGCTAGATTTTATTGTTTAAATACAGTCGTTTAAATGCTTTTGGAACAACAGTTCAATGAAAACTAGAAGCTCACCTTTCAGCCAGATGTATCCAGGTGTCAACATGACTTTTCCCCTTCAGATCACCGTGCTGCATTACAACATGGATGACTGTGATCTCCAAAATGTTCACTTCATGCAAAAAGGTTTCGCTCGAGATTATCAGGCGATCTTGTTGTCGTTCGCGTTGCACTATCATTCATGTTTCTATCGCCAGAGCTGCGCACAAACGAATGAAACTCATTCAAAGTGCACTTAACACAGAGGTGTTACGCTTCTCTTTGCTCTGATACCAAGCAGAATAAAAAGAGGTTAAAGTAATAACAATGCGATCATAAAACCAAAGTGCTCTTACAATACTGAACAGGCAGCAGAACAAAAGAGAGACAGCTTTCAGTCGCAGTAAATAACACCAGCACTCTGCTGACCTGTTTCATCACTCCGCCACTACGCCGCTTTGTTTGTACCACAGAGCCATTAATGCCTCGCTCTATTATTAGCACTGAAATGCTTTTTGCTCAACCCCTCGTTCTGCTTCTGTCCTCTTCATTTAATGGACGCAACCACAGCTGAGCGTCCTAAAGGGGGTTGGTTTTCAGACACAGAGACCCGGCGGCAGACATAAGTCTGTGGGCGGGCAGGGCGTAAGCGTCAAAGGTGGCACACGTGAGTGTTCTGATCAGACTGAACACATTCTCTTTATCTATACGGGGGCATATGCGCGTCTTTTACAGTTAATATAGGTCAGTGGGAATGCAGCCTACCTGGACAGCAGACGAGGAAATGGAACGGAGCTGCCGAGATCTGGATGAGATTTCGGACCTGCAGAGCGATACAAGTAAACATGACATAAACATCGCGGCTTAAGCGACTGTAGGTGGGCAATTTCTTTGATAAACAAGGTCTATTTTGATGCGTTTTTAATGCACTCTGGCACCTTATTCACACGCAAAATATAGCTACATGAAAAATGTTCCAGATTAATTATGAACTGTGATATAAATAAATGTGCACTCTGCCATTTATCTTCTACTGTAACTTGTTTTACACACACACACACGCACACAGAGTTAGTGTAGAGAACTGCATTCGTTTTGACAGGCTGTTGTGTTACGAGGATTCTTCTCACATTGTCGAGCTTCCCATTGGCTTACATTTAAAATGATGTTCAGGGCTATGCTCCAAACGTTCAGGATTTAACCTCGACAACCATAGTAACTGCTGCCGGAGGAGCCTCTAACTGAGTTTACTCTGAGCATTAGTGTGTGTGTGTGTGTGTGTGTGTGTGTGTGTGTGTGTGTGTGTGTGTGTGTGTGTGTGTGTGTGTGTGTGTGTGTGTGTGTGTGTGTGTGTGTGTGTGTGTGTGTGTGTGTGTGTGTGTGTGTGTGTGTGTCACGATGAAAACACAATACTCCACACACACTTATGTTGCAAGAAAGTCGAATACAAATTAAACTGGATGTGCTTTGGATAAAGTACATCCAATAACATGATGATAATTAATCACGACCCAACAAAATATGTATGGTAATAAAACTGATTTCTCCTGAGGGGGCAAATTCCTGCCTGGCTCCCTGGAGCCGGCCCATAACGCTGGTGAAATTAGAAATCAAAAAAAGTGTGTATTGTGTGTGTTTCTTTGTGTGTAGTTCATGACCAAGAACCCGGCCAAGCGTCTGGGCTGCGTGGTGAGCCAGGGCTGTGAGGAGGCCATCAAGACCCATGCCTTCTTCAGAGAGATCGACTGGGTGCTGCTGGAGCAGAGAAAAGTCAAACCGCCCTTTAAACCCCGTATTGTAAGTAACACACACGCTACACGAGCACACACTAATGTTTTATTAACTGTGAATTTGACAGAACTGTGACGATCTATTGGTTTCCATCTATTCATGGATGCATGTATTCTACATTTAAGGCTATTCATTTAGTTTTTTACTGACTGAATGGTAATGCTCCAGACATCCAAAAGATTTTGTTGTCCTGCTGCAAGAACACTCAGTTACAGTAATACGAGGTCCTCTTGTGGTGAAAACAGTTCACAAAACATTTAGTGATGAAAAGAAAGAAGGAAAATATAGATAATATCTAAATTGTACTCATTTTAGGCTGTTAAGTTCAGGTATGGCTGCAGTTTTGAGTAGTTGTGAAATGCTCCTTCGCGAGGATGCTTTTCCGCGCATAGCTCGCATATACTGGTCTGTGGAAAAGTTAAAGTCTGGAGCCCTGGCACAAGTGTGTGTTCTCTTCACAGTAAAGGCAGTGAGTCTCAGTGGTCAGAAGGTGTCGCTCTAACGTCACTTTTGAAGCACTACATTGAAGCGAAGTTTCCTCCTCTGACGTCTTTGCCGTGTGTGTGTGTGTGTGTGTGTGTGTGTGTGTGTGTGTGTGTGTGTGTGTGTGTGTGTGTGTGTGTGTGTGTGTGTGTGTGTGTGTGTGTGTGTGTGTGTGTGTGTGTGTGTGTGTGTGTGTGTGTGTGTGTGTGTGTGTGTGCCTCTGCAGAAGACCAAGCGTGATGTGAATAACTTCGACCAGGACTTCACCAAGGAGGACCCCGTGTTGACGCCCACGGACGAGGCCATCATCCGACAGATCAACCAGGAGGAGTTCAAGGACTTCTCCTACTGTGCCCCCGAGGAGACGCAAACCTAACACACACACACACACACACACGTATCCAACAACACTAAACCTGACACGCATGTATGCACACATCGCTGACATTCATACATGTGTAGAAACATAAATCCCTTTACAGAACACACACACACACAAACACGGCTACTCCTTTACTTTGAAGCTATTGGTTGTTGTTACTTTTTTGAATATTCTTTTACTTGCATTGTGTTGTTCTTGTTGCCTGGGTTTATTATGAATATAAATATGAATATGACTATGAATATACACAGCTGCACATGCTCTCTCACACACACACACATCCCCTTCGTTGCACACTTTTAATGTAGATTTACACACACGCTCACTGCAAACACGCTCACTGCACATGCTCAGACAACCAAAACACACACACACACACACACTTACTGCTTCTCTCCCCCAGCACCAGGACTGTACAGTGGGTGCTGGGTGCAGAGGCCTGTATATAGCCTGTGTTGAGTGGCTGTATTGTGTCGGTATTGTCTGCTAGTAAAGGAGAGTCGTGGCGCATGGACAAGCACCCTACCTGTGTTATTACTGTCCTTATTGTGGAGCAGTTAGGGCCAAATATTTGTGCAATACCCTGACTATCAATATATTTTATTTGTTTCTTGTTCAAGTGTTATTTTTGTCTTTTCTTTTCTCCTCAAAATGTGTGTGTTTTTTGTGTGTGTGTGTGTGTATAATTGAACTCTCGTGCTCATCATGCTCCTATCTCGTGTGTATAAAGTGAATGTCGAGCTTACAAGTTACAGGCTATTGAACTAATTATGTGGAGCAGAGTGTTACAGGCGGCCTGTGTAGCAGCGTAAAGCCCGATCTCCAGCTATTTCATCCATCTGCTAGTTTCAGAGTCTGTCCCGCCAGCGAGAATCTGCTGGCCCGTGGGCGTTTTTTGGGGGGGTTCTTTTGGTGAATGTACATATTTGTATGTGCGAATGCGTGATTTTTCTTTCTCCCTGTCGGTGTGTGACTTTTCGTCCTCAGTATTTCTGTTTCTATAGTTACCATCAGTGTTTTCAGCCCCCCTTCCCCTCTCCTCCAAAGCACCAATTCCCCTTTCCTGCCTCCAGCAGCCGTCTCGCTCAGCCAAAACCACTTGCTTTTCTGACTTTTGCTTTTTTTCAAGAATGGCTTTTCGTTCTTATTGCTCTCTTTCTTTTTTTTTATTATAGTTATTATTATTGTAAAGTGTATCTGGAGGAAACCTTTGTGTATAATACTATAACTATACTATCATAGGTCTGTTACAGCCGGGCGAAAAAGAAATGTGGAAAACCAGCAGCTGAATTACCTCTCATTTCCAATACACACACACAAGCAAAACACCAGATACAGACTCTCTCCTTTGCCTCCTCCCTCTTCTTCTCACTCTCTTTCTGACAAACACACGCACACACATGCACACACAGAGGAGGACTGTCGTCGCGTGTACTGTACAGTGATCTGAATGAAGGTGAGCTGGTTGCTCTGTGTGCAGTAGAGTCGGTGTGTAGTGAAGCTTTGTGCACCCAGGGGTAGGGCTGTTCCTGGTCACACTATCTTACTCTGTGCCAAAATGTAGTGCAACAGCCGGGCTAGTCCTGTCTGGTCTGATTCCAATAAAACACTGAGCTGTCTACATCACTCCCAGACTCCTCTGTGTCTTCTTTCCTCCCTCGTTGTTTTTTTTATTTTTATCGATTCTCGCCTGCTGCTGTTCAGAGGCAGATCTGTTCTGTGGGATGCTTCAAAGTTTGTGCGAGAGAAGAAGAAGAAGTGAAGAGGGGAGGGGGGTGAGTGGAGAGGGGGAGGAAGGGGCGGGTTAGGGTTATGCTTTTCCTGGCCTGGCTGACCTATCATCGTGCTCAGCTTTAGAGGCCTTGTAGGTGATGCACATGCAGAGGGGAGAGGAGACACTCGCCGTTGAAGTCATCTGTGCTGCGGGGGGCCACTTGTCTTGCGACATTTGGCACCACTAATTGCCTCTCTGATTAATTAGACTACCTGTGATGGTGCAAATTGTAGCGTGGAGAGTCCCTGCTGCGCTGTGAACTCCTACTGCCTCCTTCTCTTTTGTTCTGAGCCATCGTTCAACCATGACACCGGATAGAGACGTCTGTTAGACGCGATGACAGCCAACAAGGAGAAGAGAAGGTAAAGCTGCGTTTTTATGTGAACTTCTATGTAATTGAATTGTTTCTATGACAGTTTGGTCAGTAACTGGGGTGATGTGGTGAGCCCAAAGATGGTGTTGTGGCCACACTGGGCATCTAGATAACTTGAATCTTGACCACAATGCAATACTGCCCTTCCCCATCTGCTCATAAGTGATGAAAGAACCAATCAAATTAATTTAAGAAAAGTAAATGTAACCTCACCAAAACGGAAAGATACAAGCAAAACTCTGTCAAAAGTAAAAGTAAGCATGATTACCTAACATTTGGGATTTCATAACTAACGAGCGTCATCTTAGTTGAAGTATTTCATGCTTCTCTACATGTTGATCATTTCTTTACAGAATTACATTCACTTGAAAAAGTCTGTCATCAAGTGGAAAACATCTTCCTGCAAAGTTTATGTTTTGGAGATACGGTGATGTTTTTAGGTCATGAAGGTAGAATCTGAGTTAAAGTTAAAGCTAGTGGTAAGTAAAATGTACAGCAAAAATAATGAAATGTACAGTATTTACTTCTGAAAGTGAACTACAAGTAAAGTACCTCAAAGAGTCTTTGAGTAAATGCACCTTGCTAACTTGCACCTCTGCAATTCATATTTTGACTAAGTTAAGATTTCATCTACGGTATCATAATATTGTGTGTATCCTTTGTATATACACACAGGGACATGTAGCAGTCAGTGACTTTGTTGTATTTTTTCCTGCCCTCTGTCTGCAGGGCGATCAGCCGCGAGGCCGCCAGAAGGAGGCGACGGGTGGAGTCCGAGGTGTTTGAAGATTTGTCTCGCCTCCTGCCGCTCCAACCGTCTGTCCGAGCTCACCTGGACAAGCCCTCAGTGATTCGCCTCACCCTCAGCTACATACGCATGCACACACTGCTCAATGGTACAAACAGTCATCACACACAAATCACACACTTTGCTCAAATAGCAACCAAAACCAGATCTTGTTTTAGTTTAAAATAAATAACTCAAATAGAAATGAAGTTTAATATCCTAAAACAAAATAACATCTTCACTTAAGAGGGCTCCGACCATGAATATATGGTTTAGTCAAAATGAACCAGTAGCACAATCAATAAACTTTCTCTTTTGCGCTGTTTCAGGGCAGACTGGGACAAAAGCAGAGGCTGGTCACATAGTAAAATGTGGACGAGTGATGGAACGTCACGGGTGTGACGGAGGCCGCGAGGAGAAGGAGAAAGAAACAGAGGAAGTCGAGGCCTCGGAGGAGACAAACCTGTACCTGAGGATCCTGGAGGGATTTCTGATCGTCCTGTCCACTGAGGGAGACATGATCTACCTGTCTGACAACGTCAGCAAGTACATGGGCTTGACACAGGTACACACACACACAAACACTCACACTCACACACATATTTCTATGTGAATTTTGTGTAATGGTATATTCTCTTGACAGAATGAGCTGATGGGACACAATATTTTCGAGTTTACGCACCCTTGTGACCACGAAGAAATCAGAAACAATCTACGTCTAACAGCAGGTGTGTGTGTGTGCGTAAATGTCTGTGTGAGTATAGAATCTGGTGTTCTGTTTTTGGTTTTATGTTCTGTGGTTGTGTGTTTTTTGGGAGCTCACACAGATTTGAGCAGTTGTGTCCCTGCAGTTTATTGAATTGCTTGTCTTCTTAGAGGAGGTTTGGTGCGGTGCAAAGAGGGACTTTGTCATGAGGATAAAAAGCGCTCTGACACACAGAGGAAGAAGCTCCAACCTCAAGTCAGCTACGTGGAAGGTTGGTGACAAAAAATACCACACAACCTTATGCTAAAGCAAACACTTTCTGATCTAACTCTCTCTGTTGTTTTAGGTTCTCCACTGCCAGGGCCGAGCGAAGGTGTGTGTCGCCCCGTCTTCAGTTTCCTGCCTGCTGCTGACCTGCCAGCCTCTGCCGCTCTCACACACACTCCTCAGCACACACACCTTCACCAGCCAGCACAGCATGGACATGAGGTTCACGTACTGTGACCAGAGGTGATTTACACAAATGTATACCCGGATACAGCTTATTTTAACTTTACTTCATTTATTTATTCAGCCTTTGTGCAGTTACCAACCGTCCTGTATGTCTGCTCTATTAGTTCTTCTGATTTCTGAAGAATTTCATGTTAAATGAGTCGAGAAAGAGCTGTAAAAGATTGCAAAACCCCAAGAGGAAGTCGTGTTACACTGCTCGTGTTTGACTTAAACACAGTTGTGAAAGGATGTGTTTTAGACTAAAAAGAAACTTGAGATGAGGTCAAGTAACAAGGAAGAGTTCTTACGTTATGAAATTGTTAAGTAAGATTAAAGGGAAATGATTAAAGTTAATGCCCGTCCCTTTATGCTCATCTGTTCTGCACTGATATTTGTTCTGGTTCTGCTGGTTTTATTGGAGCAAAGCAATGAATGAGCAAAACAACGGTGTCAGTGTTAACTACTCTTCCACGTGATTAAAACATGTTTAATGCAGAGGCTTTTCAAAATCCGTCTCTTTCTGGTGTGATGCTTATCGAGAGAAAATGTCCAATCTCTCATAGTTCTGATTGGTTACTACTAACTCTGAACATCAGCTATGTTGTAAGGAAGTTGTAAGAAATATCCTGATAAATATTTTTATATAGAATACTGTATTAATTAATAGCACATACAATTTAACGCTGTGCAGCCAAACATTAATCAAACCCACTTTATTTTAAATTCAAGCTACTTAAAGGTAAACAAAACGAGAAAACTGGATTTTAATGGATCAATTTAGCGTGACAAAAAGGGAGAAAAACATTTACAGTAGTATAGCTGTTCCCCTTTTACCTTCCCCTTTTTCAATATTAGACCTACGACTGCATTATATCAGTGAACCTTAAACTTGTCTGTGGCTGCAGCTGAATAAGTAACGCTCGGTAAATAATCAATTAACATCAGTTGATGCTGAAAGACTGGTTTATCTGGCAGTATTTTTGATAAATAAATTCATGTTGTTTCTTCTTTGTGTGTTGGTGTTTTTGCAGAGTGACTCTGCTTTTAGGTTACAGCACTGATGAGCTGCTGGGCCGCTCCGTCTATGATCTCTGTCACACACTGGATATAAAGCATTTGACCAAAAATCATCTCAACTGTAAGAAGTGATGCACAAACCCACACGTACGTACACATTACAGACCTGTAGATATCTCATTTCACACCTCTCTCTCTCTCTCTCTGCAGTGTGTTTGAAGAGTCAGTCAGTCAGCGGTCAATACAGGATGCTGGTGAGAGGTGGAGGTTACGTTTGGGTGGAGACTCACAGTGCCGTCATCCCCAGCGTACGACCATCCAAGTCCAGGCCTGGCGCCCACCAGCCGCTCTGCATCCTCTGTGTGACCTATGTCCTCAGGTGTGTTTGTGCCATTGCCGTGCAACATTCGTGTAACTTTGATCAATCTCAAAGAAGGTTTCAAGTCTTTAAAGGTTCATTTGAATGCCTCCATTGAGATTAAAGGCATTCAATGCATGTGAAAACGGCTGCAACTCCTGATTATCTTCATTATTTTCACAATTGTTTGCAATTAGTTTTGTGTTTAGGTGTTTTACTATAGATCAGAGTCTTATTATTTATAAATGGTTTAATGTTATATTCATATGTGTCTCACAGTGGAGTGGAGGAGCCGTCCTTGCAGCTCTCTGTGGACCAGATTGTACAAATCTGAGCTGAAACCTGAGTCTGAAGAACAGTCTGCAAAACCTGCATCTTTGAAGAAACGACAACAATCTTCTCTACCTCCATCTGTGAATTCTCACCAGTTATTTTCATTAAATATAATTTTTGTTGTTCAAAATTACTTTGTGTATTTTGTCAACCACTGAAGTTTCTGTTTAGTATTCGGATAAAGCCTTGAATATCTGAAGTGTCAGAACCCTTGACACCCAGACAATTAAACCAAACCGTGAGAAATGATTGTACATTTTAAGCGGGTTTAAGAAGCTCAACTTCTGGCTTCCTTAAAAGAAAAATGAAAGCTTTAGGTGTAGACTGTGGTTGACAGACAGTTGACGGGGCGTTGTGAGAGTTGAAATATGTCGACGAAAGCAGGCAGTGTGACTTTTGCCTGACCTCTCCGGGCCTGACCTTACTTCCCGTGGGGTTTCCTTTTGGGCCACCTGACACGTGGGGCGACGTCTGACTGTCAAACATAATGTGTAGACACACACACACACACACACACACACACACACACACACACACACACACACACACACACACACACACACACAGTCTATATAGCGAAATAGGCATTGTGCTGATGAGATGTGAGCAGACACAAGTCAAAGCCACAGCTTCCTGAAAGAGACTATCGAATAGAAAGTTCTCGTGGGAACTTTTTAAACTTTTTACCTCTTGACTTTTGAATTTGCACGTACGCACACGACTATTTTTTCAAGTTTCAGTTCTGATGGCTTTACTGGTGTGAAACTGAACTGAAATAAAAACAATAGGAAGGAATGCATGATAACAATAAGAAAATGAAGAGCTAAAAGCACAATATTACGTTACTTTATGTGTTTTGGCTCTTTGTGTTGAAACAAACTTTGTCTCAGCACTTGTTGAGAAAACAAACTCCTTTACAAAAAATATAGCTGCGGGGAAATGTAAAGTACGCATTTGTGGTACTTTCCTTGCTACTTTATACTTCTACTCCGCCACATTTCAGAGAGATATATAGTACTTTTTACTAAGCTGCATTTATGTGATAGCTACAGTTACAAATGACTCTGCACATCCAAAACTTGAGCTCATGAATTATGATGCATTGTTAAAGATTCAACAACTTGCATAGATATGCTCTGAATTCCATATTGAGCACCTTTAATTACATTTTGATAGAAAATACTTATATACTTCTATTTAAGTAACATATTTAATGCAGGACTTTTTTACTTGTAACAGAGTATTTTTTTTATATATTTTGGATGAAAGCTTCTGTTATTGCTTTGGTTCTTTGTATCCTTTCCTAATAACTCTATTATTTGTATTTGTATGTACACATTTTATGGCGACTATGTCCAGGGTATTACTTTCTTATTAAAGTGATTTAATTTCTCCTCTGCTGTTCTGAGGACGTAGTAAACAATTGTATCTTTGCGAATCTGGATAAACGTGTATTTAATGGACAGGTTCAAATTACTATACAAATTGCTATAATTTTTATTGGTGAACTGGTTGGTTCACCCAAATTACAATAAATGATCTTTCTCAATCACCTCTATAGCATCTAAACACAGAGAGTTGGAAAGATATGTTTATTGCCAGCACTCCAATAAAATGCAGGTGAAAATAATTTAATTGGACTACTCTGCAATCCACAGACCTCACTGTCCACAGTTTTATTTCTCTATTTCTCAGTTTTATTTCTCTAGTTTATTATTTATTTTCTCTGGTAGAAAGGAGTTCTGATGAAACTGGGCAAATACATCCAGATCTATCTGTATGGCATAACTAAGTAAGAAAGAAAAAAAATATATATATCACAAGTTACAGTTATCATAGACCTTCCAGTATGACAGAAATCAATGTCACAAATGTCAGTATTTCACACTTAAACAAATACACGTGTTTTAGTTCTATTCTGTATTGGATAGTTTTTTGCTCAGATTGATATAAAAGCAATGGACGTTGGTGGATTTGTCTTCTCACTCTCACACTGATTCAGTCACACAACATGTAGGGAAAGACTCTTGCACCATCTAGTGTTTGAAGTGGCAATCATTAAGATTTTAGTCCTGATTGATTTATAATTTATATTTGAGTGTAAACAATGGGCGGGGGGGACATTTTTGTGTGTATATAATGGAGAAACACTAATACAGTATTTGTTTCCAGGAATGTCGCCACAGACGCCCATTTTCTAATACTGCAAATATATAAATATAGCAATACGTTCATCAGTGGTCCATCTGGCTCAATCACCATTGTGTTAAGTTCGATTGAAAATCTTTGAGATTGTCACGTTAACTGTCGTCAGTGAAACAGAACATAGAATCTTCTGTCCCACGAGCAGTCACCATGTAGGCTGAACGAACCTTCCAAAGACGTCCCTGTTTATTCTTAAGGAAGTCTGACAGCTCATCGTCTTTCTTAACACTGGCACAACATGTGCTCTGCAGGTCAGAACGAGCCAGGTATCCCATTGAACAGATCAGAAAATCAGCGAATAAAGGTAAGTGAATATTGAATATATTGAATTAATATACAAAATACATGTTACTGACATAAAATAACTGGTAATGAATACAATAAAATAAATCGTTATTTGTAAAAAGAAAAATCTGGAACTTACGTAAAAACCAAGAGGCTGAAATGAAACCTTTGCAAAATAGAACAATTCTTCCACCAGCTGTTTGAAATTGGAATTTGACAAAACTGTGGCCAAAAATATCCCATCAGTCAGCTGTTTTACATCCTGCTGATGGGCGACTGCTGTCAGTTCAGCAAAACTCTCAGTGAAACCCAACAGCTACTTTGTAAAATCAGCATAATGTACATTTTCATCGTAAATGAATGATATATATATATATATATATATGTATGTTTTGCTTATTTTTTAGATCGTAATTATGATAATTCAGTTTGAAAATTTACATTTGTAAAACTAGATGTGTATAGTACTAGATGATAAAGATAATATTAATCACAGAATCTCAGTGTTCACAAACAAAACATAATTTGTTTATTCCTCTCTGTTGTCCTTGAATAACTCTGAGACCATTCTTGGATCTTCAGTCTCGGCTGATCATTGACAATAGAAACAGTCTATGCTTAATGGTCCCTGCTCCGCCTGTCTTTGCTGAAAGGGAATAAACTATGTTTTTTTCTTCACAATAGTCCTTTTATCCAACCATGTGAATAAATTATCATCCATGAAGTCACTGCAGATTTTGAGCCTTTAACAGAAAATGAAAGAAAAGAAAACAACTTTGTTTCCCCCTCTGTGTTCGAAGGGTTTCTTCATTGACTCGTCTCAATACTAAATCTTTTTCAACATGTTGGATTAGTCTAATGAACAGACATGTTCTGCTTGGTGGCCACCATGCCGGTTTTTAAGGTGACCTTGGCAGTTGTTAATGGTATTCGTGTCCCTGCATGTTGCTTCAGAAGCCTGATTACTCCATTAAGACCGAGTCTGAGGCACAAGAGGACGGAGATAAGAGGTGGAAGAGGTCCTGGTGGTGGTGTGAGGGTTTAATGTCATACTAGTATGAGCTGACATTGCAAAGGCGCTCAATCAGAGAAAAACAACAGACAGGAAGAAGGAGTTCCTTTAAACTCCCATGTGACCCAACTGAGAAGGCCCCCCCCCCCATGAGCTCTTATTTTACCCTCCTCTGCTCTCCCAGACACACCCCCATGGTTTGATGGGTGTTGTCAGGCAGTCAGCCAATGGCATGACAGCGCTCACCCTTTGAAACACAACCACGATAAATCAGTGTCAGTGCAGAGAGGAGAGCACAGATACAGGATTTGATAGGGCAAATGATATGATTAAAAATACTTTTGAATGAAGTATCACATTTATTTGATTATCAAATGTATTTTATTAGTCATTGTTCAATTGTGTAAGCTATAAGGGTATGTCTATAAAGAAAAGTCAGCATATAGAGTTGAATGGAAGTGTCCTCTGGTGCAGAGTTCAAAGTTCCTCAACTGGATCTCATATGTGTGTCTGCTTGAGATCCACTTACAGACATATGAATATTTAGACAGTATGTACCTTCTCTCTTTGTGTCTGGTTTAATTAAGAAAGTACAAGTGTGCAGTTTCATCTCAGGATATCAACCATTAAAACACAATAAAGCTAAATGTCTCTTCAGTGCACAGAATAACCAATGAGGAGATAAGCACTGTCATTATTGCATTAGTAATAGCGAAACCTTGCTGTGACGCTGTGCCTGTTGCAATGGACAACATGGTTACTTTTGATTACTTTGTCCAACTGACATCAGAGTGATGATACATGTTATTCAGAACAGCCTGTCTGCACCAAATCTGTGTCTTTACATATTTAACATATGTGTAAAAACAAACCCAATTGAGTTATAATTCAATTTGCTTTTCATGTTGTGCAATCGTGTGTTTGTTCCACTGTTTAAGCGTATTGTACCGGCGCCTGGGGGCTTGATCTAATCTTATCTTCTGTGCAGAGTCCACAGGTGTGTCTGGGTCAGGGCCTTTTCCTCAGATGAGCTCAGCACTACGATTCTCTCTCTGCAGAGCGAGAGACAATGATCGAGCACCATACATGTTGTGTATGTCTGAAATAATGGGAACACGCAATGAAAGCAGTGTTCCATGAGAGCCACGCTATCTTATCTGTTCCCAGACAATGGGAGCAGATGCTTCAGCACACAATTGGTCACTGTTTCACGAGAGTGTTGTTCACGCTCAAGAGTTAAAGGTTGCAACCATGCCGGTTTGCAAAGTGAGCTCTGCAGTTGTTGATGGAATGGAGTCTGAGGCACAAGAGTGCAGAAATAAGAGATGGAAGAGGTGGTGTGAGGGTTTAATGTCATACTAGTATGAGCTTGAATTTCAAAGCAGCACATTCAGACACAAAACACCGACAGGAAGTCAGTCCCTGTTCCTCTACACTCCCAGGTGACCCCAACTGCAAAGGCCCTTGTTTAAAAGAGGAAAAAAGAATGTATGAACTAATAATTATTATTCTCTCGCTGTATTGTCAGCTACTGACAGATAATTACAGCCGATATTTACTGATCCTACAGTGTCGATGCAGCAACTCTGTGAGGCTGAACGTGAACTAAGCCAAAAGCTACGATTTGCAGGCCAACATGCCCACAATGACAATGCTGATGTGCGGCATGTATTATGTCTACAATGTTCTCCATCTTAGTACAGTGTTAGAGCGTCAACATTCGCTAATTAGCACTAACCACAAAGTACAGCCGAGGTTGATGGGAAAGTTATTGGGATACATCGTCTGCGGGACCATAAATGCCAATCCATCCAATAGCAGTTGAGCTATTTCAGTCTGGACTAAATTGGTAGACTGTCAGACATCATGAGTGACCTTCTGCTCTGAATTGCACCTTCTCACTTGGACACTGATAATTGCATCCATATAAAATACTTGTATACGCGTATAATGCACCATAGCACGCATACAGAATATGCATACATTGCTATTTATTAAATTTGCATTAAATGCTGTGTAAACTTTGTGTTTAGTTATTATTAGTAAATGTTAGCATGTTAAACGTGGCAAATATAGTAAACATCAGCAGGTTGATATTAGCATTCAGCTTGTGCAGCTCTGTGAATCTGTAGATTTTTTTTTTAAGGCCAACCAATATGGATATTGTTCAATGGCAACAGTCAATTATTTGTGCTGATAGTCACAAACTGTACATCACCAGATCAACCCCCTCATTAATTGTTGCTGCCCATGAGGGTGGTTAATGACTGATGCACACACAATGGGCCTTTCTCACTCACTCCACAGATCATGGAACTGCTGATGACAGCAGGCCTCACAGAGATCCTCTGAACAAACCACAAAGTACAGAACTGTAACACTGTAGTCGCTGTGCAAAAGCTAATGAATGACCAAGTGGATGCACTTTACATCACTCATCCTACGAACTTAATGCACTACTGACGTATTTACATTAATTTTATATAAATTTTTAAAGAATTCCTCTAAAAAATGTTTAATGTTTAAATTTTAAATATGATCATTATCATGTGGCCTTCAGGTGCAGTTTGGTCTGAAATGAATTTCTCCTGGGAGATGATTTAACTGTGATCACATGAAACTATCCACACTTATCCTTTAATACAGTATTACAACCCTAAGATCGCTGCCTGCATGAAAATAAATGAATATATATAATTTTACTTTTATTGCCTTTTCATTGAATTTCAAATCATAGGCATTTCAAATGGTGCAAACTCGGGAACGCGCGCTGTCAACAGCCTCGCACGGGCACGCGCATCCATTGGTCCTCCTCTTCCGCGCGGGTCCCGAGGAGCGCCCCCCCCCCCCTCTCACTGCCCTCCTTGGCTCCTGCTGCCTTTTAAAATAAACGGACACAGTATGCCATTCCCCACTCGGCCAGAGGACGGGACACGGTGAGGAGTTGCTGTGTCGCTCATTCTAACCCCCCCTCTCTCCTGTCGTCACCCCATTGCCCTTGTTGTTTAGTTGCCTCTTCATTAGTTCGTGTACACGGTTAGCTAGTCTAAGTCATGTATCGGTATTTCGGGGAGCTGCTGAGCCGCTCCGCGGGTAGTGCCCTGGCCTCGGGCTGCGTTGACTCCGCTCTCCCGGTGTCCTCGTCCCTGATGCGGGGGGTCCGTAGCTACGCGGACGCAGCGGACGCGCCGGACGACCCCAACTTCTTCCGGATGGTCGAGGGCTTCTTCGACCGCGGCGCCAGCATCGTGGAGGACAAGCTGATCGAGGATGTGAAGACCAGGGACACCCCCGAGCAGAAGAGGAACCGTGTGCGTGGCATCCTGCGCATCATCAAGCCGTGTAATCACGTCCTGAGCGTGTCTTTCCCCATCAAGAGGGATAACGGAGAGTGGGAGGTGATAGAGGGGTACCGCGCCCAGCACAGCCAGCACAGGACACCCTGCAAAGGGGGTAAGAATTGAGCCAAACCGCCCCTATGCCAGCTAGCGTTAGCCAGCTACTTAGCATTAGTTAGCTGCTCCACTAGCATACAAATACAAGGCAGCTGCTGTCAACAGCTGCTAATGTTACTGTAAACCGTTACACACAGCTTCACTGTTTAATCCGTTGCACTTAACCACACCCTTGTTTCGATAATAACTGCTTTGTTGTTCGTTTTGTTTACTGTATTTCACAACTGCTCTCACTTCCTGTGCCGTTTACATTGACCTTCCTGCTCACCTGAAGGTATAATGTTACCGTGTTTTGTTAGCAGCCCCCCATACTTAGTGGGCTTATATCTTGTTTTGCTCGTTTCTTGTGATCCAGTTGTTTTGGTGGATTGAGTTTGCTCCTTCTGATCAACTCTTATTCCTGTTATTCTCATGTGTGTGTCAGATGTATGAAGACACCAGGTGTTATGTCTTTGAGCATGTCAGGCCTTGGCCATTATGAGCTGCACAAAACACATGGTCGACCATTGAAGACATTATATTGCTTATACACTTTTCTGTCCTTTTGATGTATACATATGGTCCAAGTCAGGCATATGTGAATGTCAGGCCTAATACACACAATGTGTTCCTCACTCTTTCTTTAGACAAATGCTAAAATTCACCAGCGTTCTGTGCAATGTGTCAACCTTGGGCAGAGCATGGTGTATCGTACGACAGAGTAACATTATGCTCTTTGGTTCAAGGTTCAAAGCAGAGGCATTGTGGGCTACTGCTGCAGTGCACTCTGGGTAATTTGTGATTTGAGGGATATGATGGATGGGAGGTCAGAAGGAGCGTGAATGCTGGGGAGGGGGTGGTTTTGTTTCCAGACTCTCCTATTTGTCAGCCGAGTGACAGGTGGGGGGGAGGGTGCTGTGGAGAGGAGGTCTTTCTCAACCCAAAGAGACATTCCATTTAGACAAACTGCATGTTTGAATGGTGCGGCGCGGCTATTTGCCTGGTATTTACCGGGTATAACGCCCTTCCATTGTACATACTTGAAGTAGTAAATGTAGACATATTTTAGGGCGGCACTTTAGCGTGGGCACTGTGCTGTACACGCCTGACTTTAAAAGATGGATTAGTAAACTGTCAAGACAAGTTGAGAGTGAATCATTAATGGAACCAAAATACAATATCGATTACAGATTTGTCCCTCAAACCCATTAACGGTTTTAAAGAATCTCCAGTCTGTACAGCCAGCCATCAGAGAGAGATCACTCAGAGGAGCCATTTATTTAAAATCAATAACATTAAAGGAGCGTCGTTGCTTCTATCCATCTCATAAAAGCTGGAGGAGAGCATCTCCTCGATCCAAAGCTAAAAACCCAGCTTGGTGTTAACGGTCCTCTACAGTAGTAGTATTACTAAATATCTTCTCTCTCATGTTGCCTTGCCTTATCCAGATCCAAGGTACAGTTAACCAATGATCTCAAATCTCAGCAATGTTAACTTTTCATCCATTTTATCAAGTGGGAGCAGTTAGGTTGGTCCTTGATGCCAAACTTCTGGCTTATAGGAGTAAGAGCAGTTATTGTTTTCAGTGGGTTTAATCATTGATGTCGTGCGTAAACCCTTTGCTGTGTTCAGATCAAACTGCAAAGTGCAGAGGCTGTTTTTGTGTGTGCACGTGTTGCTCCTACACCCCCCCCCCCCTTTGAGAGCGACACCGAGCGACAGCTGCTGGGCTTTGACCTGTCTACCGAACGAGCGTCCTAACTCGGGAATATCATGTGTTGCTTCTGTGTGTATGCAAAGTTATTCCAAACAACCCTGGAAGATAGTTTGTCATATTTGATCTAGTTTTGTTTATTCGGCTAAATTGTCCATTCTCCTTTTGGTGCAGAAGTACCACACTTTTAAAAGACTTAGCCCACAAACTATTAGCCAGTGTGTGCATTAAAGAAAAACATTGATATCAAAGAATTCAGTTAATACCAATGCAAGGAAAAATATCACGATAGGGTAAATAATAATACACTGAAGACCTGAACTTGTAACTTAAACCAAACACACCGAAATTCAACAATGTCTTTCTAAAGGACTCCAGATATGTGGCGGGTTATTTTAGGCCGTAGAGCCTCTGAAGCTCCGTCGTGTCGGGCCTTCAGGCCTCTCTGTTGAAATTGAACGGCCCTGACTACTGCAGGAACTGTGGATTTCAGTGCAGGCTCTGTTTATTTCCCCAAAAATCTGTCCTCCATTAAAGAGGAATGTGTTTACAGATGTTTTGAAATCTGGTTGCTGTGGTGAGCTGTTGGCTGGGTGGAGAAATGAATGGGGGGATGGGGGGGATGGGTGTATAGGCAGCCAGGCTTCTTTCCTTCTTTCTTTCTAAGCGAGCTCCAGATTGTCTCGAGGTAACTCAGCTGATCTTTGGAAGAATGGAAATAAAGATGGAAGGGTGGGAACCACAGCAGCACTCTTAAAGACAGAGCCTCGTTTTGGGAGGTTTGCTCGTTTCCTCTGACTGCAGTAACCAAAAGGAAGTGGGTGGGCACCAACGTGGCACTTGAGGATGACGTCATTGTGGTTCTCTTGTGCTTCCTGTGTTTCCGTTTCTATTGGTTACAAATGACTCACGGTTCTTTTGTCCCCTCAAAGAAATCTTTTTGCTCTGCTTTGTGCCGTTTGCCCTTGGGGCTTCTCTATGGAAGCTAACCCTGGATGAGCTATATTTGGTACTGCCAGACAATCTTGCACACACACACACGCACTATACCAATAAGATGAAGCAGTGGTACTTGGGCGGCCTGACTGTATGGTCTCATGTAACGCTGCACGCCATGCCGACAGTAGTAAACCCCAGACATCAGGAGGGAACGACTGTAGCTCAGGGGGCGGGAGTCAGAATGGGTAGCTGAGATTGGTTCCTGAGGTCTCCGCCCGCCCAACGCTGCTACCGTGACTGCCGGGCACAATCCGTGATCTCTGACCTCTTCATGTGGTCTTCTGTGATTACTGGTCCAGTCCGGTCTTTGACCGTGCTCTATCTCTGCTCCTCATTTCCTCTTTCTGTTGTCGAGCTGCACATGTAGTGGAGACAGTGTCACTGTCAGGCCATTGATGTCCCCACGTTGCAATCTAAACACTTAATCTGTAAACGAGACACTTTTTAAAATACATTATACAACGTATAGCATATTTTGCTTGTGGCAGTGTTGTAACCTTGAGTGTGTGTGATTCCTTTAGGTATCCGTTACAGTCCAGATGTGTCTGTTGACGAGGTCAAAGCTCTGGCCTCTCTGATGACCTACAAGTGTGCTGTTGTCGGTGAGTATTATATATTATTATTAGTCTTCCTCAAAGGCTCCTGCTGGTTATCCCCTGATCTTCATATAAATAATCATACTTTTTGTCTTACCAAGCTCAAAATAAAAGCCCAAACTTGGTGTTCTTTGCACATTCACATGCCAGTATTCCATCTAATACACTGATCTTAAGTATTGCATGAGTTTGCCTTCCCGATTGTGAACACGTAGTGAACTATTTTAAAGGAGAATTAAGCTTCTAGTGCGTTGCAGCCCACACGTGTATATGATCTTTAAAACCACGCCTATTCCTGACTGATCAGAACTCTTGTTCTTAGGAATCTCTGCTGTGATGTTCAAATAAAGATATTTATTAATCCCAATAACATCTGTTGTGGTAAATAATGGAAAATGCAGCGCTTTCAGTTGACTTTTTAACACTTTGTGCATAATCGTCAAGTATCTTATTAGCACGTTTCTCTATCATCATGCTCACATTGTCTTGAAGCGGAGGCTAATGGTTTTAAAATGTACTCGTATAGTGTTTGAATGTTCTCTCTTATAAAGCTCTTATTATTTTCCTATAGATGTGCCATTTGGGGGAGCCAAAGCTGGAGTCAAGATCAACACCAAGAATTACTCTGTAAGCCTTCTAAGCCCCCCCCATCATACGCACTCGCATGTAGAGATACACCGACATGTTTCACTGTGTGCTGTAAGACGTAACGGAAAGCAACAGAGCATAAGAAAAGCTGGCAGTCATTGGAGGGATATGAGCTCTCTTCTGTTCCCACATCCAAACAAACATGGATGATGATTCAATCACACCGGAATGCAAAAGGCAGCGCTGCTGGGTCTTATCCTTTGATTTTGCACTTTTTGATTAATGACAAGACTAAAATAATTATAGAGACAGATTGAGCTGGGAAAAGAGGGCGAACAGGACATCAAATGTGTGAGTTTAACGGGCGGCAGTAACTGCGTTCCCAGTAGATACTCAGATGTGTATGAGTATTTTGTGGTTTAAGTTTCTTCATTCAACTAATGGTGCTTTTATTGGCTTACGGGTGGGGCTTTTAGTGCATCCATTGATAGATACTGTGATGTAAACAGACTTGAAGGTTATTGATTGGTTGTTACCTCTGAGTTAACTGGAAAGAAGCTCCTAAAAGCTCCTTCCTTCCTTCCCTTCCTTAAATGTCTCAAACTGTAACCAACATGTTTTTCCTAAACCCTGTACTGTGTCTGTCTGTCGCAGGATAATGAGCTGGAGAAGATTACCAGGAGATTCACCATTGAGCTGGCCAAGAAGGGCTTTATTGGTGAGTTTCTTTGTGTGAATTCAAACCGTTGTTTAAATTGATAACGGTTCAAAGTTATTACAAAACTACTGGTAGTACTGTGAGTGTTCATTTGGTTCGTGACGGTGTTCTTGTCGTTATTCAACTCTGTTGGAAAAGGCCGTGGTGGTGAGAGGTGAATGTTTCCACCCAGAGAAGTAAACATTTCCTGTAAGCGCTGTTTATTCAGGTTGGGGTAGCTCAGGGTGTGCCTCTGTAAACTGGAAAGAGAGACAATTAATAATGGTGAAAAAAGAAGCACAGGATTGAAATATAAGTTTAACTTTGGCCTATGAAGTGTGAACGTAATAATATAACACAAATCAGACACAAGTTTCTGAATAAAGTTGTAGTATTTAGCTGTTAAGCAAGGCCATACATAAACATATACTCCGGCTAAGCAGGTTAACGTGCCCTACATGAATGCATGTGGGTGTGTGTGATGTGTTACATGCGTGTACACAGCAATAGTCAGTGTAGTGAGGTTTGATACAAGCGCCTTCACCACTGAGTTTTTATACACCCTGGAGGCAAAGCAGCACCCTTTGCACACATCACTGCCCTGCTGTCAGCATGAGTGTAACATGGTCAAACTGCCACGATTGAGAAAGCCATCCTACTCTCTCTCTCTCAGTAGTCCCATCCCCCATCTCTGCATGCATGCTTCTGCCAAGGTACCTAGTAATCAAGACTGGAAACTTGGTTTTATGAATGATTCATTGTGTTAACTGCCCAGTGTGTGTGTGTGTGTGTGTGTGTGTAGTGATTTAATCCCTGCACTGTGACTGGCAGGCTTGGTTAACGCTCTTTTTTTTTTTCCTACCCGTCTGCCTTCACCAGGACCTGGCATCGACGTCCCGGCCCCAGACATGAGCACAGGAGAGAGGGAAATGTCCTGGATCGCCGACACGTACGCCAACACCATTGCACACACTGTGAGTTCTCCGGCACCAATCTCTATGACTTGCCCGTTTTTTGTTTTCGTTCAAATTTTAAAATAGGTCACATTAATAGCAAGGAGTGAGTCACATGTAAAACACGAGCGGTGGTTTCCTGCCGCTCCCTTTCCAGCCGACCACTGAGACATTCCTCCTCTCTTACACAGTGAGGCCTGTGTGTTTGTGTTATCAGTTAAAAGTTTTATCAAAACCTCTCAAACAGGGCTTATTTGACTAAAGATGGGAAATATTTACCCAAGTGAGTTTGAGCACATGTTAATCTGTATATCACAGCTGTTTTACATGTTGATCTGAATAATCCAAAATTATAATAGTCAGATACTTCTACTTAACCTTGATTTTAACCGCCTTGAAGTCAAGAAAAAGTGTAATTATGAATTCTTGAATAGACTAGATTTAGACTAGAGCTGAGTGATTATTAATGTCATTCGTTGTTTTTTTTAAATAATTGATAAAATGAGTCTTCCAGTAAAAGTGTTCTACGGTTCCAGCTCCTCTATTGTGAGGATTTGCTGCTCTTCATAAACTGAAAATCTTTTAAGTCTGTTCCAGATACCCCTGGCATGGCTTTGGACACATTCCTGCTCTGGGTGTCTGAGGGCAGAGAATTATGGGTAGTGAGTAGTAACGTGCATGTGGTCTGATCTTCTCTCTGTGTGTGTGTGTGTGTGTTGGCAGGACATCAACGCCCACGCGTGTGTGACAGGAAAGCCCATCAGCCAGGGAGGAATCCACGGGCGTATCTCAGCCACCGGTCGTGGAGTTTTCCACGGCATCGAGAACTTCATCAATGAGGCGTCCTACATGAGCATGGTGGGCCTCACACCCGGCTTCCAGGACAAGACCTTCGTCATCCAGGTAAATGCACGCACACGTACACGCACACGGACGGACGGTTTAATCAAAGAAGAAACATTTTAGATGGAAACGGGAGCGATGAGACCCTAAATGTGCTGCAGATATCTGCACACAGATACTCAAAGGATTTAAGTTTTCATGTTAAACCATGATGAAGGGTTTTAGAGCTTCAATCAGTCATGCCATCTGTTTTAGCCCGGACCTGATCTCCTCTTACCGAGCAGACAGCAGAGAACCGAAGGACGTTTTGATTCTTTGTTCATGAGAGAGTGGGACCAATTCATAGTCTTTTGGTAGAAACTCCTCAACTTCTCTAATTCCTGCTTGGTCAAGCTTTGTGAGTCAGTTTTGTTAGGCTATGGAGCTCAATGTTTTTTTTTTTGCATCAAGGATTGAATATAATCAATGGTCTATCTGTATGAAAAGAAACCTCACACAAGTCTCAAACAAAGAGACAACAGACACGGAGCAAAGAGGACAGAGGTGGGCATCATTTCTCTTTCAATAAGGTTACCTTTGATTTGAACTTTACATCTGTGAGAAGATAAGTACGTCTGTAGTTTCACTTCCATTTGTCACATGACAGCTCCTCACGTGTCATGGACACACACACACACACACACACAATTGCAATATTAGAGGGAATAATAATTTATACATCATTCTCATTTTCATTACAATATGGTGTGATTTTTGTTGTAACTGTACCAAAAAAAGATGTCTTCTCAATTCTGCAGAATATGATTTGTAGGCAGGGCCAACATTTCGCCTTTAACACAGTTTTAGCCTCCTGTGATTTTATAATTGCCGTAGGCCGTACTGCGATCTCGATACACTTTTGATTCATTGCGTTTCCCTACGAACAACCGTGCATGTGTAACATTCAGACACAAAGAGGATCTGCTCTGTTTACTTACAAGGATTAAAATCACACATTTAATTATCCTTTCCTTGCTTTTTTTCTTTTTTTTAGAGAGAGATTTGCAAAGAGTACGATTTATTTTTCCAGCAACAATAAATAAAACTACTAGAAATGTTGAAGAGGGATGACGTCTGTGGAAGGGGTATGTGTGTGTGTGTGTGTGTGTGAGGGATGAGAAGGTGACGAAGTGCTCACAGCAGCTGAACCATGACGTGGATGTTCAAAAAGCTAATCCCTCTGTGTGTGTGTGTGTGTGTGTGTGTGTGTGTTTGAGGATTATGTTGTGCTGAGATTAGATTCTCTTAGAGATGTATTAGTGAAAGGAGGAGAGACCGATCTCTAGTGTGGTATCAAGATCAAGACAGGGTCATGTTCTTACTCCATTACTCTTAATAAAAAAAGAATCCGCTGTGAAGTCTCTTCGTATCGCTGTTATCCTGCAGTTCTGTTATATCTGAGCCCGGAGTATGTTTTATATACGACACTGTATATACTATGAGATGAGACCAGATGCTTCAGCTGTAGAACTGTGTTACCCGTTAGAGGTTTTACATTTTTTTAAGTTATACATTGGTTGCTATCCTTTAATCTCTGGTAGTTTGTACTGTTTGAAATCACATGCTAACAAACTGTTAAAAAGTAAACATCCTGCAGCTTATTAAGCCGACCAGTTATGCTGCAGTGTGTTTCTGGTGTGCAATGGCTGCAGACAGTGACTCTGTGGTTGTGTATGTCCTCAGCTGGGAGGTGCTGAGTGCTTTAAGGGATCGCTGAGACAAAATGTTACTGTAAACTTTCACCTAAATGATGCGTTGTTACCTGATTATTACACAAGTAATACTGAAATGTCTGTTTGTCAGGTGTGAGGTTTTGAATGGAAGGTGTTTCAGAAAACATTTGTCCGTCCAAGTAAGAAACTATTTTATTTGGAGAATTAGAGTCTACATTTCAACTGTGAAACATTAAAGATCCAAACTTGTACAGAGATCACATAGAAATGAAAAGCTCTGTCTCTTAATGCTTTGTTATCAGAGAGCATTCTGAAACAAATAGCTGTGAAGTATTTAACCCCTCAGACTTCATGTTCTAATTTTAAAGGACACATTTGTTTCTACAAAAAAGTAAACGTGAAATTGAGTTTGCAGTGCGTTCCAACTGCACTGGATATGCCAGGATATATATACTAAATTAGCAATAATTTATGTCTATTAGACTTGAGCTTACTGGACATACTCAACTACCCACAATGCACTGCGTCTCTTCAGACTGTCCCATTGCGGACTGCGAGGCAGACGCTTAAAATGATCAACTATTGGACAAAATAATTACAAATGATGGCGAGGTGCGTTCAGGTACAGTTAGGAGGAAAAGCGCGGGAGCTCACATATACGATGTAAAATATTCAACAACATGAATTTGCCTTAAAATCACGCTGAGAAACGTTACATTTCGTGGCGGAGGTAATGATGATTTACAGTTGTGATAAACGAATTTCATTCAACTCGGACCGCTCACCTCGTGATCGATAGTCATGTGATGCAGAGAAGATGTCTTGCTTGAGTATACTTCAGTGTGAACAGTCTGCTGTCCCTTTACCAGGCAGCATACAGTACATACTGATGTATTTACAGCGTAAACGGGAGCTTTGCATCGGTAATGAAGTATCTTTATTTTTCCATGGACACGTACGTTATAGAATAACTATTTACATATTTACTCAAATATTTTAATCAATCCATTTCAGGTCATGGATGATGATGTTATAACTTAAACCGGCCACATGGTGGCACCAGAGCATGGAGCTGAATCATAGTTTAAAGAATGTTTACTACTGATAGTAATTAATGATTAATTAATGATTAAAAAGTGAATGTCATAGTTGTATTAAACCGTGTTGATGATTAACTTTCTGTATCTTTTCACAGGGCTTTGGTAATGTGGGTCTCCACTCCATGAGGTACCTGCACAGGTTCGGGGCAAAGTGTGTGGGCATCGGTGAGATCGATGGAGCCATCTACAACGCTGAGGGCATCGACCCCAAACAGCTGGAGGACTACAAACTGGTACCAGCACCACTGCCTTCCCCCTCACTTCTGTCTCCTTTCTTTTTTGTTACCTCCAAGTTGTATTCTTTTTTTCTTCTCTGAAAATCCACTGAAACATTAACATTTTTTACCCCATGTATGTGTTTCTTCCCTTTCTGTAGCAACACCGCACCATTGTGGGCTTCCCAGGCGCCAAAGCCTACGAAGGGAACATTCTGGAAGCCGACTGCCACATCCTGATCCCTGCTGCCGGAGAAAAGCAGCTCACGCGTGTCAACGCCCCCAGGATCAAGGCCAAGGTAAACACTCGCTTGGATTAATCCCAGGTGCTGTTGTTAGTTTACTCCACATGAGTTACAACCAGTTTGCAGTCATGTGAAGTGTGTGTGTGGTTTTTTTTGTCTCTTTCAGATCATCGCTGAAGGTGCCAATGGACCCACCACTCCAGATGCTGACAAGATCTTCCTGGAGAACAACGTCATGGTTATTCCTGTGAGCACAATCAACCCGCGCACACAGAAATGCAAACTACAGCACTGGAAACACTCTTTAACGTTCAGATATGTCTTTAGAATGTTTTTACAAAACTGCACTGTGGCAGCAAATTGACTTAAATTAAGACTTTTATCAAACTCTCAGCGATAGGTTCCTACATTAACGTTCACATTTTTGCCAAAGTTAGACCGGCGTTGGTTATTTCCCGTGAAAGATTTCTCATTTCTATTTTTGTCTGAACTCGTCTCGCTGCTTTGAAGTGGGCAGAAATGTGACGTCACGTACTTCTGAGCACCAGTCAGGATCATTTGAAATCAAATGATTTGTTTCCAGTACAGTCAATCTATTGTGATGGAACCGCATCTATCCAGTCCTAATTGAGCAGATTCACTTTAGAATCCCATTTGTCATAAATATTTAATGTTACAGCAAAAAATACACAATGTTGTACACGCGTTGTAAATATAATATCTAAGCCATGAAGGCGAAACACAAACGAGTAAATGATTCTGAAAACAGGAAGCAAGAGTTATGTCAACTATAATCCAGCCTTTATTGTGTAAGCAACAGATTTTAAATGCTGATTATGTATTATACGTTATACTGATCTTTTACATGTTTTCCCACATTTTCACAATAGCATTTAACGTGCAGTGTATTCCAGTGTCTTTTTATTTTACAGAAAAATAATTTTCTTCCCAAAATGAAATCTTTAAACAAACACTACAGGAGAATCAAAGTATCAAAATATCTCAACACACAGAGGAGTGAAGATCAAACAGTTGGATGAGTTTGTGATGTTTCACCCCGCAGGACATGTACCTGAATGCTGGCGGTGTCACCGTGTCTTATTTCGAGTGGCTGAAGAATCTCAACCATGTCAGCTATGGAAGGCTGACCTTCAAATATGAGAGAGACTCAAACTACCACCTGCTCAGTGAGTACAAGACGGCTCTCTACCTCCCCCCCATAACATTCAGACACACTAGAGTGTGCTCGTCATTACACTTTGAACTCTTGGAGCACAATTCTAAACCAATATATAAACGCCAGAAAGAGAAATTGTACAGATGCACATTAAATGAAACGTATAAACGTATAAAAAAATCTGAGAAACGTATGTAGTTGATTTTTAAAACCCAGTTACCTATTCATGCCATTAAATGTTCGGTTAAAGCTTTTATAATCAGTTGCTTATCATCATCCATATCTCTATATCTCATCAGCTGGGTTGGGTGGGGCTGGGGGAGTGCCCTCTGGCTGATCAGGATGTTCGTCCTCATTAGTTATGCGTAATCTTGCCATATCTGCTGCTAGTTTCATCTGTTGAAAATCTCCCTTGAACCGCTTCATTAGATTTTCGCCCTTTACCACAACTTTTACAGTGCTATAAAATAATATGCTACCTTCCTCTGACGTGAGTGTGACTACGTTGTCCGGTTGAGTTTCCTCAAAATCAGGATAATTTTCCTTCATTGCACCCAGCCATTCTCTTACATTTGTACTGTAGAAAACCAGGTTGGATACTTGACCGTTATCAAATTTATCACAAAAGAGAGTGTCTCTAACGCCACGCAGTGTTTTTGTTCTGAACCTTTCCTTTTGTCCTTTACTAGTGCATCCTTCAGGGTATTCAAAACTATTAGCAGCCATCTATATTGGACAAAAAACAAACATTATTTTTTTGTGAAAAATCATACTACTGATAAATAACACGACACATTCAGCCCTTAGACTTGCTGTGATGTTGTACCTCGTATTTCTCTTTGCGGTGTGATGCTCTGGATTTCTCAGTGGGTTGTGGGAAACGCCGGGTCTGCAGCTGCTTCCTGAAGGCACGAGCTGAAAACTTTACTCTTCTTTTACTGCAGCTTCAGGTGGTCGCAGGACAAGCTGTGGTTACTGAAATAGATGTAAAACACTGTTTTATAAAACTTAAATTCTGAAGTCGGCAACAATCATGGACAACTTTTATCGTTCAATGACAAGACTGCTCATGTCTTGTTAAATTAATTTGTTTTTAATTCAACATAACATTGAATTCAGTCAACATGAATTTAAAGGACAAATAGATGTATTCTTACTGAATCTGTGGAGACTCCGGCTGTCGGTGATGTTCTTTGTAAATTCGGCGTAGACGGGTGTCAGCCGATGTGAAGTCTCTGTCCAAGAGAAAAGAACTTTTCCACAACTTCTTTCCTCTTCTATTTATACTCTCTGCCTCGTTTACATACAGCCAATCGTCAAATGACACAAATCTTTTTAGCTTGTATTGTCATGTCAAACAAATGACGAAGGCCAAGCTGTTAAACCAGTTTGGTGTGTCATCACTAGTATTTCTGCACAATGTATTTAGTCTTTTCTACTCTGGTATTTGTATCTGTATACACGTGTAATATTTTTGTTACCTCCCTAGAAACGGATGTAAACTGTTTCATTCTTTCTAACTCCGGCATGTTTACATGTTGTTTACATATTTAATTTCTCCTTCTCCTCTTTCTTTTCTTCTAGTGTCTGTGCAGGAAAGTTTAGAGAGGAAGTTTGGTAAGCAGGGTGGGCCCATACCTGTCGTACCTACCGCTGACTTCCAGGCCAGAGTTGCTGTGAGTAACATTTGCTGACGCACAAAAATGCATCAAATAGTTCACGATTCTTTCTGACAATTGTGGCGTTCGACTCGTATCGGGTGTGCACTGATACGTACCGTCACTTCGTGCTCTTCATCTTCTCTCCATTTTTGTCTTGTTTGAAAGGTGCTATATAAATAAAACGTGATTGATTGACAGATACCATGCTCTTAATAAGTCTGACACTGTTAAAAGCTCTCGGCCTCTCCTGTCCTCCGTATTTATGGATGCATTACAACCCATAAACAGGGTTACAAACTCACTCAGTATCAACACAATTATCACAGTGAGTTAAGTAAAACGCATCTTGATTTCACATGTTATCAGCTTTATGTAGCCTAATTCTTCATATTTTGTGAGGATAATGACTCATCTTTACTTCCACTTGATACCTGCTTATCATGTCCCATTATTCTATCACCCTTAAAGGTACGCTGGCAGCACCTTATACTGGACTAAAACTACATTTTCAGAAACTATCACAAATGCAAATTGCAAGTTACCAGAGTCAAGTTGTGTAAATGCAACTACGCTAATGTTTTATATTCTTAATCTTCATAATTATATTATTATTAATAATAATCTGTCTTTGCAGGGTGCCTCTGAGAAGGATATTGTTCACTCTGGTTTGGCCTACACCATGGAGAGATCCGCCCGGGTAAGAGATCATAACACAGACCAACACGTTTTAGTGAGCAGTCACCACATTATCGAGTCTAACAAACTCTTTTGCTGTTTGCCAACATCAAATAACGTGTGTTTTTCTTCTCCCTTTCTAGCAAATCATGCGCACAGCAACCAAGTATAACCTGGGTTTGGACCTTCGGACGGCCGCTTACGTCAACGCCATTGAGAAGGTCTTCAAAGTCTACAACGAGGCGGGGCTTACCTTCACATAAATGGCCAATCGCGACCCACAATTCCTCTCCCCCCCCACCCCCTCCCACCCTCCTGCTATTGATCATCCTCTCCTGCCTCTTCCACCCTCTAAAAAGCCTTCAGAACATATCACTGTTTACCGCTGCCCTTTGGCTCTTCTACACACACACAGCGATACATTGGCTAGCCTGGTATTTATCCTGTGATCTTTGTGCTGCCTTTTATACCGTATCCGCATTTCTGTTTAAGTTTTGCCTGAGGTTATATTGAGAAAAAGCAGCCCTCTTATAAACGTTCATGATATTGTTGTATGGCAGCCATGTTCAGAGCGCCCATTTTGAGATTGCTGAATGCACGTTCAACCCTCCTGCAGCGGTTCGACAGCACTACAGATGCCTTATTTCAGAAAAAGCTCTGCTCTAAAGGGGAGGTGGCCAATTACGTTTAACTTTAATTGAAAGGGATTTAGATTTATCTTCATATGAATAAAAGAGAGTAGTGATTTTATTAATCTTGAGTTTGTCGTCAAACTCTTCAGGAGCAGTAGTTGGTAGTGAAGTTGCCAAGGTGAAAGATTCCCAACAAGGATTTCTCTCTAGATAGATTCTCATCCTCTTTCTTTTCTTTTCTTGCTTCCTCTTCACTCGTATATTAAAAGCTGCTTCACCCCGACTCCTCCGCTGGCCAAGAAAGGGGAGCAGGTGTCACTGTGACCGCCCGTCCCGTGGTAGAATTTTCCTCAGTTTAATCGTCCAGTTCTTCGACATTGAAATTATTTTGGGGGAAATAACTTTATTTTTTATTTTATTCATTTTTGGAAACCAATAAAATGTTTAGAAAAAGATACATTGTGTCGCGTCAGTTTATTTTTGATATTTGTTTTGACATACTATATAACTTTTTTTGTTATGTACTGTACCATGACTTTTTCACACTTTGTAAAATACCATATTATGATTTTCTTTTTTTACTTTGACATACTATACTATGACTTCTTTTCACATTTTCATCATACTATATTATGTTTCTTTCATGATTTTTTTTTTACATACTATGCTATGACTTATTACTTTTTTTAAAATATTCTACTATGACATTTTTATGACTTAAAAATATATATTATAACTTAAAACCGAATTTTTTACTTACTATGTATGGCTTTTTTAAAAATATTTTCGACATACTATAAGATCAGATTTTCATGAAGTCAATATACTTTACTTCTTTTGACATACTATTCCCTGACTTTTTAAAATCGTTTTTGACAGACTGACTTTTAAATATTTTTCAACAAACTATTCAATTACTTTAAAAATATATATATATTCTAGTCTGACCTTTTAGACCTACTATAAGTGACCTTTTTAATGATTTCAACGTAGTATATTGTGGTTTTGTGTGACTTTTTTCCACATGCATTTCTTCTGTTTTTTTATGACTTTATTATGACATACTTTACCATGATTTTAATATCTGCGTCGGGATTCTGTCGGCTAGAAACAAGTCACCTGGCTCTGTCCAAAGGTGTCTCCTTTTGTTTAATCCATAAAAAACTAAAGAGTAAACATTATAATATGTTCCATATTGTTTCTTAGGAGGTACCAGTTGCCAGACTTCAGGAAGTCACTGCTCCAGATCATACTGTAAACGCATGTAAAACCACAATGTGTTTCTTTCACAGTACACATTTTGTATAGATTGAGTAAACAAGATTGTTTGTTTAAACTGTACAAAAGCAGCAATGTAAAATAAATGGTGGTGTTTTACTTAAAGTACAGATTAAACTAAATATATTATATTAATCTGTGAGTTTTAGAGATGCTGGTAGGCGCATGTTTGAGCTCTGGGCCAAGCCAAGGTGGCCGTTTCAATCTGATTTGTTTCGCTTCCAGTCTTTATGCTAAGCTGAGCTCAACGTTTTATCTGCATACTTAATACAGAGACATGAAAGAGGTATCGATTCTCTATTTTTAACTCTTGGTAACAAACAAGAACATTCAGCAGGTGTCCACAGCTCTTCACCTCCTGTGGCCCTGGATGATCTCCCTGACTGAGATCAAAACTCAACACCCAGTCTACCACACCTTCAAATAAATGCTCAACACAGTTGCTGGATTTCAACAAAACCTTTTTAATTTCACTGGTACTGTTTATAAAATCAGCGAGTCTGCTTTGATGCCAACTTAAACATGGTGTGTGATTTGTGTTTGTGTATTTGAGGTGGGATTTGTAATTGTGTTATTTAGAGTGGGCTGTGTGTGCGTGTGTTGGAAGAAGTGTAGTGCAACGTGTAGTCTATGTGTGTGAATGTCAGATTGCTTAATAAGGCAACATGCAGTCATCAGTTTCCATTGGCCTCAAAGTAAAAACACACAAACCTGCTCCAGACACAAACACACACACACTTTGCTGGCTGAACCGGTTCTATATTAACACAACACACCCACACACATACAGTGCATACAGGCACACACACTGATGCCGGGCAGATGAGCAGTGAAAGGTGACATCACACTGACTGAGGGCAGAAAGGAATCCTCCGATTGGCTGAGACAGTTGATGGGCGGGATCCTCAGAACAGCCTAGTTAGTGTGAAATATGAAATAACTACCCTAAAAACAAGTACACATCCCAGAATTCAAGCTACACACAGAACTACATATAAAGGTAATACTTGATAAAACCTTCATTCTCTTGGCGTACCGAATCAATGTTATTAATCACAGAAATTGGAATAACTAAGAGACTAATTTCCACACTGCTTTGTTTTCTCCTGGTGGCATGCAGCACAGTTTCACAAAGACTAAAAAGCAACTACACGATAACAAGAGGTGATCAGTATCGGCTGCTCCAAAGCCTCTGAAAACCTTTTTCTCAGGTTTCCCTTTCAATTTCCCCTTCAGTAGCTTCAAATTTGAAAAACATTGTCGGACATAAATTCTGTTTCGGCTTGTTTGAACTCTTAATTGAAGCTATTTGATTTTTACATTGAGGGAAATATTCAAACCCAAGATGTTTTTTTTTTAACATTTATTTTAATTGTATTTAGCATTTTCAGCTCATTTCACCTGAAATGTAGCCAGTGTTTGTAACGCTGGTTTGGAGGAATCCCTGACATCTCCCCCTACACCGATCCGAATTTGAGAATCAATATCTGGTTTTCTTTTCACTTTAATTTCGCTTATTTAGCCACAAATATCTAAAATAATAGATACATTCTTTGAACATTTGGAAACTTAACTTGTGGAACAACTGCTCTTGTTTTTCTCATGCAACACATGAACACAATTCAAGTTTCCGCTCTAACAGCTGAGGAAAAATGAGCATTGAGTATTGCTTCCTGGTAAATAACCCTGTTTCTAAATGTCGAGACCAAACACACACTAAGCCATACAAAGCTACACAGAACAGCTGCTACTCTATTGTTACAACACCAGACAAGTCATTCTACACATCTGTTCATGCAGTCTACTGTCGCTAACTAACTACTGCACACAAAACAGAATGATATCTGTCCTCAACGCACGATTCCCTGCACAAGCCTCTGGAGATTTATTTGACACATGCACACTCACATATATAAGCTAACATGAACACACAGGCACACAGAAAGCAGATCACACAACCTCTCATACCCTGCCTCAGTCACTTTGTGAGTAATTGTTATTGTTGTGGACTGCAGAGGCTTAACTGTATTTATACAACCAAAATATCCTACAATTAACATGTTTGCCCGGTGTGTGCGTCTGTGCTGGCATTTGCGGTATGTACTGTATGTGTGTTTCATGCATGTGTCGAAGGTGAAGGTGTGTCTCTTCGTTTGTTTGTACGTGTGTGTTTGTGTGCGAGGTTTCCCTCTTGGTTGGTAGGCGTAGGGGCTGTAACAACACCAGGGTTCATATCAGGACGACACTAACACACAGGTGAGGCGAGGGTAAGACGGGCAGTGGAGGAAAAGCTACAGGCTGCAGGAAATCAGAGAGGAGACAGCGTGAGGACAGGTGGCAGAGAGCTGCTGAGGGAGAGGCATCACGGAGATCACAGAGGGGGAGATAGGGGCATAGGTGCGGCATCCGGAAGAGTCTGTTTTAGTTGATTTTGGTTCTGTAGAGTCACAAAAAAATAAGTTGAACATCTGAAGTCTGGTACAGCGAGGCGAGGGGAGCAAGGGGACGCCGAAGAGCGCGGGAGGGAAGGTCCTGCAGACGACTAATACCCCTGAAAGAAAGGAAGGAATGATGTCAGCGGTTAAAGACGTATTTAGATCCTTCACTTGAGTATACGTAGTAATACCTCAATGTAATACAAAATATGCCATCACTTAAAGGGGCACTCCCACAGATATCATACATCTAAATCTATTTACTTATCATGAGCAGTGGTGGAAAGTAACTATTTACAAAAGTCCTGCACTGAAGTACAATTTCGGGGTACTTGCTCCACTACATTTATCTGACAACCGTAGTTAATAGTTACTTTTCAGATTAAATTTACATGAAAAGAATATGATTTTCTTGCTAAACTGATTTGCATTGAAAACAGTCTGGAATATTCCCTCTGCACCGGAGTTGTCTTTTTTTCTTCTTCTGAGAAATAAAAGGGATAGAATGGCTCGATAAGGAGGATTTGATCATGACAAATACAGGATCATCTGCTCTATAAAATATCTAAATGAGTAAAGAAAATTAATTAATCAATCAATCCATCTTTTGTAAGTTGCTATTGTGCCCCTTTGAAGCCCTGCATTAAACTTAAAGAAATATATATTTATATATTTCACTTATATGATTGACAAATGTAACAACCGTAGATAAAATTGAAGGGGAGGAGAAAATAAATGTAGCGTTTTTGTCATCAGATGAGATCTTTTTAAACTATCTGTTGTGAATTCAAAAATCATTTTCCAGCAATGCTAAATCTGAGGAGCACTCTTTAAGGCTAAACTAGTGTATGTTCTATGATTTTCATCTGTAGCAAAGTATTGCATTTATAAGGAAAATTTTGCATATAAAATATTACTTTAAGAAATCAACTTCAGGCAGCCATTTACAAACAAATTTGAGAGGAGAGGGGTTCAACATTCCAAGAAAAAACTGGTGTGTAACTGTGGCAGTTGTGTTGTGATGAGGTTCATCCAACCTTGCGTAGTGAATTGGTTCCTTAACAAAAAGAAAATCTCCATTATATTCCAATACCATGGTTTTGCATGCCACTATATTTTATTGTTTTCTGAATATTACATTTATTTGAGTTTTTTTCTCAAAAATGTGCAACTTTAATCTCATACATTTTTATTTATTTGTATTTATTTATTATTATTACCACCTCCCACGATATTATGATTTAATATATCAATGGACCTAACATGCCTTCGTAGTGCCATTAAATAAATTGAATGTAGTAAAAGCTATAAACACCTAAATTCTGTAGAACAAAGTCACAAAATTGAATCAAGCCTAAGAATCACAAAGTGAGTGAATGTACTTAGTTCATTTCCACCTCTGAGAAGCATTCACATTATTGCTACACAATTGCAGCCAAAGGCGTCACACGTCATTTGATTTGACCGAAATGCTTTAATACCAGCAGCAGTCCAACTTGTTTTCTTACCTCTCCTCCTTCCCCACCCTGCTCCATTCCTCCATATTCTCCCTGCAAGAGGAAACAAGAAGAGTGAGAAAAAGAGGTGGAGCCGAGAGTATGAAAGAATGAGGTTTAGCAGGACGGAGGGCTTCGAGCATCAATGGCTTTTTAGCTTTCGTTGTCCTCCAGCTCCGATATAACAAAGCAGTTAAGACTACAAAGCCCATGCTGTAAGGTTGACACAACTCTTATTACCATGCGTCAGACTTCTCAGGGGGTTCACAGTTAGTTGATTAGAGCTATACAGCATAGAAGGGTGCCAGGCACCATGGTGCACAGGCCTTGTTCAGCCTGAGCAGTGCATGAAGCTATTTTGGTGCATGCATTGAAAATGTTCGCTGGTTGTGGCCTGTCCGACGTGCTGGAGATGTGGCCGAGAGCTTGTAGGTCACTTCACGCTACACAGAGGAGCTACATGGTTAAAAGTGGAGTTTTAGTATCATTGTTGCCTAAACCACATAACTGAATGAGCGTCTGAGAGGTCAGAGGAAAATGTTTGTGAGTAATTCACAACTTCCTTTTCTGAATATTGCAAAGACGTCATGCGTTTTTATGCTTTTATACAATCAAAAGAAGATTTTATCCAAAGACCCAAATACTGCAGGGATTTGTCCATCTTTATTTGGGAAGCATCGCAGCAGCTTCTGTTTCTACGTTTCCCTCTTGACGCTCACAAAGTCTGTTATGGCTTATTATCTAATATACACCGAGCTACCAGTTTATTAGGTACACTTGTGCCATTTAATGTAATCCAATACAACAGTCCTGAAGTAAATCGTACCGTAAAACATTCTGCTGGAAAAGATTTATTGCAGGTATATTGGATTACATTGTACAGGCGTACATAATAAACTGTCAACTTGGTGCATGTAGCATGCAGAGTATCCCTTCTCTGTCACCCCAGCATGACCTATGACCCCACACTGCTCTGTCCAATAAGCACCTCGTATACAGGCTCCTCCTATCAGGGGAACACAGATGAGACACAACATAAACAACAAAAGGTGAGCGACACAGAACAACACACACAAGACAGAAGCGTTGCCACAGTACGATAACAAAAGCAACAACAGACAAGACACAAAAAAAACTTTTAGACAGACGTGCATGAAAGAGACAAAGATTAGAAGTCCGTCTAACATCTGACAAAGTAGGTTTGAGAACAAAACATGGAGGGCCAGCAGTGACACAAAAAATGTATTGAGCAAATATTTTCGGAAAAATGTTTCGATAACTTTCCAAAGTGGATGTGGAGTACATTTCATCTTTAATGGATTTAGTATATTTTGACTTGAGATCTGGTTAAAAACAGTAGGCCACATAATATATTAATACAATGTAAATACAGTGTAAATAAATTACTTTAGCTGCTAGTGTTATGAAGCAATAACCGCCAGATCCATGCCGCGTAGCTAAGTTACAGCTAGCTGGCTAACCTTAGCGGACAGTCAGTTAGTTGACCGCCTCTGCCCTGCATCGCTCTTGGCGATATTATTATATACATAATATTTATGTCAATGAATATTTCAGACTGTTGCCTTGGCCTCTGCAAAATTAATTTCTGAGTAGAAATGTAATTTCTTTGGCACACTGCAGCTCTCTGTGTTTAATGTGGTGACACAGCTCTATCTAGTGGCGGACCTTAAACAATTTGTTTATTAAAGATCATTCAATATCACTTTCAGGCAACATTTCGTTTCTGGACCTGTAAGTCTGTCTGAGCTTGTTGAAGAAAAAAAAAACAATAATAGTTCAGCTCTTTTTTTCATGTTTTTGTTCATGTGAAGAACTGCTGGTGTAAGCTAACCCAACGTTACCATGATAACTGACCTGGTTGACCATCCCGGTCGACGCGGCGACGTTCTCGACCCCCTCCACGGTTGCCTGTGACACTTCATTGGCTCCGGCAACCGCTGCGTCTCCGACGATGTTGGCCTGATCCACGGTCCTGTTGGACACTACGATGCAAAGTGGAGGACGGTTAGTGGAACTGAAACGCACTCAAATCTAACTAAAAAGGAACGAGTCTCTTTATGTTTGTCTGTCCTTTGTATTTTTTGACAAGCATTCCAATCACCTCAATATTAACCGTTACACTGCCAAAAGGCATGCTGACCACAGCTCGCTGTCCATCAATGTTCGGGTGTTTAGGGTCATTTAGCATTAACATCACATGTCTAGCAGGTGTATCGCTGATGACCCAAGGAATTGACCCAAGTTGTTTGTATGTGCAGTTCTCAAGAAATACTAGAGGCCACACGATTGATGGGCCAATCGTTTTTATTTGAAAACATTTATGACAACGCATAGATCCAAAATCTCAGTTGTCCAAGTTGTACATGCGCCGTCCTCTTTGCCTCATAATGAGGCGTAATGCGCTCATTACTGCCACCCGAGGGCCAGAAAACACCGCAGTGCGTGTTTTTATTCCCAGCCACAAGGGGCAACAACGAGCCCATTACAAACTCAAAAATAACCTTTAACAAGTGACATAAATTACATTTTATACTGCGTCTGAAGAGTTTTTCAGAAAAGAAAAATGTCCTCACTCTCACAAGATTGCTGAGGTCACAAATAGGGCTAGCAGGTACAGCGTGTTTCTTACCTGTGTTTACTGATGCCGCCATTCCCTCCTTTGTCTTACTGCCTGGGGATCAAACAGATTACAATCAGATTCATTGTACACGTTTCCTGCTTTGATAGAAAAATTATAAAATGTTTTTTTAGTAGCTTTTAAGAAGCAGTCTTGTTGCATATTTCATTTAGTTTGGTTTATTTACATTTATGTTGATATATTTAGTGAATATTTATTTTTGGTCTTTTATAATCGGTGAGGGATGACTACAATGGGATGCTAAACCATGAACCTTACACCTAATGTATTAATTCATCTTGTAGTAATAAGAGAACAAGCTTATTATATTAACTGACTATTTATACTGAACATCATAATTACATCGTTAGATAAAAGGGCGTCACCCTTTAGAAGTAGCAATTATTACATCAATGTAAAAATGTGATGTTTTCCTTTACTTCAATAAACACATTCTTTTATTCGTTTATTTTTTTACATTTTAATTGCCCCAAAATCATAGAAACAACATAGAAGTTGGGGTGCTAACACATATTTATTCCTGCCTTTTAGAGACATTTCTTAGCTGCTATTGTCCTCCGACATATCCTTCCTTGAGAGTGTTGGGTTAGCAGTATCCATTGCTCTTTCTAAAAATACATTTCAAGCACTCAGTGTCCTTTCAGTGTGACTGAAGCATTTCCCTGGTTTTGGCTGCTTGGATTGTTTAATTTTCGGTTATCTCATCCTTTCCACCTTTAGATCTCAGTCTTAGGTGTTTAGAAGCTCTATAAATCTTAGGTGACTTGAAATTCTGCGTTTTATGGAAACATCTCCATTGGGAAATAATCTGTGAACAGCAGCACCTCTCTGCATTTCCCTCTCTGCTCACCAGCTCATTATAGTATGATCCAAAGCAGATTAAATTGCGGTTATATAATCTGCCAGAGTGAGGGATAGATGGAGGGTAATATCTGCTCGAAGAGATGAAAGGGAATAATGAATAATGGGAGGAAGGTTGAAACTAAGGAAGAAAAAAATCTGCAGAATATCATGATGTCGTGCACACAGACCGTTCCCTCTTTTACACAGATTAATTAAAAGCATCCTGCATCCACCTCTGTCTCCTGCTTCCCTCCATTTCTCTGCACGCTCCCTGTGCTTCATGAGCCACGTGCCTGAGTACTGAGCAGTGCTGCAGTACAGTCAAACACACACACACACACACACACACACACACACACACACACACACACACACACACACACACACACACACACACACACACACACACACTCACACTCTCTGCAATGACACAGCTTCTTTCTCCCAGACAACAGAGGGAGCCACCTGATTGTCACTGTGAATATCTGTCTGTCCCCATCACACAGGACAGACTGCATCTACAAAATTGTAAATTAAATAATCAAAAAAGATTAGGGCAAAAGCAGATGCAGTTCTCCATGTGATGCACAGGACACTGCTGAAAATGTCAGCTGAACAAGAAAGCCATTTTTTTTTTAAATGGCCCTGAAAGTAAATGGCAATCCCGATCGACAGCTTGTCTCAATGAATGACGATTGCACGGATTAGAATGTTTTTTCCTAATATGAAATAATGTGCAAATATATGGCATTAGTCGTTTTTTTACAGAGGAGGATTTGTGTTTTAGCAGTCGTGATGAGATGAAAGCTCAGACATGTCCCAGATTTAATGAAAAATCCTAATAATGGTGATACATTTGTATGTGTTTGCAACGATGTAAAATATAAAATACATGCACTGAGCGAGTCACACATGTACACTTTAAATGTCCATAACATAAAAAATCCATTGTAAAAAAATAGGCTGAACTATGTTGAAAAAATAAATTGCAATATGATTTGCAATATTAAAGGGAATGATAATGTAGTTTTCATTGGAAAACATTCAAATGATTATGGTGTGGTTTTTGCAGGGATCTGAACATATGATCATCAGAATATGATGTGTAGGCCAGGATGTCTCTTTGACACACATTTGGCCTTAAAAGAAAAAAAGGTTTGGCCCTTTTGTGAAAGCAGACGTGCAGACCTCGATACTTTGTACACAGTCACTGACGTATGCACTCTGCTGCAGGCCGTTACAGTGCTTTATCGGCGCCATCGACCCTCCTCACTTCAGCGATCACATCCCCTCTCCCTCTTCTGTTCCTCCCCCTGCACATCATTTTCAGCCATGTTACTCTTCTCTCCATCTCTCAGTCCACCCCACCCTCTCCTTTACCTGAGCTCGTCACCAACCTGTACCCTCTGGAACGTCCAGGTTTCACTTTCTAGTGACTGTCGTGCCTCCACCTCCATCATCCCTCCATCACTACGTGTCAACCGTCTCTCTCTTTTTGCCAACCCACCATCTGTTCATACAGGAGCCACGAGACTAGAAGCTCAGAGCTTTTTCTGACATAACACCCCTCCCTTCTCTCTCCCTCTTTTCTCTCTCCGTCTCTCCTCCTGCATCCCTCCATCTTTCCCCTGGATGGGTTGGTTGTTTTAAGAGCTGCGGGGGGAGGAAGGCAGTTAGTCATCGAAGCAGCACACACTGGCAGGCAAATCCTGCTGCTGCAACGCCACAAACGAGCACACACACGTTCTTGCATCAAAACGGGCGTGGGGTGAGGTCGGAGGGGGGTGATGGGAGAGTAAATTACTGCAGTGCTCAAGTGATCCTTGCCCTCTCTTCCTCACCTCCCCCCCCTTCTTTCAGCTCATACCATCACATTTTTTTTCCCTTTCATTTTCCTCATTATGATTTTTGAAGCTGCTGTGTGACTGAAGGGACAGACTGCAGACGACGACGAAGATTTCCACTCCGCTAACACCTCACCCACCCTCCTACTATCACAACGCCCCTCCCCTCTCTGGCGGCCTAAAAGCCTGGCACTCGAGGTAACCTTGAGATGTGACGCATTTGCTGCTTGAGCTAATATAAAAGAACAGGAAGCACACAGCTTGACCATGAAGCATCTGGAGTGTTTTTCAAATTTTAAATCTCTGTCCGTCCTCAAATACTTGCATCTTCAAAGGTGAATTTATAAATTTATTTTTAAATATCTGTGAATATACCTCAAATAACGCACGGTAGCCTATGAAATGTAGGTCAACTCTATTCTGGGAATTAAACAAGGCGGATAAACCGAGTCTCTGGGGACTTCATCGCTGCATTGAGTCCATCACCGGACATCCTTCTGCAAACTACTCCACAAACCATTCAATGTGAATAAAATAGTGCAAGTGACAAAAGCTTGAGGCGGCGCGCCATCACAAGATCATTCCTCTTTCCTCTCTTCTCCTTTTTTTAACCACAAAACACTCAGACCAATCCTCCACCAGCTACTGTCGTGCTACGCAATTACAACTTTTATTCATCTCATTCTCCATCCAACTCCCCCTCCTCACTCTTTCAGACCCCCACCCTCTGCCCTGCACCAGTCCTGCAGCAGTATCCTGCCAGTGCTCTCTCCATCCCCTCCTTTCTTCCTCCTCCTCCCTCTGTTCTTGTCGCTTCTCACAAGTGTCCCAGACATGGACACCCAAGGGAGTCCTACTCAAAAGGTGCAAAAACACATAATGCAACCACACACACCAAACAATGAGGGCATCTCCCCCAAACTTACCCACTTTCCTCTTTTCAATACAACCCGGTGCAGCTCTACAGACAAGATGCGTTACGTACCTACATACATCACCCCTTCCTTGGTCTTAGCTGCTGCCTCTTCCATGCCGGCTTTGGTCTTCTCTGCAGCGGCCACCACTCCCTCCTTGGCCATGGAGAACCCTTTCATGAATACATCCATCTTGGGCGACGAGACGGCTGAGCTCCCCTGCTCCAAATGGGCCTGGCTGGTGATTACAGCGAGCGTGCAGAAGAGATGATGGGAGAGTGCGTGTGTGTCGGTGGGAGTATGCGTGTGTGTGTGCTGGTGGCTCCTCCTCCCTTTGGTGCTACAACAGAGGGCTGAGAGGACCGCACAGCAGGACTACAGCACGCAGACTGGGAGAAAGAGGGAGGGAGGAAACAGCCGGTATGCACAAGATGGAGAGAAGAGGAGGAGGAGGAGGAGGAGGAGGAGGAGGGGGGGGGGGGGGGGGGGACGGCCGGATGCTGCAGCATTTTCAAGTCATGCTGCAAGCCCGCGGCTCAGCCACACCTCCACCCGTCATCCATCTTTCTCCGGAGGATTCTCACTCGTGCTCAGTGCAGCCTCCGGCTTGCCGTTTGCGTATTATGATTGGCAGATTTCCCTGGACACACCTTTTCTACATGATGCATGATGTGTGCACCGTTACATAACCAGCAGAGCTTCAGCGCTGAACGCAAAGAGGATTTTTCACATCATAGGCCTTGTGAGATTTTGTCATGTGATCTGTAATCACGCAGCTAGCCCCCAAAATACGATTCCTTCTTCCTTTTCCCCCCGATACCGAGGCCTCGCTTTAAATATAATGTATATAACTATTTGATATGTATTTAATTAACCCTCCTGTTATGTTGCGGGTCAAATTGACCCGTTTCAAAGTTTGAAAATCTAGAAAAAATATTTTAAAGTACTTTTTCTGTATGAAACTTCTTCTGCTTGCCTTAATTAGGGTAATCAACGTGAAAAAAATTAAATAAAAAATATCATGTATTTGCAACCCCCCCCTGCAGGTTTATATAACAGAGATGATGTTCGGGTCAATTTGACCCGGCAGTGAAAGTGGAGGCTGTAAGGGGTCAGAAGGGTCAAGTTTAGACCATTTCTTTCTTTGAAAATGTGAGACAAAGTATCTCTTACTCCTCCCAACATGTTTCACCCCATTTCACACACACACACACATACACACCCACACACACACACCCACACACCCACATATAGGTGCGGTCTCACTACCGCACCTGTGCGAGAAAGATACTATTTTGGCAGGAACCTTTTTTTTTCTCGTGGGAAAACTCCGCCCACACTTAGCAGGAGAGGAGAGAAACATATGAAAGGGTTGCTTGGGAGTCCTACCAACATTACACTCTGCAGATACATGCAACACAGCAGCTTACTGGACACTCGTGACACTCGTGTGCTGTGTAGACACACACACACACACACACACACCTACACACACACACACACCTCGTTCATTGTGTTTATATCTTGTTAATTTTTGTAAATGTCTGTTTCTTAACACTACAAGTAAACATGAGTAAAGTTTACTTTCAATACAAATCCTCATGACTCATTTAGCTTGATTTTGAGTGAGCGGGTCAATATGACCCTGAACAGCAGAGGTGTCTCATCTCCATTTATCTACATCACCCCATGAAAAAAATAATGTTTCAAAATGTAAAAATAATTTAGAGAAAAATACATGTTATGGTAGACTAATGCAATTTACATCTAGGTTTTTCCAATGTACCTAAAAAATTGTTTTAACATGTATTTTTCATTAAAACAAGTGAGTTATCCTCATTGAACTATGATCTATGGAGGGGTGAATTACTTCATTCCACTAAATACTGATTGAATTGTTAGTAAGGGTGTTGGTGATGAGGTACAAACTGACAACTTTTGGATGATTAAACATGCACCGGGTCATATTGACCCGCGAACATCATGGCTGTACCTAAGAAACGAACATAACAGGAGGGTTAAACTGAATTACGAGAGAAAAAGGGAGCACCTGCAACCATTTATATTCTTGAGGAGGACAGAAAATGCTTCGTCATCTCCACCTGAATGAGTCACAGCCGTCCCCCTCCCCCACATCCCATTTCTCCCAGACATGCCCACTCAGCAGAACAGCAATTCTGTGGATAGTTTTCATTTGACAACAGCTCCATTTTTTAAATACATATGTATCTTTTTAATCAAAAAGGATGCAAGCAAAGCACAATAATTGGGAACACAAGCAAAAATAAGCTGCTACAACTCTATATTTCTTCTTGAATTTGGAGAGGAGTAAATTGATGAATTTGGCACAGTGCTGTTCACAGAGAGGAGGACCTGTTATATTTAGAGTCTGTACAGAATCCCACTGCCCTCTGGTGGCCTAAACACACACAACATCATGACACAGCTCTACGGTTGACTGAGGGCTCTGACTATGTAAAATGACCATTCAAGCACAATTCACAGTCAGTTTTGTAATAAAATCAAATAAAAGAAAAGGACAATAATCATATTGATTACATTTAAATATGTCTTGCTTTGTGATATGCAGTAACATATTCTCCTACCAGTTCTACTGTTGTGCCGTCTTCTCCCAGAAGGCTTTGAATTATTGTCTCCTAAGAGGGGAAGAAAGTTCTGGTGGAATTCTCTTATTTCTTTGTATTTTGGACAATATGTGAAAAATGTACTTCTGTCTCAACTTCCCCTGCTCCACAATGGATACAAAGTCTCTAGAAGAGTCTCTCTTATGACAGTTTCAATGGCCAGTTTATGATCACTACGTGTATATCTAGTGAGGGTTTGTATTTTTATAGGATGTTTTATTTAGGTTAAATATTGGGCTAATTCAAATTCTATGTTCAGAAGATTATAGCATTCATATATTTATTGATTGGAATTCTGCTTCCCACTGCTTGAAATATTAACTTGTGTAGGGAATTATTTTCACTTGGACATTTGAATGTGATTTCCTTATTTGTTCCATTCCAGGTATATTTACCTGGGTTCAGATAGCTTTGGCTGTTCTAAGTATGTGTTGGTGTGCATGTGACTATCAAGTGGTTTCAAAATGTTATTGTTCTTTCAACAATGGTAATTAAGAGGGGGATTTGGCCCGGTTGGAGAAGGGGGGTGTATAGTATTTTCTTATATTGTAGTAAGCTCTACGAGCTTGATCTATCAATGCACTTAGAGGCCTTGACAGAGACTAATTTAACCTGCCGGTCACATCCCAAGGGTACATGCCAAGTCATTTCCTCGCTCCTCGATCCTCGATTGAACTGGAAGTTGTTCTGCGCCGCCATATTGACGGCCGTCTCAAAACTCTTATTTAGCTCTGAGGAGCGAGGTTCGTGGAGTGAGGAAGGATCTCCGAGGAGCCATGAGCGAGGATGCACGAGAACAGCCTTCCAGGAAGTGTTTTAACGGCTGACATTGTTCATCAGTTATGTGATTGGATGCTGCAGCTGGTCGGACTGACTGACTGGAGTTTAACACCAGAGTGAAGACAGATCACAGATTAAAGTCTAGTTTTATATTTGATTAGTTTTCTGATTCACTGGTTTAAATATATGTCACCTTGAACCACACAAAAATATAATAATAAAAACTATACAAATTGTCAATATTTGTGTTTTTGAAATATGGAATGCACCCAGTAATATGTGTAAAATATGATATCTGCTCAAAATATCTGCTTTTCCTGCACGTCCTCTCCGCCTGTCTGCATGTCTCAGCAGCTCTGGGGCTCTGGAGGAAGTGCCCACAGGAGGCGGGTCTATGAAGCAGTTTAGCCAATTGCTGAACAAAGATATAAATGTGTGACAATTTAACCAATCAGCGTCCTCAAATAGATTCAGCCATCGGCACAATCAGTTTTGCCCCAAATTGCGCATGCTCGTCAGAACTAGTCTCTACAGGCGAGCGCGAGCTCAAAAGACCCATTTGAGAGGAGAACTTTGGCGGAGAAACTACAGTGAAAGAGCTGATCCCAGATCAACCTGACCTCACAATCAGACAGCAGACTAGAGGGAAAGGTAAGCGGTACATGGAAAACTTCTCTAGTAGCTGTACACCAGACAGGTTTGGCTCGCTGGATGCAGTCATGTTAATAACTTATTTAGCTTTTTAAAACAATGGGGACAGATCCAGCATGGACAGTTACGGGAGTGAGGAATATGAAGCACATGTCTAAGAAATGGATATAGTTATAAATAAATCATTGTATTTAAAATATATATATATATATATATATATATATATATATATATATATATATATATATATACATCCATGGATAACTACAGCAAAGTGAACATCTTTTCTTCTACATAGTTATCCTCAGTCTCATCTGCTTAACTTGGTCATGGAGGCATCAACATTTAATTGAGATGGTAAATTAACAGTGAAAACTCATCAAAGCTTAATTTAACACCATTATTCCAAATTACACTTCATGTTTACTTCTCCTGATCTTTACCTCCCTATAACAAGGTCCATAGGGGCATCTCAATAAATAAACATGTTCTATTATATATGTGTGTGTGTGTGTGTGTGTGTGTGTTTTATAATATACTGAATATTATTATATGATAAATATATATTATTATATTATCCTGAATTGCCTGTGAGGGTGACAAAAATAAGATGTCCTGACTGAGTCCTGAGTATTATTTACTGCTTTTTTTCGTGTTGGAATAAATGTTAAATATTTAACTGCAAAGTAGTAATGCGTATTGGATACCTTAATTTTGAGTCTAAAAATAATAAACCTACCATGAGAAGGAGAGTACAAAGTGAATGTGGCACACACAGAGTGAGTCGATCCGAGCAGCAAAGCGATGGAGCAAAGACAAGGAAAAACCTCAGGCAGGAAATTTGGGCAAAATTTTATTTATATGCTTTATCTTTTCAGAACATCAAATCTCAACATAGTCTCCACAGGTTTTGACATGTTCAGTTAACATCCGGACAGACTTGGGTTTCTGACAAAAACAAGGTTGATTGTGAGAGGAGGCATTTCTTCTTCTGGTTTTGGGAAGAAACTCCTTGGCACCCTCAGAATTACTTCGCTGGTTGGTACGTTTTCACCATGCTTGGCATGAGGGTTTGGTCCTTAGCCACTATCTGGTTCACTTGCTTTCCCACTATTCTGGACATCTCTGCGAACGGGATGCCTGCTGGGCTGACCACAACCCCCTTCATCATCGCCGGAGTCAGGGCAGTATTCATGGGGATCAGCTGGCTGGCCACCACGGACTTACCGTTGAAGAATGGAAAATAAAAGGTCAGACATTATTATTGTTATCATGGCACAGTTGAAAAAAATATTTCAAAAATGTTTTCTTAAAGGTTCTCTGTCTTTCTAAACAGAAAACAATTGAATTTTACTGAGCAAGAATATCTCACCGAGCCGGCTGAAGTCATGTTGTCGACACAAAGGAGGACGAAAAGGAAACCAGTTAAAATAGCTGAATTCATAGTTGTGGCTGAGACTTAATTAATTAAGAATTAATTAATTAGCGGAGAATGAAGTGAAAGCTGTAGCTGAGACTTCTGACAGGAAAGGTTCATGTGCTGCATCTTATATACAGTATGTGGGAGGACTTAACCGGCATATCCCGCTTCCCATTGGCCTGAAAGTAGGTCACTGTGTCACACCTCCTTATGCCAATTGTAATGGGAATTTGATATTTTTATGAGTAAAGTATAACTTGTTTTTTTGCAAACTATCACAAGCTTGCATTCTATAACTTGTGATCCATGCATTAGCTGACTGCCTGCACACATATCCTCTTCGTCTTGCTGACGAATAACAAGCCCTTACTGTATATGCACATGTTCTATGCCTCACGGATAAAACGTATATATCATGATCAAAACTAAACGAAAACGTTAATTTGAATCCTGCGACAACGGTTCTAATAGATATACAATATTTGGGAAACTGAGACAGGGGAAAAACTCTCCCATGCGCCCATCTCAAAATCATACGAGAAAAGACAAAATAGATGCCTCTAATGAAGCTCGAGCGCAAGTTCAGTCAAGAAAACTATACTCTTGCATGCCTAAGCATGTGGTTTATTTCTCATACATGTGCCAATATCTCCTCATACACACTTGTTGTTTGGGGCTGTTGATCATGATATCAACTGTCTAGATCAGCTGGTCTCTTCTGTCCAAAAGCACAATTTCACAATAACATTGTTAGCTATTGGAAAAATACAGAATGATGTGTGCAAAATGCTGGCTGTGCACCTGTTTGCACATAGCCTTCAATTTCATATGACCTTGCTAATCACAGAATTTTTTTGAAAACAGATACCACATTCGCTTCAAAGAGGTGCCCACCTAGGAAGGCACCCACACGAATGACATATGAATCAACCAAGAAGATGGTTGGAACTGGTCAAAACCTTCACTATACCATGTGTGAAAGTTGTTTGTCATTGTGTACGACACAAACGCAATTTTAAATAAAGCTGCGAGCAGCGATGAACGGGCCCTCTCATCCTCCCGCACGTGGGGGTTTCACACTCTGACACTGTAAAATGTCACGACTGTCGGACAACGCGTCCGTGAGTCCGACAACGTGTTCGCAAGTCAAACGCTTTATTTCACGCATGGAACGCCTGACGCTGGAAATTACACTTTGCAAATAGTCCACCGCTTCCTGGATCCGCTGTGTGGTGCTACAGAACACGCGCAAACATACATTATGTTCCTCTATATCAAGTGTAAACCACATTGTGTAAAAGTCATGTAAATCAGAAGCTGTTTGTCACAAAAACCATCAGGCCATGAGTGTTATCGAGCATGGGAAGTTTGGGACCGTTTGGAACTAGTCCAGCTGAGTTAAATCAGCTTTTTTGATAGGGAATCACCTAAAGTAGTCGCCCGCTACGGCTACGCCAATCTATCAAACGTAAAGCTTTTGATAACTTTTAATCACAAAGGTCTTGACATTGTACTGAACAAATTTGAAGAGGATCAGTCAAATTCCCTTGGAGTTCGTAAAAATATAGCGACTACAAATGGGCAAAAAAATCTATTGAAGAATTACACAAAAATCAAAATGGGCGACTTCCGGTACGGTTTAGAGCCTGGTCCCAAGAAACATTGTTTTAAGTCTGTAAGGGATACATGTGCCAACCAAGTTTCTTACATGTACCTCAAACGTAGCACTGGGGCTGCTGTTTTGAAATATTGTAGGGGCGCTATGGAGGCAATTTAAAACGACCAAGCCAAAACCACATATAAAGTATGTGTTCCCATCACCTATGAGCCATGTTCAAAGTTCCATGAGTTTTTGTGCAGATTGGATAATGTACCTTGGAGTTATAACAACTTCATTTTTCATGACGAATGAGGCAAAATAGCTGCCACGCCAAGGTTCTTCCATGAAAACTCACAAATTAAATAATTTTTCATCACAAAGGTCTGAAGAGCATCCTAACCAAATTTGAGGGTGATCCCATTAATTCTGTAGGAGGAGCTCGTTAAAGTACAAAGGCTGAAAACTGCGAAAAGTGACAAAAAAGCACAACATGGCGGCTTTACTGTAGCGCCCCTTAGCGGTTTACTGGAATGAAAAGGTATGTTACATATATGCATATATACTGCAAATTTGGTGATTTTAGGACAAACGGTTGAGAAATTATGTGTATTGATATATAAGCCATGCCCCTAAGACGTTTATTGGTTCATATCTTGAAAACACAAAGAGATATGAAAAAGCTTTTGATAACTTTTGGTGATATAGTTCCAATAATGATACAGAGCTAATTTGGTAGCAATTGGACCCAGCAAGAATATAGAATAATAATAATAAACATACCCGTTTCAATAGGGCCTTCGCTGGCCCGGCGTTGTCGGTTGCTCGGGCCCTAATAAGTGCTCGGAAAAGTTGGCAGGAGTGAATTGTTTCAAACAGAGATGATGATGTTCATATCACATATGAAAAATGTTGCAATTGAGTGAGGACATTTTACAAGCCTGCCATAGTGCATATCTCAAATAGAACAGGTGGTGCTTATATTTTCCCTGATCAGACCTGAATCATACACAAGACTGCACATGTCATCACATCCCACATTTGACTGTTGACGGTTGTCTGCATGTGGTGCATAACACGAAGTAAAGAGTGCTGGGCTGGGAAACAACATAACTGAAACTCTATGTTTGAGATCTATATGAGTCACTGAATAGAACGCTTCAACGGGATAGAAAACAGACATGTTTACCTCCTATCAGCTGATGTCGTTCTCACACACTCCAACCAAGGAAACTAAAAAAGACTGAGGCTATGCTACATGTCCAATATATGATGAGAAAATATGTAAGATCAGACTGTTATTTTGTTCTAACATAACCCTGTTTTGCTGCTGAGTGCACTAGGTAAGGTCAGTGTTTTGTACAGATTTATGTTTAATGTTCATAATGAAAAACAGCGTTTCAGTATTTGCTTTGGCTCAATTTTTTAATGAGCATTTCTTTCTCAAAACAATCAGTTCAAATCTCTGAACCATTAGTTAGCTGTTCACAACAGATTTGAATTTCTCATTCATTCAAGTAAAAGTGTAAGCACAAATGTCTACAATTTGCACAATAACCCTTGACTTATATCTTGGTTAACAACTTTGGCTGGGTTAGGCCAAGTGCAGGGGTCGGCAACCTGCGGCTCCAGCTCTTTGGCCCTTCTGTTGCGGCTCCATGATTCCTCCATCCACACGGCGTTTAAGCATTGTTTTCGAGATGATCTCCGTCCAGACTTAAACGCCTGAAAACAAATATCACGTGACTATTCACGTACACTGGGCATGCAGTGGGTGCCGGTCCTACTGGTTTTCAAACCTACTGGTTTCCTTCCGTGCGTGTGTTGTGTTCGCGTAACAGCAGCAGCTGTTTTCTGTCTCTATTGCCAGATTCGTCAAACATTCACAAACATATTGCTGGAGATCTAAAAGCCACATCTCATATATATATTGCGGGGATTACGATTGTATAAGTGAGCACTACATCACAGCCACGTATGAAGAAATACATTGAAGAAAATATATTTATGGAAAGATCGCATCAACCTAGATTCGAACCCTGTCGAGCGAAATAGTAATATGTTCAAAAACGGCCTTGCTACACGATCCGCCACTTGCATCTTACATCGTAACTCGCCTTTTTTTGTAAGTGCCTGATCATGATTTGCAGACCTCCACCACAATAAATTTTATTTGGTGGAAAATAGGGAAAAATGTCTCTTTGGCAAGTAAAGGTTGCCGACCCCTGGCCTAGTGGAAACTTCCCAAAACCCAATATAGAGCAGGTCAGATCTGTTTACTTTAAATGACTGATCCCACACAGTACACAGAACACAACAGGGTGTAACCTCACAAAAAGTATGTGGTTGGCTAATAACATGCTCTGTTTATACAAGTAGAGAAGCATCTGTGACAGACAACTGACAGACAAATCTCTTTCAGATATGGAGATTAAAAAAATCGTATTTTTGAGTAGAACATGTTCCAAAATGATGTGACAAATTCAAACTAATGGAAAATTATTTTATAAAGTCCCAGATCTATGTCACACATTTATATCTTTGTTCAGCAATTGGCTAAACTGCTTCATAGACCCGCCTCCTGTGGGCACTTCCTCCAGAGCCCCAGAGCTGCTGAGACATGCAGACAGGCGGAGAGGACGTGCAGGAAAAGCAGATATTTTGAGCAGATATCATACTTTACACATTTTACTGGGTGCATTCCATATTTCAAAAACACAAATATTGAGGGGAGGGGGGGGGCGACACCCTAGCGATCTCTATTGACCAGCCGCCACTGCTTCATACCTTTATGGTTCATCAGGCAGCAATCCAAAACGTTCAGTATTTTATTGCCATATCAATCACAGTGCCTTCTGAATTTGTTTTGTTGCGCTAAACCACAAGAACATATAATCACATAGCACACAGAACAAAAACACACTGCCACAAGTTCAATACAGTAAGCACACAATAGTGCAGCACACTTTCTATTACCGCTCTGTAGATCTTTACCATCGCAACCTTTTACACATCAAATTTCCTCAGCTGTCTAAAAAAAGAGTGGTCCTTGGTGAGCTTTCTTCCCAATGATGGTGAAGATTTCAGTCCAGAGAATTTGAAATGATCTAGACGCGCACCTCTTTGAAGTGAATGTGAATCTGTTTTCAGAAATATTCTGTAATTAGCAACGTCATATGAAATTGAAGGCTATGTGCAAACAGGTGCACAGTCCGTTTCTAAGCATCATGGAAAAGTACAAGCATTTTGCACACATCATTCTGTATTTTTCCAATAGCTAACAATGTCATTGTGAAATTGTGCTATTGGATAGAAGAGACCAGCTGATCTAGACAGTTGATATCATGATCAACAGCCCCAAACAACAAGTGTGTATGTGGAGTGATTGGCAGATGTATGAGAAATAAACCACGGTCTTAGGCATGCTAGAGTATAGTCTTCTTGACTGAACTTGCGCTAGAGCTTCATTTTATATGTTGGACTGGAGAGAAACGTTTTTTCAACTCCTCTGTATGTTCGGTACATATTGAAAAAATTGACAATAAAGCTGACTTTGACTTTGATTAGAAGCATCTATTTTGTCTTTTCTCGTATGATTTTGAGATGGGCGCATGGGAGAGTTTTTCCCCTGTCTCAGCTTGCTTTTTACCCCAAATATTGTATATCTATTAGAATCGTTGTCGCAGGGTTCAAATTAACGTTTTCGTTTAGTTTTGATCATGATATATACGTTTTATCCGTGAGGCATAGAACATGTGCATATACAGTAAGGGCTTGTTATTCGTCAGCAAGAAGAAGAGGATATGTGTGCAGGCTGTCAGCTAATGCATGGATCACAAGTTATAGAATGCAAGCTTGTGATACTTTGCACAAAAACAAGTTATACTTTACTCATAAGAATATAAAATTTCCATTACAATTGGCATAAGGAGGTGTGACACAGTGACCTACTTTCAGGCCAATAGGAAGCGGGATATGCCGGTTAAGTCCTCCCACATACTGTATATAAGATGCAGCACATGAACCTTTCCTGTCAGAAGTCTCAGCTACAGCTTTCACTTCATTCTCCGCTAATTAATTAATTATTAATTAATTAAGTCTCAGCCACAACTATGAATTCAGCTATTTTAACTGGTTTCCTTTTCGTCCTCCTTTGTGTCGACAACATGACTTCAGCCGGCTCGGTGAGATATTCTTGCTCAGTAAAATTCAATTGTTTTCTGTTTTGAAAGACAGAGAACCTTTAAGAAAACATTTTTTAAATATTTTTTTCAACTGTGCCATGATAACAATAATAATGTCTGACCTTTTATTTTCCATTCTTCAACGGTAAGTCCGTGGTGGCCACCCAGCTGATCCCCATGAATACTGCCCTGACTCCGATCATGATGAAGGGGGTTGTGGTCAGCCCAGCAGGCATCCCGTTCGCAGAGATGTCCAGAATAGTGGGAAAGCAAGTGAACCAGATAGTGGCTAAGGACCAAACCCTCATGCCAAGCATGGTGAAAACGTACCAACCAGCGAAGTAGTTCTGAGGGTGCCAAGGAGTTTCTTCCCAAAACCAGAAGAAGAAATGCCCCCTCTCACAATCAACCTTGTTTTTGTCAGAAACCCAAGTCTGTCCGGATGTTAACTGAACATGTCACAACCTGTGGAGACTATGTTGAGATTTGATGTTCTGAAAAGATAAAGCATATAAATAAAATTTTGCCCAAATTTCCTGCCTGAGGTTTTTTCTTGTCTTTGCTCCATCGCTTTGCTGCTCGGATCGACTCACTCTGTGTTTAACACATTCACTTTGTACTCCCCTCATAGGTTTATTATTTTTAGACAAAAAATGTAAAAGGTATCAAACACGCATTACTACTTTGCAGTTAAATATTTAACATTTATTTTAACACGAAAAAAAGCAGTAAATAATACTTTGACTAACACGTCAAGACATCTTATTTTTGTCACCCTCACAGGCAATTCAGGATAATATAATAATATATATATCATATAATAATATTCAGTATATTATAAAACACACACACACACACACACATATATATATATATATATATATATATATATATATATATATATATATATATATATATATATATATATATATATATATATATATATATATATATATATATATATATATATATATATATATACATAATATAATAGAACATGTTTATTCATTGAGATGCCCCTATGGACCTTGTTATAGGGAGGTAAAGATCAGGAGAAGTAAACATGAAGTGTAATTAGGAATAATGGTGTTAAATTAAGCTATGATGAGTTTTCACTGTTAATTTACCATCTCAATTAAATGTTGATGCCTCCATGACCAAGTTAAGCAGATGAGACTGAGGACAACTATGTAGAAGAAAACATGTTCACTTTGCTGTAGTTATCCATGGATATATAAATATATAAATATATATATATATTTTAAATACAATGATTTATTTATAACTATATATCCATTTCTCAGACAGGTGCTTCATATCCCTCACTCCCGTAACTGTTCATGCTGGATCTGTCCCCGATGTTTTAAAAAGCTAAATAAGTTATTAACATGACTGCATCCAGCGAGCCAAACCTGTCTGGTGTACAGCTACTAGAGAAGCTTTGCATGTACCGCTTACCTTTCCCTCTAGTCTGCTGTCTGATTGTGAGGTCAGGCTGATCTGGGATTCTAGATATTCGAGTTTCTCCGCCAAAGTTTTCCTCTCAAATGGGTCTTTTGAGCTTGCGCGCTCCTGTAGAGACTAGTTCTGACGAGCATGCGCAATTTGGGGCAAAACTGATTGTGCCGATGGTTAAATCTATTTGAGGACGCTGATTGGCTAAATTTTATGTCACACATTTATATCTTTGTTCAGCAATTGGCTAAACTGCTTCATAGACCCGCCTCCTGTGGGCACTTCCTCCAAAGCCCCAGAGCTGCTGAGACATGCAGACAGGCGGAGAGGACGTGCAGGAAAAGCAGATATTTTGAGCAGATATCATATTTTACACATATTACTGGGTGCATTCCATATTTCAAAAACACAAATATTGAGGGGAGGGGGGGGGCGACACCCTAGCGATCTCTATTGACCAGCCGCCACTGCTTCATACCTTTATGGTTCATCAGGCAGCAATCCAAAATGTTCAGTATTTTATTTCCATATCAATCACAGTGCCTTCTGAATTTGTTTTGTTGCGCTAAACCACAAGAACATATAATCACATAGCAAACAGAACAAAAACACACTGCCACAAGTTCAATACAGTAAGCACACAATAGTGCAGCACACTTTCTATTACCGCTCTGTAGAACTTTACCATCGCAACCTTTTACACTTCAAATTTCCTAAGCTGTCTAAAAAAAGAGTGGTCCTTGGTGAGCTTTCTTCCCAATGATGGTGAAGATTGCAGTCCAGAGAATTTGAAATGATCTAGATGCGCACCTCTTTGAAGTGAATGTGAATCTGTTTTCAGAAATATTCTGTAATTAGCAACGTCATATGAAATTGAAGGCTATGTGCAAACAGGTGCACAGTCCGTTTCTAAGCATCATGGAAAAGTACAAGCATTTTGCACACATCATTCTGTATTTTTCCAATAGCAAACAATGTCATTGTGAAATTGTGCTATTGGATAGAAGAGACCAGCTGATCTAGACAGTTGATATCATGATCAACAGCCCCAAACAACAAGTGTGTATGTGGAGTGATTGGCAGATGTATGAGAAATAAAACACGGTCTTAGGCATGCTAGAGTATAGTCTTCTTGACTGAACTTGCGCTAGAGCTTCATTTTATATGTTGGACTGGAGAGAAACGTTTTTTCAACTCCTCTGTATGTTCGGTACATATTGAGAAATTGACAATAAAGCTGACTTTGACTTTGATTAGAGGCATCTATTTTGTCTTTTCTCGTATGACTTTGAGATGGGCGCATGGGAGAGTTTTTCCCCTGTCTCAGCTTGCTTTTTACCCCAAATATTGTATATCTATTAGAACCGTTGTCGCAGGGTTCAAATTAACGTTTTCGTTTAGTTTTGATCATGATATATACGTTTTATCCGTGAGGCATAGAACATGTGCATATACAGTAAGGGCTTGTTATTCGTCAGCAAGAAGAAGAGGATATGTGTGCAGGCAGTCAGCTAATGCATGGATCACAAGTTATAGAATGCAAGCTTGTGATACTTTGCACAAAAACAAGTTATACTTTACTCATAAGAATATAAAATTTCCATTACAATTGGCATAAGGAGGTGTGACACAGTGACCTATTTTCAGGCCAATGGGAAGCGGGATATGCTGGTTAAGTCCTCCCACATACTGTATATAAGATGCAGCACATGAACCTTTCCTGTCAGAAGTCTCAGCTACAGCTTTCACTTCATTCTCCGCTAATTAATTAATTATTAATTAATTAAGTCTCAGCCACAACTATGAATTCAGCTATTTTAACTGGTTTCCTTTTCGTCCTCCTTTGTGTCGACAACATGACTTCAGCCGGCTCGGTGAGATATTCTTGCTCAGTAAAATTCAATTGTTTTCTGTTTTGAAAGACAGAGAACCTTTAAGAAAACATTTTTTAAATATTTTTTTCAACTGTGCCATGATAACAATAATAATGTCTGACCTTTTATTTTCCATTCTTCAACGGTAAGTCCGTGGTGGCCACCCAGCTGATCCCCATAAATACTGCCCTGACTCCGATCATGATGAAGGGGGTTGTGGTCAGCCCAGCAGGCATCCCGTTCGAGGAGATGTCCAGAATAGTGGGAAAGCAAGTGAACCAGATAGTGGCTAAGGACCAAACCCTCATGCCAAGCATGGTGAAAACGTACCAACCAGCGAAGTAGTTCTGAGGGTGCCAAGGAGTTTCTTCCCAAAACCAGAAGAAGAAATGCCCCCTCTCACAATCAACCTTGTTTTTGTCAGAAACCCAAGTCTGTCCGGATGTTAACTGAACATGTCAAAACCTGTGGAGACTATGTTGAGATTTGATGTTCTGAAAAGATAAAGCATATAAATAAAATTTTGCCCAAATTTCCTGCCTGAGGTTTTTTCTTGTCTTTGCTCCATCGCTTTGCTGCTCGGATCGACTCACTCTGTGTTTAACACATTCACTTTGTATTCTCCTCATAGGTTTATTATTTTTAGACAAAAAATGTAAAAGGTATCAAACACGCATTACTACTTTGCAGTTAAATATTTAACATTTATTTTAACACGAAAAAAAGCAGTAAATAATACTTTGACTAACACGTCAAGACATCTTATTTTTGTCACCCTCACAGGCAATTCAGGATAATATAATAATATATATATCATATAATAATATTCAGTATATTATAAAACACACACACACACACACACACACACACACACACACATATATATATATATATATATATATATATATATATATATATATATATATATATATATATATATATATATATATATATATACATAATATAATAGAACATGTTGATTCATTGAGATGCCCCTATGGACCTTGTTATAGGGAGGTAAAGATCAGGAGAAGTAAACATGAAGTGTAATTAGGAATAATGGTGTTAAATTAAGCTATGATGAGTTTTCACTGTTAATTTACCATCTCAATTAAATGTTGATGCCTCCATGACCAAGTTAAGCAGATGAGACTGAGGACAACTATGTAGAAGAAAAGATGTTCACTTTGCTGTAGTTATCCATGGATATATAAATATATAAATATATATATATATTTTAAATACAATGATTTATTTATAACTATATATCCATTTCTCAGACAGGTGCTTCATATCCCTCACTCCCGTAACTGTCCATGCTGGATCTGTCCCCGATGTTTTAAAAAGCTAAATAAGTTATTAACATGACTGCATCCAGCGAGCCAAACCTGTCTGGTGTACAGCTACTAGAGAAGCTTTGCATGTACCGCTTACCTTTCCCTCTAGTCTGCTGTCTGATTGTGAGGTCAGGCTGATCTGGGATTCTAGATATTCGAGTTTCTCCGCCAAAGTTTTCCTCTCAAATGGGTCTTTTGAGCTTGCGCGCTCCTGTAGAGACTAGTTCTGACGAGCATGCGCAATTTGGGGCAAAACTGATTGTGCCGATGGTTAAATCTATTTGAGGACGCTGATTGGCTAAATTGTATGTCACACATTTATATCTTTGTTCAGCAATTGGCTAAACTGCTTCATAGACCCGCCTCCTGTGGGCACTTCCTCCAGAGCCCCAGAGCTGCTGAGACATGCAGACAGGCGGAGAGGACGTGCAGGAAAAGCAGATATTTTGAGCAGATATCATATTTTACACATATTACTGGGTGCATTCCATATTTCAAAAACACAAATATTGAGGGGAGGGGGGGGGCGACACCCTAGCGATCTCTATTGACCAGCCGCCACTGCTTCATACCTTTATGGTTCATCAGGCAGCAATCCAAAATGTTCAGTATTTTATTTCCATATCAATCACAGTGCCTTCTGAATTTGTTTTGTTGCGCTAAACCACAAGAACATATAATCACATAGCAAACAGAACAAAAACACACTGCCACAAGTTCAATACAGTAAGCACACAATAGTGCAGCACACTTTCTATTACCGCTCTGTAGAACTTTACCATCGCAACCTTTTACACTTCAAATTTCCTAAGCTGTCTAAAAAAAGAGTGGTCCTTGGTGAGCTTTCTTCCCAATGATGGTGAAGATTGCAGTCCAGAGAATTTGAAATGATCTAGATGCGCACCTCTTTGAAGTGAATGTGAATCTGTTTTCAGAAACATTCTGTAATTAGCAAGTTCATATGAAATTGAAGGCTATGTGCAAACAGGTGCACAGTCCGTTTCTAAGCATCATGGAAAAGTACAAGCATTTTGCACACATCATTCTGTATTTTTCCAATAGCAAACAATGTCATTGTGAAATTGTGCTATTGGATAGAAGAGACCAGCTGATCTAGACAGTTGATATCATGATCAACAGCCCCAAACAACAAGTGTGTATGTGGAGTGATTGGCAGATGTATGAGAAATAAAACACGGTCTTAGGCATGCTAGAGTATAGTCTTCTTGACTGAACTTGCGCTAGAGCTTCATTTTATATGTTGGACTGGAGAGAAACGTTTTTTCAACTCCTCTGTATGTTCGGTACATATTGAGAAATTGACAATAAAGCTGACTTTGACTTTGATTAGAGGCATCTATTTTGTCTTTTCTCGTATGACTTTGAGATGGGCGCATGGGAGAGTTTTTCCCCTGTCTCAGCTTGCTTTTTACCCCAAATATTGTATATCTATTAGAACCGTTGTCGCAGGGTTCAAATTAACGTTTTCGTTTAGTTTTGATCATGATATATACGTTTTATCCGTGAGGCATAGAACATGTGCATATACAGTAAGGGCTTGTTATTCGTCAGCAAGAAGAAGAGGATATGTGTGCAGGCAGTCAGCTAATGCATGGATCACAAGTTATAGAATGCAAGCTTGTGATACTTTGCACAAAAACAAGTTATACTTTACTCATAAGAATATAAAATTTCCATTACAATTGGCATAAGGAGGTGTGACACAGTGACCTATTTTCAGGCCAATGGGAAGCGGGATATGCCGGTTAAGTCCTCCCACATACTGTATATAAGATGCAGCACATGAACCTTTCCTGTCAGAAGTCTCAGCTACAGCTTTCACTTCATTCTCCGCTAATTAATTAATTATTAATTAATTAAGTCTCAGCCACAACTATGAATTCAGCTATTTTAACTGGTTTCCTTTTCGTCCTCCTTTGTGTCGACAACATGACTTCAGCCGGCTCGGTGAGATATTCTTGCTCAGTAAAATTCAATTGTTTTCTGTTTTGAAAGACAGAGAACCTTTAAGAAAACATTTTTGAAATTGTTTTTTCAACTGTGCCATGATAACAATAATAATGTCTGACCTTTTATTTTCCATTCTTCAACGGTAAGTCCGTGGTGGCCAGCCAGCTGATCCCCATGAATACTGCCCTGACTCCGGCGATGATGAAGGGGGTTGTGGTCAGCCCAGCAGGCATCCCGTTCGCAGAGATGTCCAGAATAGTGGGAAAGCAAGTGAACCAGATAGTGGCTAAGGACCAAACCCTCATGCCAAGCATGGTGAAAACGTACCAACCAGCGAAGTAATTCTGAGGGTGCCAAGGAGTTTCTTCCCAAAACCAGAAGAAGAAATGCCCCCTCTCACAATCAACCTTGTTTTTGTCAGAAACCCAAGTCTGTCCGGATGTTAACTGAACATGTCACAACCTGTGGAGACTATGTTGAGATTTGATGTTCTGAAAAGATAAAGCATATAAATAAAATTTTGCCCAAATTTCCTGCCTGAGGTTTTTTCTTGTCTTTGCTCTATCGCTTTGCTGCTCGGATCGACTCACTCTGTGTTTAACACATTCACTTTGTATTCTCCTCATAGGTTTATTATTTTTAGACAAAAAATGTAAAAGGTATCAAACACGCATTACTACTTTGCAGTTAAATATTTAACATTTATTTTAACACGAAAAAAAGCAGTAAATAATACTTTGACTAACACGTCAAGACATCTTATTTTTGTCACCCTCACAGGCAATTCAGGATAATATAATAATATATATATCATATAATAATATTCAGTATATTATAAAACACACACACACACATACATATATATATATATATATATATAATATAATAGAGCATGTTTATTTATTGAGATGCCCCTACGGACCTTGTTATAGGGAGGTAAAGATCAGGAGAAGTAAACATGAAGTGTAATTAGGAATAATGGTGTTAAATTAAGCTATGATGAGTTTTCACTGTTAATTTACCATCTCAATTAAATGTTGATGCCTCCATGAACAAGTTAAGCAGATGAGACTGAGGACAACTCTGTAGAAGAAAAGATGTTCACTTTGCTGTAGTTATCCATGGATATATAAATATATATATATATTTTAAATACAATGATTTATTTATAACTATATATCCATTTCTCAGACAGGTGCTTCATGTCCCTCACTCCTGTAACTGTCCATGCTGGATCTGTCCCCATTGTTTTAAAAAGCTAAATAAGTTATTAACATGACTGCATCCAGCGAGCCAAACCTGTCTGGTGTACAACTACTAGAGAAGCTTTGCATGTACCGCTTACCTTTCCCTCTAGTCTGCTGACTGATTGTGAGGTCAGGCTGATCTGGGATTCTAGATATTCGAGTTTCTCCGCCAAAGTTCTCCTCTCAAATGGGTCTTTTGAGCTCGCGCTCGCCTGTAAAGACCAGTTCTGACGAGCATGCGCAATTTGGGGCAAAACTGATTGTGCCGATGGTTAAATCTATTTGAGGACGCTGATTGGCTAAATTGTATGTCACACATTTATATCTTTGTTCAGCAATTGGCTAAACTGCTTTATAGACCCGCCTCCTGTGGGCACTTCCTCCAGAGCCCCAGAGCTGCTGAGACATGCAGACAGACGGAGAGGACGTGCAGGAAAAGCAGATATTTTGAGCAGATATCATATTTTACACATATTACTGGGTGCATTCCATATTTCAAAAACACAAATATTGAGGGGAGGGGGGGGCGACACCCTAGCGATCTCTATTGACCAGCCGCCACTGCTTCATACCTTTATGGTTCATCAGGCAGCAATCCAAAATGTTCAGTATTTTATTGCCATATCAATCACAGTGCCTTCTGAATTTGTTTTGTTGCGCTAAACCACAAGAACATATAATCACATAGCACACAGAACAAAAACACACTGCCACAAGTTCAATACAGTAAGCACACAATAGTGCAGCACACTTTCTATTACCGCTCTGTAGATCTTTACCATCGCAACCTTTTACACATCAAATTTCCTAAGCTGTCTAAAAAAAGAGTGGTCCTTGGTGAGCTTTCTTCCCAATGATGGTGAAGATTTCAGTCCAGAGAATTTGAAATGATCTAGATGCGCACCTCTTTGAAGTGAATGTGAATCTGTTTTCAGAAACATTCTGTAATTAGCAACGTCATATGAAATTGAAGGCTATGTGCAAACAGGTGCACAGTCCGTTTCTAAGCATCATGGAAAAGTACAAGCATTTTGCACACATCATTCTGTATTTTTCCAATAGCAAACAATGTCATTGTGAAATTGTGCTATTGGATAGAAGAGACCAGCTGATCTAGACAGTTGATATCATGATCAACAGCCCCAAACAACAAGTGTGTATGTGGAGTGATTGGCAGATGTATGAGAAATAAACCACGGTCTTAGGCATGCTAGAGTATAGTCTTCTTGACTGAACTTGCGCTAGAGCTTCATTTTATATGTTGGACTGGAGAGAAACGTTTTTTCAACTCCTCTGTATGTTCGGTACATATTGAGAAATTGACAATAAAGCTGACTTTGACTTTGATTAGAGGCATCTATTTTGTCTTTTCTCGTATGACTTTGAGATGGGCGCATGGGAGAGTTTTTCCCCTGTCTCAGCTTGCTTTTTACCCCAAATATTGTATATCTATTAGAATCGTTGTCGCAGGGTTCAAATTAACGTTTTCGTTTAGTTTTGATCATGATATATACGTTTTATCCGTGAGGCATAGAACATGTGCATATACAGTAAGGGCTTGTTATTCGTCAGCAAGACGAAGAGGATATGTGTGCAGGCAGTCAGCTAATGCATGGATCACAAGTTATAGAATGCAAGCTTGTGATACTTTGCACAAAAACAAGTTATACTTTACTCATAAGAATATAAAATTTCCATTACAATTGACATAAGGAGGTGTGACACAGTGACCTATTTTCAGGCCAATGGGAAGCGGGATATGCCGGTTAAGTCCTCCCACATACTGTATATAAGATGCAGCACATGAACCTTTCCTGTCAGAAGTCTCAGCTACAGCTTTCACTTCATTCTCCGCTAATTAATTAATTATTAATTAATTAAGTCTCAGCCACAACTATGAATTCAGCTATTTTAACTGGTTTCCTTTTCGTCCTCCTTTGTGTCGACAACATGACTTCAGCCGGCTCGGTGAGATATTCTTGCTCAGTAAAATTCAATTGTTTTCTGTTTTGAAAGACAGAGAACCTTTAAGAAAACATTTTTGAAATATTTTTTTCAACTGTGCCATGATAACAATAATAATGTCTGACCTTTTATTTTCCATTCTTCAACGGTAAGTCCGTGGTGGCCACCCAGCTGATCCCCATAAATACTGCCCTGACTCCGATCATGATGAAGGGGGTTGTGGTCAGCCCAGCAGGCATCCCGTTCGAGGAGATGTCCAGAATAGTGGGAAAGCAAGTGAACCAGATAGTGGCTAAGGACCAAACCCTCATGCCAAGCATGGTGAAAACGTACCAACCAGCGAAGTAGTTCTGAGGGTGCCAAGGAGTTTCTTCCCAAAACCAGAAGAAGAAATGCCCCCTCTCACAATCAACCTTGTTTTTGTCAGAAACCCAAGTCTGTCCGGATGTTAACTGAACATGTCAAAACCTGTGGAGACTATGTTGAGATTTGATGTTCTGAAAAGATAAAGCATATAAATAAAATTTTGCCCAAATTTCCTGCCTGAGGTTTTTTCTTGTCTTTGCTCCATCGCTTTGCTGCTCGGATCGACTCACTCTGTGTTTAACACATTCACTTTGTATTCTCCTCATAGGTTTATTATTTTTAGACAAAAAATGTAAAAGGTATCAAACACGCATTACTACTTTGCAGTTAAATATTTAACATTTATTTTAACACGAAAAAAAGCAGTAAATAATACTTTGACTAACACGTCAAGACATCTTATTTTTGTCACCCTCACAGGCAATTCAGGATAATATAATAATATATATATCATATAATAATATTCAGTATATTATAAAACACACACACACACACACACACACACACACACATATATATATATATATATATATATATATATATATATATATATATATATATATATATATATACATAATATAATAGAACATGTTGATTCATTGAGATGCCCCTATGGACCTTGTTATAGGGAGGTAAAGATCAGGAGAAGTAAACATGAAGTGTAATTAGGAATAATGGTGTTAAATTAAGCTATGATGAGTTTTCACTGTTAATTTACCATCTCAATTAAATGTTGATGCCTCCATGACCAAGTTAAGCAGATGAGACTGAGGACAACTATGTAGAAGAAAACATGTTCACTTTGCTGTAGTTATCCATGGATATATAAATATATAAATATATATATATATTTTAAATACAATGATTTATTTATAACTATATATCCATTTCTCAGACAGGTGCTTCATATCCCTCACTCCTGTAACTGTCCATGCTGGATCTGTCCCCGATGTTTTAAAAAGCTAAATAAGTTATTAACATGACTGCATCCAGCGAGCCAAACCTGTCTGGTGTACAGCTACTAGAGAAGCTTTGCATGTACCGCTTACCTTTCCCTCTAGTCTGCTGTCTGATTGTGAGGTCAGGCTGATCTGGGATTCTAGATATTCGAGTTTCTCCGCCAAAGTTTTCCTCTCAAATGGGTCTTTTGAGCTTGCGCGCTCCTGTAGAGACTAGTTCTGACGAGCATGCGCAATTTGGGGCAAAACTGATTGTGCCGATGGTTAAATCTATTTGAGGACGCTGATTGGCTAAATTTTATGTCACACATTTATATCTTTGTTCAGCAATTGGCTAAACTGCTTCATAGACCCGCCTCCTGTGGGCACTTCCTCCAGAGCCCCAGAGCTGCTGAGACATGCAGACAGGCGGAGAGGACGTGCAGGAAAAGCAGATATTTTGAGCAGATATCATATTTTACACATATTACTGGGTGCATTCCATATTTCAAAAACACAAATATTGAGGGGAGGGGGGGGGCGACACCCTAGCGATCTCTATTGACCAGCCGCCACTGCTTCATACCTTTATGGTTCATCAGGCAGCAATCCAAAATGTTCAGTATTTTATTTCCATATCAATCACAGTGCCTTCTGAATTTGTTTTGTTGCGCTAAACCACAAGAACATATAATCACATAGCAAACAGAACAAAAACACACTGCCACAAGTTCAATACAGTAAGCACACAATAGTGCAGCACACTTTCTATTACCGCTCTGTAGAACTTTACCATCGCAACCTTTTACACTTCAAATTTCCTAAGCTGTCTAAAAAAAGAGTGGTCCTTGGTGAGCTTTCTTCCCAATGATGGTGAAGATTGCAGTCCAGAGAATTTGAAATGATCTAGATGCGCACCTCTTTGAAGTGAATGTGAATCTGTTTTCAGAAACATTCTGTAATTAGCAAGTTCATATGAAATTGAAGGCTATGTGCAAACAGGTGCACAGTCCGTTTCTAAGCATCATGGAAAAGTACAAGCATTTTGCACACATCATTCTGTATTTTTCCAATAGTAAACAATGTCATTGTGAAATTGTGCTATTGGATAGAAGAGACCAGCTGATCTAGACAGTTGATATCATGATCAACAGCCCCAAACAACAAGTGTGTATGTGGAGTGATTGGCAGATGTATGAGAAATAAAACACGGTCTTAGGCATGCTAGAGTATAGTCTTCTTGACTGAACTTGCGCTAGAGCTTCATTTTATATGTTGGACTGGAGAGAAACGTTTTTTCAACTCCTCTGTATGTTCGGTACATATTGAGAAATTGACAATAAAGCTGACTTTGACTTTGATTAGAGGCATCTATTTTGTCTTTTCTCGTATGACTTTGAGATGGGCGCATGGGAGAGTTTTTCCCCTGTCTCAGCTTGCTTTTTACCCCAAATATTGTATATCTATTAGAACCGTTGTCGCAGGGTGCAAATTAACGTTTTCGTTTAGTTTTGATCATGATATATACGTTTTATCCGTGAGGCATAGAACATGTGCATATACAGTAAGGGCTTGTTATTCGTCAGCAAGAAGAAGAGGATATGTGTGCAGGCAGTCAGCTAATGCATGGATCACAAGTTATAGAATGCAAGCTTGTGATACTTTGCACAAAAACAAGTTATACTTTACTCATAAGAATATAAAATTTCCATTACAATTGGCATAAGGAGGTGTGACACAGTGACCTACTTTCAGGCCAATGGGAAGCGGGATATGCCGGTTAAGTCCTCCCACATACTGTATATAAGATGCAGCACATGAACCTTTCCTGTCAGAAGTCTCAGCTACAGCTTTCACTTCATTCTCCGCTAATTAATTAATTATTAATTAATTAAGTCTCAGCCACAACTATGAATTCAGCTATTTTAACTGGTTTCCTTTTCGTCCTCCTTTGTGTCGACAACATGACTTCAGCCGGCTCGGTGAGATATTCTTGCTCAGTAAAATTCAATTGTTTTCTGTTTTGAAAGACAGAGAACCTTTAAGAAAACATTTTTGAAATTGTTTTTTCAACTGTGCCATGATAACAATAATAATGTCTGACCTTTTATTTTCCATTCTTCAACGGTAAGTCCGTGGTGGCCAGCCAGCTGATCCCCATGAATACTGCCCTGACTCCGGCGATGATGAAGGGGGTTGTGGTCAGCCCAGCAGGCATCCCGTTCGCAGAGATGTCCAGAATAGTGGGAAAGCAAGTGAACCAGATAGTGGCTAAGGACCAAACCCTCATGCCAAGCATGGTGAAAACGTACCAACCAGCGAAGTAATTCTGAGGGTGCCAAGGAGTTTCTTCCCAAAACCAGAAGAAGAAATGCCCCCTCTCACAATCAACCTTGTTTTTGTCAGAAACCCAAGTCTGTCCGGATGTTAACTGAACATGTCACAACCTGTGGAGACTATGTTGAGATTTGATGTTCTGAAAAGATAAAGCATATAAATAAAATTTTGCCCAAATTTCCTGCCTGAGGTTTTTTCTTGTCTTTGCTCCATCGCTTTGCTGCTCGGATCGACTCACTCTGTGTTTAACACATTCACTTTGTACTCTCCTCATAGGTTTATTATTTTTAGACAAAAAATGTAAAAGGTATCAAACACGCATTACTACTTTGCAGTTAAATATTTAACATTTATTTTAACACGAAAAAAAGCAGTAAATAATACTTTGACTAACACGTCAAGACATCTTATTTTTGTCACCCTCACAGGCAATTCAGGATTATATAATAATATATATATCATATAATAATATTCAGTATATTATAAAACACACACACACACACACACATATATATATATATATATATATATATATATATATATATATATATATAATATAATAGAACATGTTTATTTATTGAGATGCCCCTATGGACCTTGTTATAGGGAGGTAAAGATCAGGAGAAGTAAACATGAAGTGTAATTAGGAATAATGGTGTTAAATTAAGCTATGATGAGTTTTCACTGTTAATTTACCATCTCAATTAAATGTTGATGCCTCCATGAACAAGTTAAGCAGATGAGACTGAGGACAACTATGTAGAAGAAAATATGTTCACTTTGCTGTAGTTATCCATGGATATATAAATATATATATATATATATATATTTTAAATACAATGATTTATTTATAACTATATATCCATTTCTCAGACAGGTGCTTCATATCCCTCACTCCCGTAACTGTCCATGCTGGATCTGTCCCCGATGTTTTAAAAAGCTAAATAAGTTATTAACATGACTGGATCCAGCGAGCCAAACCTGTCTGGTGTACAGCTACTAGAGAAGCTTTGCATGTACCGCTTACCTTTCCCTCTAGTCTGCTGTCTGATTGTGACGTCAGGCTGATCTGGGATTCTAGATATTCGAGTTTCTCCGCCAAAGTTCTCCTCTCAAATGGGTCTTTTGAGCTCGCGCACGCCTGTAAAGACCAGTTCTGACGAGCATGCGCAATTTGGGGCAAAACTGATTGTACCAATGGTTAAATCTATTTGAGGACGCTGATTGGCTAAATTGTATGTCACACATTTATATCTTTGTTCAGCAATTGGCTAAACTGCTTCATAGACCCGCCTCCTGTGGGCACTTCCTCCAGAGCCCCAGAGCTGCTGAGACATGCAGACAGGCGGAGAGGACGTGCAGGAAAAGCAGATATTTTGAGCAGATATCATATTTTACACATTTTACTGGGTGCATTCAATATTTCAAAAACACAAATATTGAGGGGAGGGGGGGGCGACACCCTAGCGATCTCTATTGACCAGCCGCCACTGCTTCATACCTTTATGGTTCATCAGGCAGCAATCCAAAATGTTCAGTATTTTATTTCCATATCAATCACAGTGCCCTCTGAATTTGTTTTGTTGCGCTAAACCACAAGAACATATAATCACATAGCACACAGAACAAAAACACACTGCCACAAGTTCAATACAGTAAGCACACAATAGTGCAGCACACTTTCTATTACCGCTCTGTAGATCTTTACCATCGCAACCTTTTACACATCAAATTTCCTAAGCTGTCTAAAAAAAGAGTGGTCCTTGGTGAGCTTTCTTCCCAATGATGGTGAAGATTGCAGTCCAGAGAATTTGAAATGATCTAGATGCGCACCTCTTTGAAGTGAATGTGAATCTGTTTTCAGAAACATTCTGTAATTAGCAACGTCATATGAAATTGAAGGCTATGTGCAAACAGGTGCACAGTCCGTTTCTAAGCATCATGGAAAAGTACAAGCATTTTGCACACATCATTCTGTATTTTTCCAATAGCAAACAATGTCATTGTGAAATTGTGCTATTGGATAGAAGAGACCAGCTGATCTAGACAGTTGATATCATGATCAACAGCCCCAAACAACAAGTGTGTATGTGGAGTGATTGGCAGATGTATGAGAAATAAACCACGTTCTTAGGCATGCTAGAGTATAGTCTTCTTGACTGAACTTGCGCTAGAGCTTCATTTTATATGTTGGACTGGAGAGAAATGTTTTTTCAAGTCCTCTGTATGTTCGGTACATATTGAGAAATTGACAATAAAGCTGACTTTGACTTTGATTAGAGTCATCTATTTTGTCTTTTCTCGTATGATTTTGAGATGGGCGCATGGGAGAGTTTTTCCCCTGTCTCAGCTTGCTTTTTACCCCAAATATTGTATATCTATTAGAACCGTTGTCACAGGGTTCAAATTAACGTTTTCGTTTAGTTTTGATCATGATATATACGTTTTATCCGTGAGGCATAGAACATGTGCATATACAGTAAGGGCTTGTTATTCGTCAGCAAGACGAAGAGGATATGTGTGCAGGCAGTCAGCTAATGCATGGATCACAAGTTATAGAATGCAAGCTTGTGATACTTTGCACAAAAACAAGTTATACTTTACTCATAAGAATATAAAATTTCCATTACAATTGACATAAGGAGGTGTGACACAGTGACCTATTTTCAGGCCAATAGGAAGCGGGATATGCCGGTTAAGTCCTCCCACATACTGTATATAAGATGCAGCACATGAACCTTTCCTGTCAGAAGTCTCAGCTACAGCTTTCACTTCATTCTCCGCTAATTAATTAATTATTAATTAATTAAGTCTCAGCCACAACTATGAATTCAGCTATTTTAACTGGTTTCCTTTTCGTCCTCCTTTGTGTCGACAACATGACTTCAGCCGGCTCGGTGAGATATTCTTGCTCAGTAAAATTCAATTGTTTTCTGTTTTGAAAGACAGAGAACCTTTAAGAAAACATTTTTTAAATATTTTTTTCAACTGTGCCATGATAACAATAATAATGTCTGACCTTTTATTTTCCATTCTTCAACGGTAAGTCCGTGGTGGCCAGCCAGCTGATCCCCATCAATACTGCCCTGACTCCGATCATGATGAAGGGGGTTGTGGTCAGCCCAGCAGGCATCCCGTTCGAGGAGATGTCCAGAATAGTGGGAAAGCAAGTGAACCAGATAGTGGCTAAGGACCAAACCCTCATGCCAAGCATGGTGAAAACGTACCAACCAGCGAAGTAGTTCTGAGGGTGCCAAGGAGTTTCTTCCCAAAACCAGAAGAAGAAATGCCCCCTCTCACAATCAACCTTGTTTTTGTCAGAAACCCAAGTCTGTCCGGATGTTAACTGAACATGTCAAAACCTGTGGAGACTATGTTGAGATTTGATGTTCTGAAAAGATAAAGCATATAAATAAAATTTTGCCCAAATTTCCTGCCTGAGGTTTTTTCTTGTCTTTGCTCCATCGCTTTGCTGCTCGGATCGACTCACTCTGTGTTTAACACATTCACTTTGTATTCTCCTCATAGGTTTATTATTTTTAGACAAAAAATGTAAAAGGTATCAAACACGCATTACTACTTTGCAGTTAAATATTTAACATTTATTTTAACACGAAAAAAAGCAGTAAATAATACTTTGACAAACACGTCAAGACATCTTATTTTTGTCACCCTCACAGGCAATTCAGGATAATATAATAATATATATATCATATAATAATATTCAGTATATTATAAAACACACACACACACACACACACACACACACACACACACACACACACACACACACACACACACACACACACACATATATTTATATATATATATACATAATATAATAGAACATGTTTATTCATTGAGATGCCCCTATGGACCTTGTTATAGGGAGGTAAAGATCAGGAGAAGTAAACATGAAGTGTAATTAGGAATAATGGTGTTAAATTAAGCTATGATGAATTTTCACTGTTAATTTACCATCTCAATTAAATGTTGATGCCTCCATGACCAAGTTAAGCAGATGAGACTGAGGACAACTATGTAGAAGAAAATATGTTCACTTTGCTGTAGTTATCCATGGATATATAAATATATATATATATATATATATTTTAAATACAATGATTTATTTATAACTATATATCCATTTCTCAGACAGGTGCTTCATATCCCTCACTCCCGTAACTGTCCATGCTGGATCTGTCCCCGATGTTTTAAAAAGCTAAATAAGTTATTAACATGACTGCATCCAGCGAGCCAAACCTGTCTGGTGTACAGCTACTAGAGAAGCTTTGCATGTACCGCTTACCTTTCCCTCTAGTCTGCTGTCTGATTGTGACGTCAGGCTGATCTGGGATCAGCTCTTTCACTGTAGTTTCTCCGCCAAAGTTCTCCTCTCAAATGGGTCTTTTGAGCTCGCGCTCCTGTAGAGACTAGTTCTGACGAGCATGCGCAATTTGGGTCAAAACTGATTGTGCCAATGGGGTCAGGACCTGCTCGGTTCTGTCCACATGTCATGAGAAATGTACTGATCTATTAGATAATGTTGGAGTAGATTTTATGTTACTGAGTAAGTCTCTCCTTAAGTTTACATAGTGTTTAGTAGGAGAGCATGAGCATGTGTTGATATGAGTAAAGCAGGTTTGGGTTTTGCATATACTAACATATAAACAAACATGCTTCATTTTTCTTAAGTTATGAAAATTGAATTTTGACAGACCTTGAGAATATTCTTCATTTGTGAATAGCAACACATTCCCTTCAGAGACTGTCCAATCACGAACGGTCTTCCATTTATGTCATATATTCATGAGCAAAAACATACTTAGAGATTGCAGTGGCAGTAATATTTAGCTCTCAGGCTTTGTCAACCCTGCTACTGTAGTTGTGTCATTGTCTATGTCACCACCAGCTATTGAGCAGTCATATTATTCTGTCAAAAGCTATTAGATACTCTTACTGAATGATGTTCTGTCCTGCAAAGTCAATACACCCCCTCTGCCATAAAGCTGGTACACCAGACAGGTTTGGCTCGCTGGATGCAGTCAAACTACATTGAAAGAGCTGATCCCGGATCAACCTGACCTCACAATCAGTCAGCAGACTAGAGGGAAAGGTAAGCGGTACATGCAAAGCTTCTCTAGTAGCTGTACACCAGACAGGTTTGGCTCGCTGGATGCAGTCATGTTAATAACTTATTTAGCTTTTTAAAACATTGGGGACAGATCCAGCATGGACAGTTACGGAAGTGAGGGATATGAAGCACCTGTCTGAGAAAATGGATATTTATAAATAAATAATTTTATAAAATATATATATTTATATATCCATGGATAACTCTGTCAAGCTAGCCATATTCGGCAAAGTGAACATCTTTTCTTCTACATAGTTGTCCTCAGTCTCATCTGCTTAACTTGGTCATGGAGGCATCAACATTTAATTGAGATGGTAAATTAACAGTGAAAACTCATCATAGCTTAATTTAACACCATTATTCCTAATTACACTTCATGTTTACTTCTCCTAATCTTTACCTCCCTATAACAAGGTCCATAGGGGCATCTCAATAAATAAACATGTTCTATTATATTATATATATAATATTTTAGAACAGATCACCTGATCAATCAAATATAAATATGTCCAGATCAAAAACAATGTGCACTCACCAAGTCAATGCAATGACAATATCAATGTGTGGTATGTTATGTCACAGAAACTAACTGCACATCTAAAAATAATGAACCTACCATGAGAAGGAGAGTACAAAGTGAATGTGGCACACACAGAGTGAGTCGATCCGAGCAGCAAAGCGATGGAGCAAAGACAAGGAAAAACCTCAGGCAGGAAATTTGGGCAAAATTTTATTTATATGCTTTATCTTTTCAGACCATCAAATCTCAACATAGTCTCCACAGGTTTTGACATGTTCAGTTAACATCCAGACAGACTTGGGTTTCTGACAAAAACAAGGTTGATTGTGAGAGGGGGCATTTCTTCTTCTGGTTTTGGGAAGAAACTTCTTGGCACCCTCAGAACTAATTCGGCGGGTAGTACCCTTTCACCATGTCTGGCTTGAGGGTTGTGTCCAACAGAATTGCCCTGTTCACTTGCAGACTGACAATTCGGGGAATTTCCTCGGCGGGGATGCCCATTGGGGTGACAAACTCTGCCTTCATCATCACCAGAGTCAGGGCAGTATTTATGGGGATCAGCTGGTTGGCCACAATGGACTTACCCTTGAAGAATGGAAAATAAAAGGTCAGACATTATTATTGTTCTCATGGCAAAAAAACAATTTCCAAAATGTTTTCTTAAAGGTTCTCTGTCTTTCTAAACAGAAAACAATTGAATTTTACTGAGCAAGAATATCTCACCGAGCCGGCTGAAGTCATGTTGTCGACACAAAGGAGGACGAAAAGGAAACCAGTTAAAATAGCTGAATTCATAGTTGTGGCTGAGACTTAATTAATTAATAATTAATTAATTAGCGGAGAATGAAGTGAAAGCTGTAGCTGAGACTTCTGACAGGAAAGGTTCATGTGCTGCATCTTATATACTGTATGTGGGAGGACTTAACCGGCATATCCCGCTTCCTATTGGCCTGAAAGTAGGTCACTGTGTCACACCTCCTTATGCCAATTGTAATGGAAATTTGATATTCTTAAAAGTAAAGTATAACTTGTTTTTGTGCAAACTATCACAAGCTTGCATTCTATAAGTTGTGATCCATGCATTAGCTGACAGCCTGCACACATATCCTCTTCTTCTTGCTGACCAATAACAAGCCCTTACTGTATATGCACATGTTCTATGCCTCACGGATAAAACGTATATATCATGATCAAAACTAAACGAAAACGTTAATTTGAACCCTGCGACAACGGTTCTAATAGATATACAATATTTGGGGTAAAAAGCAAGCTGAGACAAGGGAAAAACTCTCCCATGCGCCCATCTCAAAGTCATATGGGAAAAGACAAAATAGATGTCTCTAATCAAAGTCAAAGTCATCTTTATTGTCAATTTCTCAATATGTACCGAACATACAGAGGAGTTGAAAAAACGTTTCTCTCCAGTCCAACATATAAAATGAAGCTCTAGCGCAAGTTCAGTCAAGAAGACTATACTCTTGCATGCCTAAGACCGTGGTTTATTTCTCATACATCTGCCAATCACTCCACATACACACTTGTTGTTTGGGGCTGTTGATCATGATATCAACTGTCTAGATCAGCTGGTCTCTTCTATCCAATAGCACAATTTCACAATGACATTGTTAGCTATTGGAAAAATACAGAATGATGTGTGCAAAATGCTTGTACTTTTCCATGATGCTTAGAAACGGACTGTGCACCTGTTTGCACATAGCCTTCAATTTCATATGACGTTGCTAATTACAGAATGTTTCTGAAAACAGATTCATATTCACTTCAAAGAGGTGCGCATCTAGATCATTTCAAATTCTCTGGACTGAAATCTTCACCATCATTGGGAAGAAAGCTCACCAAGGACCACTCTTTTTTTAGACAGCTTAGGAAATTTGATGTGTAAAAGGTTGCCATGGTAAAGATCTACAGAGCGGTAATAGAAAGTGTGCTGCACTATTGTGTGCTTACTGTATTGAACTTGTGGCAGTGTGTTTTTGTTCTGTGTGCTATGTGATTATATGTTCTTGTGGTTTAGCGCAACAAAACAAATTCAGAAGGCACTGTGATTGATATGGCAATAAAATACTGAACATTTTGGATTGCTGCCTGATGAACCATAAAGGTATGAAGCAGTGGCGGCTGGTCAATAGAGATCGCTAGGGTGTCGCCCCCCCCTCCCCTCAATATTTGTGTTTTTGAAATATGGAATGCACCCAGTAAAATGTGTAAAATATGATATCTGCTCAAAATATCTGCTTTTCCTGCACGTCCTCTCCGCCTGTCTGCATGTCTCAGCAGCTCTGGGACTCTGGAGGAAGTGCCCACAGGAGGCGGGTCTATAAAGCAGTTTAGCCAATTGCTGAACAAAGATATAAATGTGTGACATACAATTTAGCCAATCAGCGTCCTCAAATAGATTTAACCATTGGCACAATCAGTTTTGCCCCAAATTGCGCATGCTCGTCAGAACTGGTCTTTACAGGCGAGCGCGAGCTCAAAAGACCCATTTGAGAGGAGAACTTTGGCGGAGAAACTCGAATATCTAGAATCCCAGATCAGCCTGACCTCACAATCAGTCAGCAGACTAGAGGGAAAGGTAAGCGGTACATGCAAAGCTTCTCTAGTAGCTGTACACCAGACAGATTTGGCTCGCTGGATGCAGTCATGTTAATAACTTATTTAGCTTTTTAAAACAATGGGGACAGATCCAGCATGGACAGTTACAGGAGTGAGGGACATGAAGCACCTGTCTGAGAAATGGATATATAGTTATAAATAAATCATTGTATTTAAAATATATATATATATTTATATATCCATGGATAACTACAGCAAAGTGAACATCTTTTCTTCTACATAGTTGTCCTCAGTCTCATCTGCTTAACTTGTTCATGGAGGCATCAACATTTAATTGAGATGGTAAATTAACAGTGAAAACTCATCATAGCTTAATTTAACACCATTATTCCTAATTACACTTCATGTTTACTTCTCCTGATCTTTACCTCCCTATAACAAGGTCCGTAGGGGCATCTCAATAAATAAACATGCTCTATTATATTATATATATATATATATATATATGTATGTGTGTGTGTGTGTTTTATAATACACTGAATATTATTATATGATATATATATTATTATATTATCCTGAATTGCCTGTGAGGGTGACAAAAATAAGATGTCCTGACGTGTTTGTCAAAGTATTATTTACTGCTTTTTTTCGTGTTCAAATAAATGTTAAATATTTAACTGCAAAGTATTAATGCGTGTTTGATACCTTTTACATTTTTTGTCTAAAAATAATAAACCTATAAGGAGAAGGAGAGTACAAAGTGAATGTGGCACACACAGAGTGAGTCGATCCGAGCAGCAAAGCGATGGAGCAAAGACAAGAAAAAACCTCAGGCAGGAAATTTGGGCAAAATTGTATTTATATGCTTTATCTTTTCAGAACATCAAATCTCAACATAGTCTCCACAGGTTTTGACATGTTCAGTTAACATCCGGACAGACTTGGGTTTCTGACAAAAACAAGGTTGATTGTGAGAGGGGGCATTTCTTCTTCTGGTTTTGGGAAGAAACTCTTTGGCACCCTCAGAACTACTTCGCTGGTTGGTACGTTTTCACCATGCTTGGCATGAGGGTTTGGTCCTTAGCCACTATCTGGTTCACTTGCTTTCCCACTATTCTGGACATCTCTGCGAACGGGATGCCTGCTGGGCTGACCACACTCTCCTTCATCATGATCGGAGTCAGGGCAGTATTCATGGGGATCAGCTGGCTGGCCACCACGGACTTACCGTTGAAGAATGGAAAATAAAAGGTCAGACATTATTATTGTTATCATGGCACAGTTGAAAAAAATATTTAAAAAATGTTTTCTTAAAGGTTCTCTGTCTTTCAAAACAGAAAACAATTGAATTTTACTGAGCAAGAATATCTCACCGAGCCGGCTGAAGTCATGTTGTCGACACAAAGGAGGACGAAAAGGAAACCAGTTAAAATAGCTGAATTCATAGTTGTGGCTGAGACTTAATTAATTAATAATTAATTAATTAGCGGAGAATGAAGTGAAAGCTGTAGCTGAGACTTCTGACAGGAAAGGTTCATGTGCTGCATCTTATATACAGTATGTGGGAGGACTTAACCGGCATATCCCGCTTCCCATTGGCCTGAAAGTAGGTCACTGTGTCACACCTCCTTATGCCAATTGTAATGGAAATTTTATATTCTTATGAGTAAAGTATAACTTGTTTTTGTACAAACTATCACAAGCTTGCATTCTATAAGTTGTGATCCATGCATTAGCTGACAGCCTGCACACATATCCTCTTCTTCTTGCTGACGAATAACAAGCCCTTACTGTATATGCACATGTTCTATGCCTCACGGATAAAACGTATATATCATGATCAAAACTAAACAAAAACGTTAATTTGAACCCTGTGACAACGGTTCTAATAGATATACAATATTTGGGGTAAAAAGCAAGCTGAGACAGGGGAAAAACTCTCCCATGCGCCCATCTCAAAATCATACGAGAAAAGACAAAATAGATGCCTCTAATCAAAGTCAAAGTCAGCTTTATTGTCAATTTCTCAATATGTACCGAACATACAGAGGACTTGAAAAAACATTTCTCTCCAGTCCAACATATAAAATGAAGCTCTAGCGCAAGTTCAGTCAAGAAGACTATACTCTTGCATGCCTAAGACCGTGGTTTATTTCTCATACATCTGCCAATCACTCCACATACACACTTGTTGTTTGGGAGACAGAATGATGTGTGCAAAGTGCTTGTACTTTTCCATGATGCTGAGAAACAGACTGTGCACCTGTTTGCACATAGCCTTCAATTTCATATGAACTTGCTAATAACAGAATGTTTCTGAAAACAGATTCACATTCACTTCAAAGGGGTGCGCACCTAGGAAGGCACCCACGCAGCCACACGAATGACATATGAATCAACCAAGAAGATGGTTGGAACTGGTCAAAACCTTCACTATACTATGTGTTAAAGTTGTTTGTCATTGTGTACAATTTTAAATAAAGCTGCGAGCAGCGATGAACGGGCCCTCTCATCCTCCCGCACGTGGGGGTTTCACACTCTGACACTGTAAAATATCACTGATGATGCAGCTCTGGTGGGACTGATTCCCTGTACTGATGAGACAGCTTACAGGAACAAGGTCTCCTATCTGGTGGACCAGTGCAGCAATAACCATCTGGAACTGAACATCAACAAAACTAAAGAACTTGTGATGCACTTCCACTTGTCACTGTAAGGGCGGGAGCCATTCGGCTGCACTATTGTATGCTTATTGTATTGTACTTGTGGCAGTGTGTTTTTGTTCTGTGTGCTATGTGATTATATGTTTTTGTGGTTTCGCGCAACAAAACAAATTCAGAAGGCACTGTGATTAATATGGCAATAAAATACTGAACGTTTTGGATTGTTGTTAAGCCGGTCAGTAAAGATTTCATGGTTTTATTTGTTTTCTTCTCAACATGCAGTACATTGTGAGTTTTTTCATGTAATACAGATGTCCCTTTATTATTTGTCATGAAAACATGTATTAAACTGCAACAATTATGTATTGAATGTCTATTGTTATTCTTTTATTTGTTGGGAATTAAATGCAAAAGTATGGGGTTGTATTACCCTTTGTAAATAAACGGTAACATTCTGGCATATTCTGTAAAATCACCGTAAAACCCAGTTATCCTACAATCACATACGTAATGCAGTATACGGTAAGATATCGTAATAGTAAATTACGGTAGCTTCACCTTAAAAAACAGTAAATTACTGGCGTCCCTGCTGCCACTAAGTTACCGTTGTTTATTACTACTATTACTACTACTACTAATAATAATAATAGCAGACAAAAATGTAATATGTTGAAATAGAAAATATTTAAAAAATGAATAACAATGATGGCAGTAATAATAGATAAATAAGTAGTTTTGCAACTAACAACCATTTCCGCTAATGATTATTCTGCCGACTATTCTCTCGATCAATCATCAAATATTTTACTCTTGGTCAATTTCAGAGTCCATCCCATCCTCTCAATATCCAAGGCGAGATCTTCAGAAAAAGCAGGAAATCTCCACATATGAGAGGCCAAGAACAGCATCCTCTGACATTCCTGCGTGCAAAATAACTTTAACGTTGAATCAATCTTTAAAATAGCTGGCGACTGTTTTTCTGTCGATCGACTAATCAACCAATTGTTACAGCTCTACAATAAGTAACAATAAAATACAACTCTATATCTACAACTTTATATTCTTGTACATGATTTTAATTTTATGTTATCGGATATGCTATTCTGGGACTTTATAAAATAATGTTCCATTAGTTTGAATTTGTCACATCATATTGTAACATATGTTCTACTCAACAATACGATTTTTTAATCTCCTTATCTGAAAGAGATTTGTCTGTCAGTTGTCTGTCACAGATGCTTCTCTACTTGTATAAACAGAGCATGTTATTAGCCAACCACATACTTTTTGTGAGGTTACACCCTGTTCTGTGTACTGTGTGGGATCCGTCATCTAAAGTAAACAGATCTGACCTGCTCTATATTGGGTTTTGGGAAGTTTCCACTAGGCCTAACCCAGCCAAAGTTTTTAACCAAGATATAAGTCAAGGGTTATTGTGCAAATTGTAGACATTTGTACTACACTTTTACTTGAATGAATGAGAAATTCAAATCTGTTGTGAACAGCTAACTAATGTTTCAGAGATTTGAACTGATTGTTTTGGGAAAAAAATGCTCATTCAAAAATGTAGCCAAAGCAAATACTGAAACGCTGTTTTTCATTATGAACATTAAACAAAAATCTGTACAAAACACTGACCTTACCTTGTGCACTCAGCAGCAAAACAGGGTTATGTTAGAACAAAATAACAGTCTGATCTTACATATTTGCTTATCATATATTGGACATGTAGCATAGCATCAGTCTTTTTTAGTTTCCTTGGTTGGAGTGTGTGAGAACGACATCAGCTGATAGGAGGTAAACATGGCTGTTGCCTATCCCGTTGAAGCGTTCTATTAAGTGACTCATATAGATCTCAAACATAGAGTTTCAGTTATGTTGTTTCCCAGCCCAGCACTCTTTACTTCGTGTTATGCACCACATGCAGACAACCGTCAACAGTCAAATGTGGGATGTGACAACATGTGCAGTCTTGTGTATGATTCAGGTCTGATCAGGGAAAATATAAGCACCACCTGTTCTATTTGAGATATGCACTATGGCAGGCTTGTAAAATGTCCTCACTCAATGGCAACATTTCTCATATGTGACGTGAACATCATCATCTCTGTTTGAAACAATTCACCCCTGCCAACTTTTCCGAGCACTTATTAGGGCCCGAGCAACCGACAACATCGGGCCAGCGAAGGCCCTATTGAAACTGGTATGTTTATTATTATTATATATTCTTCTTCTTCTGCCAAATGAATTGCCCTTTTGCCTCTTTGGGGGCAAACAAGGTGATGTCCCGTGGCTCGACACCGGAGGTTAGGCAGGTCGACAGGTACTCTACACCCGTAGCAGAGAGGAGAGGAGAGAGATTAGTTCGGGAAGTCAATGGGGTTCAAATTACGGACCGGCGGCAGAGGCTACCGAGGATACCGAGGCAGAAGACGATACGGACTGACAACCCAGGCCTGCAGGACCAGGGTTGATATACTGCCGGTGATAACGAGTCAGATTGTCCACAGCTGTGCATCAATCAGGGGTGTGGCCATGGGAGGTGTCTGAGGGCAGGCCCGAGAAAAAAAAATCAAGCACATGGCATGACAAAATAAACGGGAATGACAGACACATGAGGAGAGGAGATTGGGGGGAAACAGAGGTTAACACACAATGGGTCAGACAGGGATCCTGACACATAATTGAGTATGACAAAATGGCTCTAGCGCCACCTACAAATTGGACCGGTGACGCCCCTCGGCCTGTATGTCCGATTGACTTGAAAATCAACAGACATGTTCAGCTCCGCCTACTCTCAAAAAAAGCCAATCAGACCCCTAAACCCATGAAAAACGCATTTTTGCAACCTCCTCATACACGCAGGTTCCGATTGCTACCAAATTAGCTCTGTATCATTATTGGATCACCAAAAGTTAGCAAGCGTTTGATATCTCTTTGCATTTACAAGATATGAACCAATAAATGTCTTAGGGGCATGGCTTATATATCAATACACATCATTTCTCAACCGTTTGTCCTAAAATCACCAAATTTGCAGCATATATGCACATCGCATCCTGTAACATACTCTTTCATTCCAGTCAACCACTAGGGGGCGCTACAGAAAAGCTGCCATGTTGTGCTTTTTTGTCACTTTTCGCAGTTTTCAGCCTTTGTACTTTAACAAACTCCTCCTATAGAATTAATGGGATCACCCTCAAATTTGGTCAGGATGCTCTTCAGACCTTTGTGATGAAAAATTATTTAATCTATGAGTTTTCATGGAAGAACCTTGGCATGGCAGCTATTTTGCCTCATTCGTCATGAAAAATGAAGTTGTTATAACTCCAATGTACATTATCCAATCTGCACAACATGTCTTATGCATGATGCTACTTCAAGCCTGAGCATATTTCGATTCAAGAATGTTCACATAGTGAAAGCGCCACCTACTTTTATTTACTACTCCTAGCCAGTTGACCTGATCAGTCTCAAATTTGGTAAGGATAGCCTTAAGACATTGAAGATGCTTCATCATGAATATTGTGAGTTTTCATTGAACGTTGTTACCGTGGCAACACATCATTTGCCATGAAAAAGGAAGCTTACCTTTCTGTGGCTTGGGATGCTAAAAAACTCATGGAACTTTGCACATGGGTCATAGGTGATGGGAACACATACTTTATATGTGGTTTTGGCTTGGTCGTTTTAAATTGCCTCCATTGCGCCCCCTACAATGTTTCAAAACAGCAGCCCCAGCGCTACGTTTGAGGTACATGTAAGAAACTTGGTTGGCACATGTATCCCTTACAGACTTAAAACAAAGTTTCTTGGGACCATGCTCTAAACCGTACCGGAAGTCACCCATTTTGACTTTTGTGTAATTCTTCAATAGATTTTTGCCCATTTGTAGTCGCTATATTTTTACGAACTCCTAGGGAATTTGACTGATCCTCTTCAAATTTGTTCAGTACAATGTCAAGACCTTTGTGATTAAAAGTTATCAAAAGCTTTACGTTTGATAGAATGGCGTAGCCGTAGCGGGCGATTACTTTAGGTGATTCCCTATCAAAAGAGCTGATGTAACTCAGCTGGACTAGTTCCAAACGGTCCCAAACTTCCCATGCTCGATAACACTCATGGCCTGAGAATATCTATTAGCTAATTTTCAATAATACTGACAGCGCCACCTGCTGGCGAAAGGAAATCTGCGTTTTTGTGACAAACAGCTTCCGATTTACATGACTTTTACACAATGTGGTTTACACTTGATATAGAGGAACATAATGCATGTTTGCGCGTGTTCTGTAGCACCACACAGTGGATCCAGGAAGCGGTAGACTATTTGCAAAGTGTAATTTCCAGCGTCAGGCGGTCCATGCGTGAAATAAAGCGTTTGACTTGCGGACACATTGTTGGACTCACGGACGCGTTGTCCGACGGTCGCGGATATTCTCGGCCACGCAAGCCGATGTCCCGCTGAAACCCCAACGTGCGGGATGCGAGGGACCGTTCATCGCTGCTCACAGCTTTAATTAAAATTGTGTTTGTAGTCTCCACGTAGATACATGGCCTGCTGTATTTGAGGAAGGTTACATTTTTCGAGGGTGCTACGTGTGGCCCTTCAATAGTCATAGTTTCTAAATGTTGCGTAACAGCGCGTACTGAAGGTAGAGAGACAATCCTATTTAAGAGAGACAGCAGCAACACGATTGGCTAATGTTAGAAAAATTATATTTGACACCAAATGTGAAATCAATAATCAGGAGATTTCTTCTTGCAAGAAGGAGCTCTAAGTCCCTGTCTGTTATACACTGTGACAAACAACTTTCACACATGGTATAGTGAAGGTTTGGACCAGTTCCAACCATCTTCTTAGTTGATTCATATGTCATTCGTGTGGCTGTGTGGGTGACTTCCTAGGTGCACACCCCTTTGAAGTGAATGTGAATCTGTTTTCAAAAACATTCTATGATTAGCAAGGTCATATGAAATTGAAGGCTATGTGCAAACAGGTGCACAGTCTGTTTCTAAGCATCATGGAAAAGTACAAGCATTTTGCACACATCATTCTGTATTTTTTCAATAGCTAACAATGTCATTGTGAAATTGTGCTATTGGATAGAAGAGACCAGCTGATCTAGACAGTTGATATCATGATCAACAGCCCCAAACAACAAGTGTGTATGTGGAGTGATTGGCAGATGTATGAGAAATAAACCACATGATTAGGCATGCTAGAGTATACTTTTCTTGACTGAACTTGCGCTAGAGCTCCATTAGAGGCATCTATTTTGTCTTTTCTTGTATGATTTTGAGATGGGCGCATGGGAGAGTTTTTCCCCTGTCTCAGCTTGCTTTTTACCCCAAATATTGTATATCTATTAGAACCGTTGTCACAGGGTTCAAATTAACGTTTTCGTTTAGTTTTGATCATGATATATACGTTTTATCCGTGAGGCATAGAACATGTGCATATACAGTAAGTGCTTGTTATTCGTCAGCAAGAAGAAGAGGATATGTGTGCAGGCAGTCAGCTAATGCATGGATCACAACTTATAGAATGCAAGCTTGTGATAGTTTGCACAAAAACAAGATATACTTTACTCATAAGAATATAAAATTTCCATTACAATTGGCATAAGGAGGCGGTGCTAGTGTGACACAGTGACCTACTTTCAGGCCAATAGGAAGCGGGATATGCCGGTTAAGTCCTCCCACATACTGTATATAAGATGCAGCACATGAACCTTTCCTGTCAGAAGTCTCAGCTACAGCTTTCACTTCATTCTCCGCTAATTAATTAATTAATTAATTAATTAAGTCTCAGCCACAACTATGAATTCAGCTATTTTAACTGGTTTCCTTTTCGTCCTCCTTTGTGTCGACAACATGACTTCAGCCGGCTCGGTGAGATATTCTTGCTCAGTAAAATTCAATTGTTTTCTGTTTAGAAAGACAGAGAACCTTCAAGAAAACATTTTGGAAATTGTTTTTTTGCCATGAGAACAATAATAATGTCTGACCTTTTATTTTCCATTCTTCAAGGGTATGTCCATTGTGGCCAACCAGCTGATCCCCATAAATACTGCCCTGACTCTGGTGATGATGAAGGCAGAGTTGGTCACCCCAATGGGCATCCCCGCCGATGAAATTCCCCGAATTGTCAGTCTGCAAGTGAACAGGGCAATTCTGTATGGCACAACCATCAAGCCAGACATGGTGAAAGGGTACTACCCGAAGTAGTTCTGAGGGTGCCAAGAAGTTTCTTCCCAAAACCAGAAGAAGAAATGACCTCTCTCACAATCAACCTTGTTTTTGTCGCAAACCCAAGTCCGTCCGGATGTTAACTGAACATGTCAAAATCTGTGGAGACTATGTTGAGATTTGATGGTCTGAAAAGATAAAGCATATAAATAAAATTTTGCCCAAATTTCCTGCCCGAGGTTTTTTCTTGTCTTTGCTCCATCACTTTGCTGCTCGGATCGACTCACTCTGTGTGTGCCACATTCACTTTGTACTCTCCTTCTCATGGTAGGTTTATTATTTTTAGACATAAAATATATTATCGTGCATATATTATAATAGAACATGTTTATTTATTGAGATACCCCTATGGACTTTGTTAGGTAAAGATTAGGAGAAGTAAACATGAAGTGTAATTAGGAATAATGGTGTTAAATTAAGCTATGATGAGTTTTCACTGTTAATTTACCATCTCAATTAAATGTTGATGCCTCCATGACCAAGTTAAGCAGATGAGACTGAGGACAACTATGTACAAGAAAAGATGTTCACTTTGCCGTAGTTATCCATGGATATATATATATATATGTAGATATATTTTTATAACATAATTTATTCATAACCTTTCTGGTGTACAGCTACTAGAGAAGCTTTGCATGTACCGCTTACCTTTCCCTCTAGTCTGCTGTCTGATTGTGAGGTCAGGTTGATCTGGGATCAGCTCTTTCACTGTAGTTTCTCCGCCAAAGTTCTCCTCTCAAATGGGTCTTTTGAGCTCGCGCTCGCCTGTAGAGACTAGTTCTGACGAGCATGCGCAATTTAGGGCAAAACTGATTGTACCGATGTTTAAATTATATGAGGATGCTGATTGGCTAAATTGTTACACATTTACATTTTGATCAGCAATTGGCTAAACTGCTTCATAGACCCGCCTCCTGTGGGCACTTCCTCCAGAGCCCCAGAGCTGCTGAGACATGCAGACAGGCGGAGAGGACGTGCAGGAAAAGCAGATATTTTGAGCAGATATCATATTTAAACATATTACTGGGTGCATTCCATATTTCAAAAACACAAATATTGACAATTTGTATAGTTTTTTATTAATATTATTTGTTGTGGCTCAAGGGGGGGCGTCGCCCTATCTGGTATTTTTTTTAGGGAAAACACAAATAGAAGTAATGTTGTACTTGAACCACTAGATAGAGTTGTTGTACAGCTGGATTTACCCAAGCGAGCTTTTCAACTCATCTCTGACTGAATACAGATAGGAACGTTGTTTAACTCCATCCAGCCAGTATTGTAGTGAACTGTACACTGTTTATTGTGTGCATTAATGTCCCAAATGTCCAAAAACACTCTCCCTTGTGGAATTAGTTGTGTATGTGAAGAGCTGATGGTGTGTTACGGAACACCACAGACGTGTAATTAAAGATTCGGGGAGGTTGGACACAATCAGCTGACAGCCTCTCTGAGCCTGTGAATCCATCATCCATCAAGCTGTTGTAACTCGACTGTACTTTGTCAAAACTGTCCCAAACTTGACATCATGACTGTCATGACTTTAGGACTTCTGCATGCCAATATTAACTCATAGTCAAAGCGCCACCTACTGGCAACCACGGCCGTAAGCAGGATTCTATAAATACAGCGGCCCAAACCCTGAACTTATTAAGAGGCTTTGTGGGCACAACCCCAGAAAAAGACTTCTCTGATCTAAATACGTGCAAACTAAGATGTTTGGAGAGCAGAAATGAGATAAAAAAGGTTTCCAAATTGCGCTTGTACGTGGAGTTTTCATTAATAGTAAATGTAATTGTTTTTGTTCGTTTTGGAGCCAGGCCGTAATGTAAAGTAATTTCATGCAACGTGAAGTTTGTTCAATAAAATCAAACTGCACCCAGCCTAATTTATATGATAGATTATTCTACATTGGCTCACCTTTTGGCTTAAATTCATTTCTTTATAAAAAGATGTTTTTCTTTTCACATGGAACTATACATTCTCCTATTTCTCCTCAACTCTTCCAGCTTTGAGTCTCTCAGCAGTGATTGTCAGAGCTACCTGCACAAACAAACAGTCGGTTTTGAGACCTGCATTTACTTTGACAGTCTGTTATGTTACGAACACTGAAGCGCATTCACACACATTCAGTTTTTTGTTGATTTTTACAGGGTGACAGTTATGATTGTATTCGGAGGTACACTCAAAACATTCAAGGCTTAAGACCTGGCAAAATGACCTGGCTACGCCATTGGTCAACAAAATACTGTTTAACTCGTGCACGCAGTGTATGATGATCACAGAAATGCACCCAGAGTCCTGCCAGTACCCTCGGCGTGCGTGAATATGCGAGGGCCCGATCAATGCTGCATGCAGCTTTAATTTGTATTACTATTCTTAGAGAGACAGATGAAGCAAACTGTTTTAAAAAAGGGAGGATTGTAGTGGCAGTGATGTTGGAGTAGATTTTATGTTACTGAGTAAGTCTCTCCTTAAGTATACATAGTGTTTAGTAGGAGAGCATGAGCATGTGTTGATATGAGTAAAGCAGGTTTGGGTTTTGCATATACTAACATATAAACAAACATGCTTCATTTTTCTTAAGTTATAAAAATTGAATTTTGACAGACCTTGAGAATATTCTTTATTTATGAATAGCAACACATTTCCTTCAGAGACCGTCCAATCACGAACGGTCTTCCATTTATGTCATATATTCATTGAACAAAAACAAACTTTGAGTTTGCAGTGGCAGTAATATTTAGCTCTCAGGCTTTGTCAACCCTGCTACTGTAGTTGTGTCATTGTCTATGTCACCACCAGCTATTGAGCAGTCATATTATTCTGTCAAAAGCTATTAGATACTCTTTCTGAATGATGTTCTGTCCTGCAAAGTCAATACACCCCCTCTGCCATAAAGCTGGTACACCAGACAGGTTTGGCTCGCTGGATGCAGTCAAACTACATTGAAAGAGCTGATCCCGGATCAACCTGACCTCACAATCAGTCAGCAGACTAGAGGGAAAGGTAAGCGGTACATGCAAAGCTTCTCTAGTAGCTGTACACCAGACAGGTTTGGCTCGCTGGATGCAGTCATGTTAATAACTTATTTAGCTTTTTAAAACAACAGGGACAGATCCAGCATGCACAGTTACGGGAGTGAGGGATATGAAGCACCTGTCTGAGAAATTAATATATAGTTATGAATAAATAATTTTATAAAAAATATATAATAATTTAACACCATTATTCCTAATTACACTTCATGTTTACTTCTCCTGATCTTTACCTAACAAAGTCCATAGGGGTATCTCAATAAATAAACATGTTCTATTATATTATATTATATATAAATATATATAATATGTGTGTGTGTTTTATATTATACTGAATCTTATTATATGATATATATATATTATTATTGTATTTTACTGAATTGCCTGTGAGGGTGACAAAAATAAGATGTCCTGACGTGTTTGTCAAAGTATTATTTACTGCTTTTTTTCGTGTTGGAATAAATGTTAAATATTTAACTGCAAAGTAGTAATGCGTGTTTGATACCTTTACATTTTTTGTCTAAAAATAATAAACCTACCATGAGAAGGAGAGTACAAAGTGAATGTGGCACACACAGAGTGAGTCGATCCGAGCAGCAAAGCGATGGAGCAAAGACAAGAAAAAACCTCAGGCAGGAAATTTGGGCAACATTTTATTTATATGCTTTATCTTTTCAGAACATCAAATCTCAACATAGTCTCCACAGGTTTTGACATGTTCAGTTAACATCCGGACAGACTTGGGTTTGTGACAAAAACAAGGTTGATTGTGAGAGGGGGCATTTCTTCTTCTGGTTTTGGGAAGAAACTTCTTGGCACCCTCAGAACTAATTCGGCGGGTAGTACCCTTTCACCATGTCTGGCTTGATGGTTGTGCCATACAGAATTGCCCTGTTCACTTGCAGACTGACAATTCGGGGAATTTCCTCGGCGGGGATGCCCATTGGGGTGACCAACTCCGCCTTCATCATCACCAGAGTCAGGGCAGTATTTATGGGGATCAGCTGGTTGGCCACAATGGACTTACCCTTGAAGAATGGAAAATAAAAGGTCAGACATTATTATTGTTCTCATGGCACAGTTGAAAAAAAAAATCTAAAATGTGTTCTTAAAGGTTCTCTGTCTTTCTAAACAGTAAAAATGTAAATTGACTGAGGCTCACATCTGGAGCAAGAATATCTCACCATTTTTTCCAAAGAAAAGAAGACAAAAAACAATCAAGTGAAAATTAATGAATTAGCAGAGAACGAAGTGAAAGCTGTAGCTGAGACTTCTGACAGGACAGGTTCATGTGCTGCATCTTATATACAGTATGTGGGAGGACTTAACCGGCACACCCCGTTTCTTATTGGCCTGAAAGTAGGTCACTGTGTCACACCTCCTTATGCCAATTATAATGGCAGTTTGATATTCTTATGAGTAAAGTATAAGTTCTTGTTGTGCAAACTATCACAAGCTTGCATTCTATAACTTGTGATCCATGCATTAGCTGACTGCCTGCACACATATCCTCTTCTTCCTGCTGTCGAATAACAAGCCCTTACTGTATAGGCACATGTTATATGCCTCACGGATAAAACGTATATATATGTGTGTCTGTTGTTACGCCCTTCTTGTACTGCCACGGCCTGGAGCAGGATGTTCCAGTAAACAGCACCCCATCCTTGATCAATATAATCGCCCATCCCAAAATCATACGAGAAAAGACAAATAGATGCCTCTAAAGAAGCTCTGCCTACGCCCGTGGTTTAGTTCTCATACATCTGCCAATCACTCCTCACGCATGCGCACTCATTACTTCCTTGTCATTGTTTGGGGCTGTTGATCATGATCTCAACTGTCTAGATCAGCTGGTCTCTTCTATCCAATAGCACAATGATACGATGACATTGTTAGCTGTTGGCAAAATACAGAATGATGTGTGCAAAATGCTTGTACTTTTCCATGATGCTTAGAAACAGACTGCGCACTTGTTTTCATATCGCCTTCAATTTCATATGAACTTGCTAATCACAGAATGTTTTTGAAGACAGATCCACATTCGCTTCAAAGAGGTGCGCACCTGGACAGGCACCCACACAGGTAACATGAATCAACCAAGAAGATGGTTGGAACTGGTCCAAACCTTCACTATACCATGTGTGAAAGTTGTTTGTCACAGTGTATAACAGACAGGGACTTAGAGACAGAGCTCTGAGCAGCTGCGAGATGCAGAACTGTATGTGCTGTATCCTGCTCCTTGCAAGAATAAATCTCCTGATTATTGATTTCACACTTGGTGTTGAATATAATGTTTCTAACATTAGCCTATCATCTTGCTGCTGTCTCTCTTAAATAGGATTGTCTCTCTACCTTCAGTACGTGCTGTTACGCAACATTTAGAAGCTATGACTATTGAAGGGCCACATGTAGCACCCTCGAAAAATGTAACCTTCATCAAATACAGCGGGCCATGTATCTAGGTAGAGACTACAAACACAATTTTAATAAGTGCTAGGAAAAGTTGGCAGGGGTCAATTTTTTCAAACAGAGATGATGATGTTCATATCACATATGAGAAATGTTGCCATTGAGTGAGGACATTTTACAAGCTTGCATCGTGCATATCTCAAATTGAACAGGCGTTGCTGATATTTGCCCTGATTTGACCTGAATCATAAACAAGACTGCACATGTCATCACATCCCACATTTCACTGTTCACAAGCTAATTTCCTCTGCACGAAGTATTTAAGCACAACGAAGCTGTTCACTTCCTCTTCGAGTCTGCTTTCACATCCCTCCCCCCAACCCTGTTTTCGTTTATTTTCTTCCTCTCTCTCTCTCTCTCTCTCTCTCTCACAGTTATTCAGGAACAACGTGGGACTCTGCACAACCAGAGCTTCCAAAGAGATGGCCACCACTCTACAGTCTCCATTCCCCCAGTTCCCGCCAGCCATCGGACACCAACTATCACCCATCGCTTGCCCAACGTTCGTTCTACGACCCTCTACCCCTATCCCTACCTCCCCCTACCCCTTCATCCCTCTACCTCGACCCCTTCATCCCTCTACCCCTATCCCTACCCTTCATCCCTCTACCTTGACCCCTTCATCCCTCTACCCCTATCCCTACCCCTTCATCCCTCTCCCTCGACCCCTTCCGCTTCCTAATTCTAACAATCATTCCATCACGCAATAACCCTTTCGAAACTCATATTGTTATTGCCATGGTCCTTGTTAGTGAACATATTATTAATGGCAAAAACACCCAAGTCTAATTATTAAAACACACTTGCTTTAAACTAGTGCTGGGCAAGTTAACGCATTATTATTGCGTTAACGCATTCATTAATTAACGCTGACAATTATTAACGCGTTTTTTTTTTATTATTATTAAGCTGACATTTATAACACAAGAACCGAGCAGCGAGCGGTGAACAGCTGTGTTTGTGTGGCGTCACTTCCTTCTGCTGCCACTCAAAAAAATGCAAGGGGAGGTAACTATACTGCCCTATCTAGTAATGAGATGATGACAATGGTTGGATGCTCGGAGTTGATAACAATGGAGGGGGAAAAAATCAAAAAACATGAGCACAGTTAGATGTTGCAACATACACATAACCAATGAGCTCAGAGAGGCGCAGGGTTTTGTAAGGACTCCTAAATCAATGTGTCAGGTGGTTTCACAAGCTCAGAGAGGCTGTCAGCTGATTGTGTCTAACCTCCCAGAATCTTTAATTATACGTCTGTGGTGTTCTGTAACACACCATCTGCTCTTCACACACAAAACTAATTCCACAAAGGAGAGATCAACTTCAAAACACCTTCTGAACTGATCAGTCAATGAATTGAATCCCCACAATATGTAACTAACTGTTACTAATAATAATCACTTTAAGTAATCAACTGGAAGATACCGAAAATATGTGCTAATTTCAGCTTCTCTAATGTGAGGACTTACCTGTGGTTTACATTAATTAAAAATATGGCTTTTTTGGGGTGGTCAAATATAAATGGTAAATCGGAATCTGTCTTTTATATTAATTTTACCGTATAAACAAAGTTATTAGTTTGGAAAAGAAGAAATGGATTAATATTGAACATAATTGATAGTTGCAGTCCTAACTCTTCTCCATTTGTAGGTCAGTTATTCATTTTTACCAGACAAAGACCATCCATGTGAAAAGACGGCCCATCAGTGACACTTTTACACCAAACACAGACTGGGTCGCCAGATGAGTAGGGAGTCCTGGCTGCAGGTAGTTTATCATTAATAGCGCAGCAGGGCTACATTACAGTGCAGGAGAAACTGAGACAGAAACTTTGCCAATTTGACTATGCAAAATGATGCAAAGTTATTTGTCTGATGATTTTCATGTGCTCAAAGCTAATTCTTTGTTACTTCTCTAGAGCCACTCTGCTACGTTGAAATAGGAGGAAGTCAAACCCACAGTGAGTTAAAAGAGCCTGGTTATGACCAGGTGGAGTAAATCTTAAGAATATTATAAAAATGAAATAAAAATTCCTTTAAGCATCCATGTCTAAATCCTATGCACAGTAAGATCTTCCTTTAGCTGTTAAATTAACTTTAGCCTAACCATTAGCAGAAGACTAAATATCTTAAAACTGAACAGTTGGGTAGTAAAGAGTGCTGGGCTGGGAAACAACATAACTGAAACTCTATGTTTGAGATCTATATGAGTCACTGAATAGAACGCTTCAACGGGATAGGCAACAGCCATGTTTACCTCCTATCAGCTGATGTCGTTCTCACGCACTCCAACCAAGGAAAGTAAAAAAGACTGAGGCTATGCTACATGTCCAATATATGATCAGAAAATATGTACGATCAGACTGTTATTTTGTTCTAACATAACCCTGTTTTGCTGCAGATAAAGGAATGTATCTATTTTATCTCGTCCATTTTCTTGTTTGAATATATGAAAGGCTTTTTAAATGACAATATCAAGATTTAGTATTTGCTGATGTGCCCTGAAACTGATATTATGGCCAGTGCATGTATTTATATACATATATATATATACAGTTTATATCATACCACTGATATGAATGGCATACCACGCTGATTCAACGGCATAAACCACTAATATGAACTTTCAAGCGGCACTTGCCTTCAGGAAACGGTGTGCCGTTGGAAAAGTACTGGCATACCATCCCAGGGATAGGTACATAACCCTGAACAACAGTGGCACACCCCAGGGATAGGTACATACCGTTGAACAATAGTACACCACAGCTATAGGTACCTAACCCTGAACAACAGTGGCACACCACAGGTATCGGTACTTAACCCTGAACAACAGTAGCATACCATCGGCCACTTTTCGATCTCGGCGTCACTCCCTCAGACACTGATTTAAAATAGCATTCAGAGTGAAACACTGAATTGAAATAGTATCAAGAACAGTGTAATAGAACTGCATCACAGTCTCGCTTGTTAACAAGTCTTATATACATTTATAGTTAATTTGAACTGCATGAACTCACACATGAATGAAAACAATAAAGAGTGAGTACACCTTGGCTGTACGATGTAGATGGATCGTGATTCACTGAACTTGTATAGAGAAGCATATTTCCACCACTTCACAGAAAATACTGTATTTTGCTGATAAATTACAGTAGTCTGCTGTTATGGTTAATTGACGGCATTGACTGTTAATTTACATGCAAGGGATGAACATTTAACTGTATGTTACAGTTATTATGAAATACTGTAAGATACCGTTGAAAATCCACAGTCAATTTCCAGCAATTCATTACAGTAGTAATAATTATAGTATCATTATAATTATTACATTCTTATCATTATTATTTTCCAAATTATTTACTTTTGCTATCACTATTATTATTTGTCTCAAAAGAAGACATGTCATTGTTATGCACACAGAATAACAGAACAGAACAGGCTAAATGAGCCCCTTGATTCATTGAAGTACCAAAAAACCACAGCTGACATATAGACTGATGTTTTCTGTGGCATAGCACCCAACTGAAGTTCAGTGCAGGAGAACCACACATGTTTCCTCTTATAAGCCGCAGCTGACACATTTTATGTCTAAAGTAGGAGGTAAATGTCAGTTTGTCTGACTCAATGGTTGATTATAAAGGTCTTATAATCTGCGTTGAAGGTCATGATATCAGTGGTTCAGACGGCTGGTGGAAGGATGCATCCCACCTACCACCATGAAACCGGAGGCCTAAAACCTGACACAAAACTTTTCATAATCTTGGGGAAATCCTCTGATCCTGAGCTACAGAGAACAGGATTACTGCAAGTCCAGCAGTAGCGGCAGCAGACAACAGTTCAGTGTGATGAAAAAATAAGTAAAAGACATTTGGCTCAGTGTTTTTGTACATGTTGTACATTAATGTACACAATAAACAGTTTACAGTTCACTACAATACTGGCTGGATGGAGTTAAACAACGTTCCTATCTGTATTCAGTCAGAGATGAGTTGAAAAGCTCGCTTGGATGAATCCAGCTGTACAACAGCTCTATCTAGTGGTTCAAGTACAACATTACTTCTATTTGTGTTTTCCCTAAAAAAAATACCAGAAATCTTAACGTGTCAAAATATAAACGTGTTGGCAGAAAGTATTAACAGACCAAATGTGTAATGACCTTTTCGTAATGTTCTCACCAGATACGCTTCTAAATTGAACTGTGGTAAGTGTGATTAAGAAAGCAACTTGCAGATCTTCTTGTTAAACTAAGATTTGGTTAAATAAATAGTTGCATGCTAATGATTAAAATAATGCATTCAAGAGGGTGGATAAAGAACTCTGACTCTCTTTACATTTGTCACCGTGTTCCTGTGTGGCTCCGCCCCTGCATGGAGAGACGCAAGGAAACCATGCGAGGAGAGACGAAACAAGGGCCAAATCCCAATGTCCTTTGAGGCGCGCTCCCGCGAAGTCCGTGATGGTTTAGGGCTGTCCCACTGTCAAATCGTCAAGTGTTTGAGGGGTCTCTCGCAGACATTTTGAGCCCTTAATGAACCCTTTCCACTAAGGGAATTACCCACAAATCATTGCAATGTGACGTTAAACACGGGGTAACCAGTGGACGCATGGAGACGTAAAAAAAAGGTAAACAAAGAGGACGGCTCACGTGTGTTCAGCCTGGAGTATTACATTTACACAGAAACATTAAGGGTTAAAGATGGAACAAAACATAAACATGAAATCAGAGAATATTTATTTATTTATTCATCAAATATTAGATTTTGTCATTGAAGCTGTTTTGACAAAAACGAGTAAATAGATTATATGAAATTACTTCTCATCTTGTGAGTAAAGATTCTGGAAGACGTTCAAATCAGGGAGTACAAAGTATAAAATAAATACACACAATTACACATCATATTTGTTGTCGTTTTCATGGTAACGTGATATGTTGCAGCAAAGTGCTGTCCCATTCCTATTTACACTATCTCGAGCCCTCACAGCCTCGCACTCAATCACTTACCAGGTGACGTCAGTAAGTCCTTGAGGGTTCAGGGTTTGAGGGTTTAGGGGGGACATTGGGATTTGGCCTGGGATTTGGCCAATGATGTTCTTTCCTCAGTTGCGTCACGTGAAGCGACGTCTGTTTCTGATGACAGAGGATCAGCTGATCACAGCTGTATCAGTTGTCAGTCGGCTTTAACAGCTGGAGAGACTTTTGAGAAGTTTGTGTCCGTTCACATGATCATTGTACTTAATAATAGTAACTAATAAAGACACAGTTATCATGAGTGTGGAGGTGTTGTCTCTCTGTAGTCTGTTAATAAACTGTGTCTGTGCTCTTAGAAGATCAGGATCGATTTCTACGGTGGAATGCGTTTGTCTTATTTATGCAGTATTTGCGTCTGTACGTTTTGAAATGGTGACTGTGACGTCATTATTAATAACACCCAGAGTATGATTATTGTTTCTCTTAAATTATAAAACTCATCAAACACAGGAATGATCAGCCTCACGTGACTGAATGAAATGTGATAAGTGTTTCGTCTCTCCAGCTCTCTCTGACTTTAATTGTTTCCATAATAAAAGTTATTGAGGGAAACATCAGATCATGAAAAGACAAATCTTTCTAATAAATGTAGAAAGTTGTTTGTGGTCCTTTTGTTGTTCAGACTACAATGAACACATATTTAAACCAGACAGTGAATTAGAAAACTAATCAAATATGAATCTTGAGTTGATTCTGTGATCTGTCTTCACTCTGGTGTTAAACTCCAGTCAGTCAGTTCAATCAGCTGCAACGTCCAATCACATCACTGATGAACGATGAGGGGGCGTGTCGGCCGTTAAAACAATTCCTGGAAGTCTGTTCTCGTGGTTCCTCGCTCATGGCTTCTCAGAGATCCCTCCTCAATCCTCGCTCCTCAGAGCTAAATAAGAGCTTTGGGACGGCCATCAATATGGCGGCGCAGAACAACTTCCGGTTCAAGCGAGGATCGAGGAGCGAGGAAATGACAATTAATTGAGATGGTAAATTACCAGTGAAAACTCTTCAAAGCTTAATTTAACACCATTATTCCTAATTACACTTCATGTTTACTTCTCCTGATCTTTACCTAACAAAGTCCATAGGGGTATCTCAATAAATAAACATGTTCTAATATATTACATTATATATGTATGTGTGTTTTATATTATACTAAATATTATTATATGATAAATATATTACTATATTATCCTGAATTGCCTGTGAGGGTGAAAAAAATAAGATGTCCTGACGTGTTTGTCAAAGTATTATTTACTGCTTTTTTTCATGTTGGAATAAATGTTAAATATTTAACTGCAAAGTAGTAATGCGTGTTTGATACCTTAATTTTTTGTCTAAAAATAATAAACCTATAAGGAGAGTACAAAGTGAATGTGGCACACACAGAGTGAGTCGATCCGAGCAGCAAAGCGATGGAGCAAAGACAAGAAAAAACCTCAGGCAGGAAATTTGGGCAAAATTTTATTTATATGCTTTATCTTTTCAGAACATCAAATCTCAACATAGTCTCCACAGGTTTTGACATGTTCAGTTAACATCCGGACAGACTTGGGTTTCTGACAAAAACAAGGTTGATTGTGAGAGGGGGCATTTCTTCTTCTGGTTTTGGGAAGAAACTCCTTGGCACCCTCAGAACTACTTCGCTGGTTGGTACCCTTTCACCATGTCTGGCTTGAGGGTTGTGTCCAACAGAATTGCCCTGTTCACTTGCAGACTGACAATTCGGGGAATTTCCTCGGCGGGGATGCCCATTGGGGTGCGAAACTCTGCCTTCATCATCACCAGAGTCAGGGCAGTATTTATGGGGATCAGCTGGTTGGCCACAATGGACTTACCCTTGAAGAATGGAAAATAAAAGGTCAGACATTATTATTGTTCTCATGGCACAGTTGAAAAAAATATTTAAAAAATGTTTTCTTAAAGGTTCTCTGTCTTTCAAAACAGAAAACAATTGAATTTTACTGAGCAAGAATATCTCACCGAGCCGGCTGAAGTCATGTTGTCGACACAAAGGAGGACGAAAAGGAAACCAGTTAAAATAGCTGAATTCATAGTTGTGGCTGAGACTTAATTAATTAATAATTAATTAATTAGCGGAGAATGAAGTGAAAGCTGTAGCTGAGACTTCTGACAGGAAAGGTTCATGTGCTGCATCTTATATACAGTATGTGGGAGGACTTAACCGGCATATCCCGCTTCCTATTGGCCTGAAAGTAGGTCACTGTGTCACACCTCCTTATGCCAATTGTAATGGAAATTTGATATTCTTAAAAGTAAAGTATAACTTGTTTTTGTACAAACTATCACAAGCTTGCATTCTATAAGTTGTGATCCATGCATTAGCTGACAGCCTGCACACATATCCTCTTCTTCTTGCTGACGAATAACAAGCCCTTACTGTATATGCACATCTTCTAAGCGTTGTGGATAAAACGTATATATCATGATCAAAACTAAACAAAAACGTTAATTTGAACCCTGCGACAACGATTCTAATAAATATACAATATTTTGGGTAAAAAGCAAGCTGAGACAGGGGAAAAACTCTCCCATGCGCCCATCTCAAAATCATACGGGAAAAGAGAAAATAGATGCCTCTAATCAAAGTCAAAGTCAGCTTTATTGTCAATTTTTTCAATATGTACCGAACATACAGAGGAGTTGAAAAAACGTTTCTCTCCAGTCCAAAAAATAAAATGAAGCTCTAGCGCAAGTTCAGTCAAGAAGACTATACTCTTGCATGCCTAAGACCGTGGTTTATTTCTCATACATGTGCCAATCACTCCACATACACACTTGTTGTTTGGGGCTGTTGATCATGATATCAACTGTCTAGATCAGCTGGTCTCTTCTATCCAATAGCACAATTTCACAATGACATTGTTAGCTATTGGAAAAATACAGAATGATGTGTGCAAAATGCTGGCTGTGCACCTGTTTGCACATAGCTTTCAATTTCAAATGACCTTGCTAATCACAGAATGTTTTTGAAAACAGATTCCACATTCGCTTCAAAGAGGTGCCCACCTAGGAAAGCGCCCACACGAATGACATATGAATCAACCAAAAAGATGGTTGGAACTGGTCAAAACCTTCACTATACCATGTGTGAAAGTTGTTTCACAGTGTATAAAAGACAGGGACTTAGAGACAGAGCTCTGAGCAGCTACGAGATGCAGAACTGTATGTGCTGTATCCTGCTCCGTCTTGCAAGAAGAAATCTCCTGATTATTGATTTCACACTTGATGTCGAATATAATTTTTCTAACATTAGCCAATCATGTTGCTGCTGTCTCTCTTAAATAGGATTGTCTCTCTACCTTCAGTACGCGCTGTTACGCAACATTTAGAAACTATGACTATTGAAGGGCCACAAGTAGCACCCTCGAAAAATATAACCTTCCTCAAATACAGCAGGCCATGTATCTAGGTAGAGACTACAAACACAATTTTAATTAAAGCCGCGAGCAGCGATGAACGGTCCCTCGCATCCTTCCGCACGTCGGGGTGCCAGCGGGACACCGGCTTGCATGGCCGAGAATATCCGCGACCGTCGGACAACGCGTCTGTGAGTCCGACGTTTTATTTTACGCATGGAACGCCTGATGCTGGAAATTACACTTTGCAAATAGTCGACCGCTTCCTGGATCCGCTGTGTGGTGCTACAGAACACGTGCAAACATATATTATGTTCCTCTATATCACGTGTAAACCACATTGTGTAAAAGTCATGTAAATCGGAAGCTGTTTGTCACAAAAACCATCAGGCCATGAGTGTTATCGAGCATGGGACGTTTGGGACCCTTTGGAACTAGTCCAGCTGAGTTACATCAGCTTTTTTGATAGGGAATCACCTAAAGTAGTCGCCCGCTACGGCTACGCCATTCTATCAAACGTAAAGCTTTTGATAACTTTTAATCACAAAGGTCTTGACATTGTACTGAACAAATTTGAAGAGGCTCAGCCAAATTCCCTCGGAGTTCGTAAAAATATAGCGACTACAAATGGGCAAAAATCTATTGAAAAATTACACAAAAGTCAAAATGGGCGACTTCCGGTACGGTTTAGAGCATGGTCCCAAGAAACATTGTTTTAAGTCTGTAAGGGATACATGTGCCAACCAAGTTTCTTACATTTACCTCAAACGTAGCACTGGGGCTGCTGTTTTGAATTATTGTAGGGGCGCAATGGAGGCAATTTAAAATGACCAAGCCAAAACCACATATAAAGTATGTGTTCCCATCACCTATGACCCATGTGCAAAGTTCCATGAGTTTTTTAGCATCCCAAGCCACAGAAAAGTAAGCTTCCTTTTTCATGGCAAATGATGCGTTGCCACGGCAACAACGTTCAATGAAAACTCACAATATTCATGATGAAGCATCTTCAATGTCTTAAGGCTATCCTTACCAAATTTGAGACTGATCGGGTCAACTGGCTAGGAGTAGTAAATAAAAGTATAAAAGTAGGTGGCGCTTTCACTATGTGAACATTCTTGAATCGAAATGTGCTCAGGCTTGAAGTAGCATCATGCATAAGACATGTTGTGCAGATTGGATAATGTACATTGGAGTTATAACAACTTCATTTTTCATGACGAATGAGGCAAAATAGCTGCCATGCCAAGGTTCTTTCATGAAAACTCACAAATTAAATAATTTTTCATCACAAAGGTCTGAAGAGCATCCTGACCAAATGTGAGGGTGATCCCATTAATTCTATAGGAGGAGTTCGTTACAAAGGCTGAAAACTGCGAAAAGTGACAAAAGAAGCACAACATGGCGGCTTTACTGTAGCGCCCCCTAGTGGTTGACTGGAATGAAAAGGTATGTTACATATGTGCCTATATGCTGCAAATTTGGTGATTTTAGGACAATTGAGAAATTATGTGTATTGATATATAAGCCATGCCCCTAAGACGTTTATTGGTTCATATCTTGAAAATACAAAGAGATATCAAAAAGCTTTTGATAACTTTTGGTGATATAGATCCAATAATGATACAGAGCTAATTTGGTAGCAATTGGACCCAGCAAGAATATAGAATATATAATAATAATAAACATACCAGTTTCAATAGGGCCTTCGCTGGCCCGGCGTTGTCGGTTGCTCGGGCCCTAATAAGTGCTAGGAAAAGTTGGCAGGAGTGAATTGTTTCAAACAGAGATGATGATGTTCATATCACATATGAGAAATGTTGCTATTGAGTGAGGACATTTTACAAGCCTGCCATAGTGCATATCTCAAATAGAACAGGTGGTGCTTATATTTTCCCTGATCAGACCTGAATCATACACAAGACTGCACATGTCATCACATCCCACATTTGACTGTTGTCTGCGTGTGGTACATAACACGAAGTAAAGAGTGCTGGGCTGGGAAACAACATAACTGAAACTCTATGTTTGAGATCTATATGAGTCACTGAATAGAACGCTTCAACGGGATAGAAAACAGACATGTTTACCTCCTATCAGCTGATGTCGTTCTCACACACTCCAACCAAGGAAACTAAAAAAGACTGATGCTATGCTACATGTCCAATATATGATAAGAAAATATGTAAGATCAGACTGTTATTTTGTTCTAACATAACCCTGTTTTGCTGCTGAGCGCACAAGGTAAGGTCAGTGTTTTGTACAGATTTATGTTTAATGTTCATAATGAAAAACAGCGTTTCAGTATTTGCTTTGGCTCAATTTTTGAATGAGCATTTTTTTCTCAAAACAATCAGTTCAAATCTCTGAACCATTCGTTAGCTGTTCACAACAGATTTGAATTTCTCATTCATTCAAGTAAAAGTGTAGTACAAATGTCTACAATTTGCACAATAACCCTTGACTTATATCTTGGTTAACAACTTTGGCTGGGTTAGAATTAGTGGAAACTTCCCAAAACCCAATATAAATCAGGTCAGATCTGTTTACTTTAGACGACGGATCTCACACAGTACACAGAACAGAACAGGGTGTAACCTCACAAAAAGTATGTGGTTGGCTAATAACATGCTCTGTTTATACAAGTAGAGAAGCATCTGTGACAGACACCTGACAGACAAATCTCTTTCAGATAAGGAGATTAAAAAATGGTATTGTTGTGTAGAACATGTTACAATATGATGTGACAAATTCAAACTAATGAAAAATTATTTAATAAAGTCCCAGAATAGCATATCCGAAAACATAAAATTGAAATCATGTACAAGAATATAAAGTTGTAGATATAGAGTTGTATTTTATTGTTACTTATTGTAGAGCTGTAACAATTGGTTGATTAGTCGATCGACAGAAAAACAGTCGCCAACTATTTTAAAGATTGATTGATCGTGAAAGTTATTTTGCACGCAGGAAGGATGCTGTTTTTGGCCTCTCATATGTGGAGATTTCCTGCTTTTTCTGAAGATCTCGCCTTGGATATTGAGAGGATGGGATGGACTCTGAAATTGACCTAGAGTCAAATATTTGATGATTGATCGAGAGAATAGTCGGCAGAATAATCATTCGCGGAAATGTTTGTTAGTTGCAAAACTACTTATTTATCTATTATTACTGCCATCATTGTTATTCATTTTTTATATATTTTCTATTTCAACATATTACATTTTTGTCTGCTAATATTATTATTATTATTAGTAGTAGTAATAAACAACGGTAACTTACTGGCAGTAGGGACACCAGTCATTTATTGTTTTTTTTACAGTGAAGCTACCGTCATTTACTATTACGGTGTCTTACCGTATACTGATTACGGTATGTAATAGTATGATAACTGGGTTTTATGGTATATGCCAGAATGTTAGCATTTATTTACAAAGGGTAATACAACTCAATACTTTTGCAATTAATTCCCAACAAATAGAATAACAATAGACATTCAATACACAATTGTTGCAGTTTAATACATGTTTTCATGACAAATAATAAAGGGACATTTGTATTACATAAAAAAACTCACAATGTACTGCATGTTGAGAAGAAAACAAATAAATCATAAAATCTTTAATGACCGGCTTAACTGAACTCATGAGAATAACCTCAGACCAGTAGTGCAGAGATGGAAAAGTGGCCGATGGTATGCTTCTGTTGTTCAGCGGTATGTACCTAGGGCACACCATGTGCCGTCTCTTGATGCAAATGCACATTTAATGTAAATTGGTTTGATTCATGAACAGTGATGCCGTAAATGTATTTTTATGACTTTATTGACAAAGTATTGCAACACAGCATCTTAAGTAAAGGAATGTATCTATTTTATCTCGGCCATGTTCTTGTTTGGATATATGAAAGGCTTTTGAAATGACAATAAAGTGATTTAGTATTTGCTGATGTGACCTGAAACTGATATTATGGCCAGTGCATGTATTTATATATATATATCAGTGGCGGCTGGTGGAACATTTTCCAGGTAGGGTTGTGCCACATCCAATGAATTTCAGCAAACACCCCAGTATCATTTAATGCAAAAAAATGAAGGTATCAAACACGCATTACTATTTTGCAGTTAAATATTTAACATGTATTCCAACACGAAAAAAAGCAGTAAATAACACTTTGACAAACACGTCAGGACATCTTATTTTTGTCACCTTCACAGGCAGTTCAGGATAATATAATAATATATATATCACATAATAATATTCAGTATAATATAATAATATGTATATCCTATGATAATATTCAGTATTTGTGTACGAGTTTTTTTCTCGTAGGCTGTAGAGAGACAATCCTATTTAAGAGACACAGCAGCAAGATTCGACAGCAAGAAGAAGAGGATATGTGTGTAGGCAGTCAGCTAATGCATGGATCACAAGTATCAATACAAGCTTGTGATAGTTTGCACAAAAATAAGTTATACTTTACTCATATGAATATAAAATTTCCATTACAATTGGCATAAGGAGGTGTGACACAGTGACCTACTTTCAGGCCAATAGGAAGCGGGATATGCCGGTTAAGTCCTCCCACATACTGTATATAAGATGCAGCACATGAACCTTTCCTGTCAGAAGTCTCAGCTACAGCTTTCACTTCATTCTCCGCTAATTAATTAATTATTAATTAATTAAGTCTCAGCCACAACTATGAATTCAGCTATTTTAACTGGTTTCCTTTTCGTCCTCCTTTGTGTCGACAACATGACTTCAGCCGGCTCGGTGAGATATTCTTGCTCAGTAAAATTCAATTGTTTTCTGTTTTGAAAGACAGAGAACCTTTAAGAAAACATTTTTTAAATATTTTTTTCAACTGTGCCATGAGAACAATAATAATGTCTGACCTTTTATTTTCCATTCTTCAAGGGTAAGTCCATTGTGGCCAACCAGCTGATCCCCATAAATACTGCCCTGACTCTGGTGATGATGAAGGCAGAGTTTCGCACCCCAATGGGCATCCCCGCCGAGGAAATTCCCCGAATTGTCAGTCTGCAAGTGAACAGGGCAATTCTGTTGGACACAACCCTCAAGCCAGACATGGTGAAAGGGTACCAACCAGCGAAGTAGTTCTGAGGGTGCCAAGGAGTTTCTTCCCAAAACCAGAAGAAGAAATGACCCCTCTCACAATCAACCTTGTTTTTGTCAGAAACCCAAGTCTGTCCGGATGTTAACTGAACATGTCAAAACCTGTGGAGACTATGTTGAGATTTGATGTTCTGAAAAGATAAAGCATATAAATAAAATTTTGCCCAAATTTCCTGCCTGAGGTTTTTTCTTGTTTTTGCTCCATCGCTTTGCTGCTCGGATCGACTCACTCTGTGTGTGCCACATTCACTTTGTACTCTCCTTCTCATGGTAGGTTTATTATTTGTAGACACAAAATTAAGGTATCAAACACGCATTACTACTTTGCAGTTAAATATTTAACATTTATTCCAACATGAAAAAAAGCAGTAAATAATACTTTGACAAACACGTCAGGACATCTTATTTTTGTCACCCTCACAGGCAATTCAGGATATATAATAGAGCATGTTTATTTATTGAGATACCCCTATGGACTTTGTTAGGTAAAGATCAGGAGAAGTAAACATGAAGTGTAATTAGGAATACTAATTTTAAATTAAGCTATGATGAGTATTCACTTAATTTACCATCTCAATTAAATGTTGATGCCTCCATGACCAAGTTAAGCAGATGAGACTGAGGACAACTATGTAGAAGAAAAGATGTTCACTTTGCCAATTATGGCTAGCTTGACAGAGTTATCCATGGATATATATATATATATATATATATATATATATATATATAATTTTATAAAATTATTCACTTATAACTATATATCTATTTCTCAGACAGGTGCTTCATATCCCTCACTCCCGTAACTGTCCATGCTGGATCTGTTCCCATTGTTTTAAAAAGCTAAAAAAGTTATTAACATGACTGCATCCAGCGAGCCAAACCTGTCTGGTATACATTTTTATGGCAGAGAGGGTGTTTTGACTTTGCAGGACAGAACATCATTCAGAAAGAGTATCTAATAGCGTTTGACAGAATAATATGCAAATGTCTGCTATTCACAATTGAAGAATATTCTCAAGGTCTGTCAAAATTAAGTGACATTCCTTAAGCCCCATTTACAGTAGCATGTTATTTTTAAAACATTTCGGGATCAGGCGTGCGTCACTTAAGAAAAATGAAGCATGTTTGTTTTTATGCAAAACCCAAACCTGCTTTACTCATATCAACACATGCTCATGCTCTCCTACTAAACACTATGTAAACTTAAGGAGAGACTTACTCAGTAACATAAAATCTACTCCAACATCACTACCACTACAATCCTCCCTTTTTTAAAACAGTTTGCTCCATCTGTCTCTCTAAGAATAGTAATACAAATTAAAGCTGCATGCAGCATTGATCGGGCCCTCGCATATTCACGCACGCCGAGGGTACTGGCAGGACTGGGTGCATTTCTGTGACCATCATACACTGCGTGCACGAGTTAAACAGTATTTTGTTGACCAACGGCGTAGCCAGGTCATTTTGCCAGGTCTTAAGCCTTGAATGTTTTGAGTGTACCTCCGAATACAATCATAACTGTCACCCTGTAAAAATCAACAAAAAACTGAATGTGTGTGAATGCGCTTCAGTGTTCGTAACATAACAGACTGTCAAAGTAAATGCAGGTCTCAAAACCAACTGTTTGTTTGTGCAGGTAGCTCTGACAATCACTGCTGAGAGACTCAAAGCTGGAAGAGTTGGGGAGAAATAGGAGAATGTATAGTTCCATGTGAAAAGAAAAACATCTTTTTGTAAAGAAATCAATTTAAGCCAAAAGGTGAGCCAATGTAGAATAATCTATCATATAAATTAGGCTGGGTGCAGTTTGATTTTATTGAACAAACTTCACGTTGCATGAAATTACTTTACATTTCGGCCTGGCTCCAAAATGAACAAAAACAATTAAATGTACTATATCTCATTTCTGCTCTTCAAACATCTTAGTTTGCACGTAGTTAGATCAGAGAAGTCTTTTTCTGGGGTTGTGCCACAAATCCTCTTAATAAGTTCAGTGTTTGGGCCGCTGTATTTATAGAATCCTGCTTACGGCCGTGGTTGCCAGTAGGTGGCTCTATGACTATGAGTTAATATTGGCATGCAGAAGTCCTAAAGTCATGACAGTCATGATGTCAAGTTTGGGACAGTTTTGACAAAGTACAGTCGAGTTACAACAGCTTGATGGATGATGGATTCACAGGCTCAGAGAGGCTGTCAGCTGATTGTGTCCAACATCCCCGAATCTTTAATTACACAATCTGTTTTGCCCCAAATTGCGCATGCTCGTCAGAACTAGTCTCTACAGGCGAGCGCGAGCTCAAAGACCCATTTGAGAGGAGAACTTTGGCAGAGAAACTACAGTGAAAGAGCTGATCCCAGATCAACCTGACCTCACAATCAGACAGCAGACTAGAGGGAAAGGTAAGCGGTACATGCAAAGCTTCTCTAGTAGCTGTACACCAGACAGGTTTGGCTCGCTGGATGCAGTCATGTTAATAACTTATTTAGCTTTTTAAAACAATGGGGACAGATCCAGCATGCACAGTTACGGGAGTGAGGGATATGAAGCACCTGTCTGAGAAATGGATATATAGTTATAAATAAATCGTTGTATTTAAATATATATATATATATATATATATATATATATATATATATATATATATATATATATATATATATATATATATATATTTATATATCCATGGATAACTACAGCAAAGTGAACATCTTTTCTTCTACATAGTTGTCCTCAGTCTCATCTGCTTAACTTGGTTATGGAGGCATCAACATTTAATTGAGATGGTAAATTAACAGTGAAAACTCATTATAGCTTAATTTAACACCATTATTCCTAATTACACTTCATGTTTACTTCTCCTGATCTTTACCTAACAAAGTCCATAGGGGTGTCTCAATAAATAAACATGTTCTATTCTATATATAGATATATACATATATGTGTGTGTTTTATATTATACTGAATCTTATTATATGATATATATATTATTATATTATCCTGAATTGCCTGTGAGGGTGACAAAAATAAGATGTCCTGACGTGTTTGTCAAAGTGTTATTTACTGCTTTTTTTGTGTTGGAATAAATGTTAAATATTTAACTACAAAATAGTAATGCGTGTTTGATACCTTAATTTTTTGTCTAAAAATAATAAACCTACCATGAGAAGGAGAGTACAAAGTGAATGTGGCACACACAGAGTGAGTCGATCCGAGCAGCAAAGCGATGGAGCAAAGACAAGAAAAAACCTCAGGCAGGAAATTTGGGCAACATTTTATTTATATGCTTTATCTTTTCAGACCATCAAATCTCAGCATAGTCTCCACAGGTTTTGACATGTTCAGTTAACATCCGGACAGACTTGGGTTTCTGACAAAAACAAGGTTAATTGTGAGAGGGGGCATTTCTTCTTCTGGTTTTGGGAAGAAACTCCTTGGCACCCTCAGAATTACTTGTAGCCTTTCACCATGTTTGGCATGATGGTTTCGTCCTTAGCCACTAACCGGTTCACTTGCTTGCTGATTAGTTGGGGAATCTCCCCGGCGGGGATGCCCATTGGGGAGACCACCTTCGATGTCATCATCCCGGCAGTCAGGGCAGTATTGTTGTCAATCGCCACTTTCGCTACCACGGATGCCTTGAGGAATAGAAAATAAAAGGTCAGACATTATTATTGTTCTCATGGCACAGTTGAAAAAAAAAATCTAAAATGTTTTCTTAAAGGTTCTCTGTCTTTCTAAACAGTAAAAATGTAATTTTACTGTGGCTCACATCTGGAGCAAGAATATCTCACCATTTTTTCCAAAGAAAAGAAGACAAAAAACAATCAAGTGAAAATTAATTACTTAGCGGAGAACGAAGTGAAAGCTGTAGCTGAGACTTCTGACAGGACAGGTTCATGTGCTGCATCTTATATACAGTATGTGGGAGGACTTAACCGGCACACCCCGTTTTCTATTGGCCTGAAAGTAGGTCACTGTGTCGCACCTCCTTTTGCCAATTATAATGGAAATTTGATATTCTTGTGAGTAAAGTATATCTTGTTTTTGTGCAAAGTATCACAAGCTTGCATTCTATAAGTTGTGATCCATGCATTAGCTGACTGCCTGCACACATATCCTCTTCTTCTTGCTGACGAATAACAAGCCCTTACTGTATATGCACATGTTCAATGCCTCACTGATAAAACGTATTTATATGTGTGTCTGTTGTTACGCCCTTCTTTTACTGCCACGGCCTGGAGCAGGATGTTCTAGTAAACAGCACCCCATCCTTGAGCAATATAAGCTAAAATGATTTTCCACCACAATATGCAAATGTCATAGAAATTACAGAGTTTCACGATGTTCTAATAGATATACAATATTTTGGGTAAAAAGCAAGCTGAGACAGGGGAAAACTCTCCCATGCGCCCATCCCAAAATCACATGAGAAAAGACAAAATAGATGCCTCTGATGAAGCTCTGGCTCAAGTTCAGTCAATACTCTTGCATGCCTACGCCCGTGGTTTAGTTCTCATACATCTGGAAATCACTCCTCAGGCATGCACACTCATTTCCTTGTTGTTGTCTGGGGCTGTTGATCATGATCTCAACTGTCTAGATCAGCTGGTCTCTTCTATCCAATAGCACAATGACACAATTGTTAGCTGTTGGGAAAAATACAGAATGATGTGTGCAAAATCTTTGTACTTTTCCAAGATGTTTGGAAACAGACTGCGCACTTGTTTTCATATCGCCTTCATTTTCATATGAACTTGCTAATCACAGAATGTTTTTGAAGACAGATCCACATTTGCTTCAATGAGGTGCGCACCTGGACAGGCACCCACACAGGTAACATGAATCAACCAAGAAGATGGTTGGAACTGGTCCAAACCTTCACTATACCATGTGTGAAAGTTGTTTGTCACAGTGTATAAAAGACAGGGACTTAGAGACAGAGCTCTGAGCAGCTACGAGATGCAGAACTGTATGTGCTGTATCCTGTTCCTTCTTGCAAGAATAAATCTCCTGATTATTGATTTCACACTTGGTGTCGAATATAGTTTTTCTAACATTAGCCTATCATCTTGCTGCTGTCTCTCTTAAATAGGATTGTCTCTCTACCTTCAGTACGTGCTGTTACGCAACATTTAGAAACTATGACTATTGAAGGGCCAAACGTAGCACCCTCGAAAAATGTAACCTTCCTCAAATACAGCGGGCCATGTATCTAGGTAGAGACTACAAACACAATTTTAATAAGTGCTAGGACAAGTTGGCAGGGGTACATTTTTTCAAACAGAGATGATGATGTTCATATCACATATTAGAAAACAACAGATTAACAAAACTTTTCATAATCTTGGGGAAATCCTCTGATCCTGAGCTACAGACAGCAGGATTACTGCAAGTCAGTGTTTTTGGGACATTTGGGACATTAATGCACACAATAAACAGTGTACAGTTCACTACAATACTGGCTGGATGGAGTTAAACAACGTTCCTATCTGTATTCAGTCAGAGATGAGTTGAAAAGCTCGCTTGGATGAATCCAGCTGTACAACAGCTCTATCTAGTGGTTCAAGTACAACATTACTTCTATTTGTGTTTTCCCTAAAAAAAACACCAGAAATCTTAACGTGTAAAAATATTAACGTGTTAGCAGAAAGTATTAACTGACCAAATGTGTAATGACCTTTTCGTACTGTTCTCACCTGATAAGCTTCTAAATTGAACTGTGGTAAGTGTTGTTAAGAAAGCATCTTGCAGATCTTCTTGTTAAACTAAGATTTGGTTTAATAAATAGTTGCATGTTAATGATTATGCAGGAAGAAAAAAGAATGCATTCAAGAGGGTCGATAAAGAACTCTGACTCTCTTTACATTTGCGGTAATGATTGTGGCAATTCTAATTGAAGCTGCAAGCAGCAATAAACAAAAGCGATGAATAAAAAACTATGCAAATTATAAATATCTGTGTTTTTGAAATATGAAATGCACCCAGTAATATGTGTAAAATATGATATCTGCTCAAAATATCTGCTTTTCCTGCACGTCCTCGCCGCCTGTCTGCATGTCTCAGCAGCGCTGGGGCTCTGGAGGACGTGCCCACAGGAGGCGGGTCTATGAAGCAGTTTAGCCAATTGCTGATCAAAAATGTAAATGTGTAACAATTTAGCCAATCAGCGTCCTCATATAATTTAAACATCGGTACAATCAGTTTTGCCCCAAATTGCGCATGCTCGTCAGAACTAGTCTCTACAGGAGCGCGAGCTCAAAAGACCCATTTGAGAGGAGAACTTTGGCGGAGAAACTACAGTGAAAGAGCTGATCCCAGATCAACCTGACCTCACAATCAGACAGCAGACTAGAGGGAAAGGTAAGCGGTACATGCAAAGCTTCTCTAGTAGCTGTACACCAGACAGGTTTGGCTCGCTGGATGCAGTCATGTTAATAACTTATTTAGCTTTTTAAAACAATGGGGACAGATCCAGCATGGACAGTTACGGGAGTGAGGGATATGAAGCACCTGTCTGAGAAATGGATGTATAGTTAGAAATAAATAATTTATAAATATACATATATATATATATATTTATATATCCATGGATAACTCTGTCAAGCTAGCCATATTTGGCAAAGTGAACATCTTTTCTTCTACATAGTTGTCCTCAGTCTCATCTGCTTAACTTGGTCATGGAGGCATCAACATTTAATTGAGATGGTAAATTAACAGTGAAAACTCATCATAGCTTAATTTTACATCATTCATGTCCTGACGTGTTTGTCAAAGTTTTATTTACTGCTTTTTTTCGTGTTGGAATAAATGTTAAATATTTAACTGCAAAGTAGTAATGCGTGTTTCATACCTTTTAATTTTGTGTCTAAAAATAATGAACCTACCATGAGAAGGAGAGTACAAAGTGAATGTGGCACACAGAGTGAGTCGATCCGAGCAGCAAAGCGATGGAGCAAAGACAAGAAAAAACCTCAGGCAGGAAATTTGGATAACATTTTATTTATTCTTTCTTTTCAGAACATCAAATCTCAACATAGTCTCCACAGGTTTTGACATGTTCAGTTAACATCCGGACAGAGTTGGGTTTGTGACAAAAACAAGGTTAATTGTGAGAGGGGGCATTTCTTCTTCTGGTTTTGGAAAGAAACTCCTTGGCACCCTCAGAATTACTTGTACGTCTTCACCATGTTTGGCATGAGGGTTTCGTCCTTAGCCACTATCCGGTTCACTTGCTTTCCCACTATGCTGGACATCTCCCCGGCAGGGATGCCCGCTGGGCTGACCGACTTCGACATCATCATCGCCGGAGTCAGGGCAGTATTGTTGGGGATCAGCTGGGTGGCAACCACGGACGACTTGAGGAATAGAAAACAAAAGGTCAGACATTATTATTGTTCTCATGGCACAGTTGAAAAAATACATATTTTTTTCCTGGAGCAAGATTATCTCACCATTTTTTCCAAAGAAAAGAAGACAAAAATCAATCAAGTGAAAATTAATTAATTAGCTGTAGCTGAGACTTCTGACAGGACAGGTCCATGTGCTGCATCTTATATACAGTATGTGGGAGGACTTAACCGGCACACCCCGTTTCTTATTGGCCTGAAAGTAGGTCACTGTGTCACACCTCCTTATGCCAATTGTAATGGAAATTTGATATTCTTATGAGTAACTTGTTTTTGTGCAAACTATCACAAGCTTGCATTCTATAAGTTGTGATCCATGCATTAGCTGACTGCCTGCACACATATCCTCTTCTTCTTGCTGACGAATAACAAGCCCTTACTGTATATGCACATGTTCTATGCCTCACGGATAAAACTTATTTATATGTGTGTCTGTTGTTACGCCCTTCTTTTACTGCCACGGCCTGGAGCAGGATGTTCCAGTAAACAGCACCCCATCCTTGATCAATATAAGCGGGTAAAATGATTTTCCACAACAATATGAAAATGTCATACAAATTACAGAGTTTCACCATGTTCTAATAGATATACAATATTTTGGGTAAAAAGCAAGCTGAGACAGGGGAAAAACTCTCCCATGCGCCCATCTCAAAATCACATGAGAAAAGACAAAATAGATGCCTCTGATGAAGCTCTGGCTCAAGTTCAGTCAATACTCTTGCACGCCTAAGCCCGTGGTTTAGTTCTCATACATCTGGCAATCACTCCTCAGGCACGCACACTCATTTCCTTGTTGTTGTTTGGGGCTGTTGATCATGAGCTCAACTGTCTAGATCAGCTGGTCTCTTCTATCCAATAGCATAATGGCACGATGACATTGTTAGCTGGTGGAAAAATACAGAATGATATATGCAAAATGCTTGTACTTTTCCATGATGCTTAGAAACAGACTGCGCACTTGTTTTCATATCGCCTTCATTTTCATATGAACTTGCTAATCACAGAATGTTTTTGAAGACAGATTCACATTCGCTTCAATGAGGTGCGCACCTAGGAAGGCACCAAAACAGCCACAAAAATGACCTATGAATCAACCAAGAAGATGGTTGGAACTGGTCCAAACCTTCACTATACCATGTGTGAAAGTTTTTTGTCACAGTGTTTAACAGACAGGGACTTAGAGACAGAGCTCTGAGCAGCTACGAGACGCAGAACTGTATGTGCTGTATCCTGTTCCTTCTTGCAAGAAGAAATCTCCTGATTATTGATTTCACACTCGGTGTCAAATATAATGTTTCTAACATTAGCCTATCATCTTGCTGCTGTCTCTCTTAAATAGGATTGTCTCTCTACCTTCAGTACGTGCTGTTACGCAACATTTAGAAACTATGACTATTGAAGGGCCAAACGTAGCACCCTCGAAAAATGTAACCTTGCTCAAATACAGCAGGCCATGTATCTAGGTAGAGACCACAAACACAGTTTTAATAAGTGCTAGGACAAGTTGGCAGGGGTACATTTTTCAAACAGAGATGATGATGTTCATATCACATATTAGAAATGAGTGAGGACATTTTACAAACCTGCCATTATGCATATCTAGAAAAGAACATGCTGTGCTTATATTTGCCCTGATCTGACCTGAATCACAAGACTGCACATGTCGTCACATCCCACATTTGACTGTTGACGGATGTCTGCGTGTGGTGCCTAAAACCACACCCCCATACCCAGACCTGTTTATTCTGTGTGGTTTGCATTTTTGTAACTGCAGTTCTTTTTGTTCTGCATTTTTTGTTCTGTATTCTTGTAAATGAGGATCTTTATGTTACAAGTTCCTTCCTCCAGACTTGGGTGATGATTCTCTGAGTCCGTCACTACAAGAGACCTCTTTCATATTACACAATCGTGACCCACTGTTAGAAAATGTTGATTAGTGCAGCTATGAGTTCAATTTATCATATTATTAATGGCAAAAACACCCAAGTCCAAATATTAAAACACACTTGCTTTAAACAAATCTATAAACATCCTACTCCTGAATAATATATTTTGAAGATTCATTTGGGGAAATAGATAAAAAGGTGTTAATAAGTGGAAACAAAACACTTCATACGATTATTGTAAGCATGTGTTAATTGTTGGACATGTGTGTGTATTTGGCATACAGACATATGGGGGAATAATTATTACTGTGGTTGACATTTGAAAAAGAAAGAAAAAGCTCGGTGAAGCATGTAACAATTCAAATAGTTAAAAAATAAATATGGAACTAAAAAATGCAAGGGGAGGTAACTATACTGCCCTAACTAGTAAGATGACAATGGTTGGATGCTCAGAGTTGTTGACAATGGAGGGTGAAAAAATAAAAATATGCGAAAGGAGGATGTTAGTTGGAGCAACATACACACAACCATTGAGCTCAGAGAGGAGCTGCTTGTAGAAGTCTTTATCCAGCAACCTGGACAAACATCCGCCCAAACGACAGAGCAGCAAGAAGAGAAGAGACGGAAACAACAAGCATTATAGGTTACCACACAACAATAAGCTAATGCACATCATCAAAGGCTCAGGGTTTTGTAAGGACTCCTAAAACACTGTCAGGTGGTTTCACAGGCTCAGAGCGGCTGTCAGCTGATTGTGTCTAACCTCCCAGAATCTTTTATTAAAGTCTGGTGTTCTGTAACACACCATCTGCTCTTCACACACAAAAGTAATTCCACAAGGGAGAGAGTAACTTCAAAACACCTTCTGAACTGATCAGTCAATGAATTGAATCCACACAATATGTAACTAACTGTTAATAATAATAATAATAATAATCACTTTAAGTAATCAACGGAAGATACCAAAAATATGCGCTAATTACAGCTTCTCTAATGTGAGGAGATCATTTGCTTACATTAATGAAATATTTAGCTTTTTTGGGGGGTCAAAAATAAATGGTAAATTATAATCTGTCTTTTCTATTAATTTTACTGTATAAACCAAGTGATTAATTGATTAGTTTGGAAGAGAAGAAATGGATTAGACAGAGTCACTGAATAGAACGCTTCAACGGGATAGGCAACAGCCATGTTTACCTCCTATCAGCTGATGTCATTCTCACACACTCCAACCAAGGAAACTGAAAAAAGACTGAGGCTATGCTACATGTCCAATAAGAAAATATGTAAGATCAGACTGTTATTTTATTCTAACATAACCCTGTTTTGCTGCTGAGCGCACAAGGACGGGAAGAAGGGCTCAGGGCACAGGATCTCGGTTGGGCGGCCGGACTGCCGGAGTTGCTCCGGACACAGGGACGCAGGCTGGCCGGACTTTGTCTCTCGGACTCTCGGAGACGGGGCTCCGGGAAACAGGACTTGGATGGTGGCCCAGCGGGAACGGGGGATCGCTGCAGGCCCAGCGGGAACGGGAATCTGACCTTTCCTCTGCCTCCTACGAGGGTTGACAGGGCAGTCCATCAGGTCACGGTTCGCCTTCTGGACACTCCGAGGCCCTCCCAAGGCCAGGCGGGTTCCCGCAAACTGTTCGTACCACTCAGGGGGAAAACGCTCAAACCGTTGGTCCGCTGAGTCCAACAAGTCACGGTTCGCTGTCTGGACAAGAGTATCCCATAAACTGTTCATACCACTCCGGCAGACGGTCTGCTGAGTCTTTCATGGTCAGATCGTTCTGTTACGTTCTCTCAGGTTCAGCTAAGACTCAGGCGCAGACGACAAGGTGAAGTGGAGAACTAGGTAGCTTTACTGGGCTCCAAGTCATGAAACACGGCAACAGAAAACAACTCCAACAGGGAGCGGGCAAAAATCAAAAACTGAGTAAAAAGACAACGTCACGAACCAGGAGCAAACACGAGGGATCTGACAACCAGAACAGGGAAAGCGAGTATATATGTGTGGGGTGATGGGAAGATTGAAGGCAGCTGGGTGGACTGGGCAGGTGAGTTGGATGAGTGTGCAATCAGGGGAAACACACGCACGCACGCGCACACACACACACACACACACACACACACACACACACACACACACACACACACACACACACACACACACACACACACACACACACACACACACACACACACACACACACACACACACACAAAGAGACACAGGAACAGAGGGGGCAAAGCCTAAACCGTGACAGATTACTGCAAGTCCAACAGTACCGGCAGCAGACAACAGTTCAGTGTGATGAAAAAATAGGTAAAAGACATTTAGCTCAGTGTTTTTGGACATTTGGGACATTAATGTACACAATAAACAGTGTACAGTTCACTACAATACTGGCTGGATGGAGTTAAACAACGTTCCTATCTGTATTCAGTCAGAGATGAGTTGAAAAGCTCGCTTGGGTAAATCCAGCTGTACAACAGCTCCATCTAGTGGTTCAAGTACAACATTACTTCTACTTTTGTTTTCCCTATAAATTAACAGAAATCTTAACGTGTCAAAATATAAACGTGTTGGCAGAAAGTATTAACTGACCAAATGTGTAATGACCTTTTCGTACTGTTCTCACCAGATACGCTTCTAAATTGAACTGTGGTAAGTGTTGTTAAGAAAGCACCTTGCAGATCTTCTTGTTAAACTAAGATTTGGTTTAATAAATAGTTGCATGTTAATGATTATGCAGGAAGAAAAAAGAATGCATTCAAGAGGGTCGATAAAGAACTCTGACTCTCTTTACATTTGCAGTAATGATTGTGGCAATGTAATTAAAGCTGCGACCTATGGAAGCCCATTCCTTCAGCAAAAAAAAAAAAAAAAGCTTATGATGTTTTTTTATTTTATTTAAGCGGAAAAAAGTTTTAAAAAAAAGAAAGAAAGATCATGGTGTTTTTTTTTGTTTGTTTTATTTTATTTAACCGGATAACAAGTAAAAGAGTTAAAACATATTATTGTAAAAGCTACATTAACAGCAATCTTGTAATGTGTTTAGCTGTAACAGTGGACTGATTCAAAGACTTTATAATGATATATAACATCTAACATTTACAAAATTCACCAGTAATAGTTACCTTGTGTAGAATTGCATGTTATTTTCATGGAAAGACTGGCGAGGGGATGAAGGGACCTGTGAGGAGATCGTCATTGAAGCACATGCACACTTTTTTTCCGGTTAAATAAAATAAAATTTAAAAAAAACATCATGATCTTTTTTTTTTTAAACTTTTTTCCGGTTAAATAAAATAAAAATAATTTAAAAAAAAACATCATAATCTTTTCTTTTTTTTTTGGGGTGGATTTCTTTTTTTTTTTTTGCTGCAGGAATGGGCTTCCATAGAGAGCAGCGATAAACCAAAGGGATGAATAATAAACTATGCAAATTGTCAATATTTGTGTTTTTGAAAGATGGAATGCACCCAGTAATATGTGTAAAATATGATATCTGCTCAAAATATCTGCTTTTCCTGCACGTCCTCCTCACCTGTCTGCATGTCTCAGCAGCTCTGGGGCTCTGGAGGAAGTGCCCACAGGAGGCGGGTCTATGAAGCAGTTTAGCCAATTGCTGATCAAAGATATAAATGTGTGACATACAATTTAGCCAATCAGCGTCCTCAAATAGATTCAGCCATCGGCACAATCAGTTTTGCCCCAAATTGCGCATGCTCGTCAGAACTAGTCTCTACAGGAGCGCGAGCTCAAAAGACCCATTTGAGAGGAGAACTTTTGGCGGAGAAACTACAGTGAAAGAGCTGATCCCAGATCAACCTGACCTCACAATCAGACAGCAGACTAGAGGGAAAGGTAAGCGGTACATGCAAAGCTTCTCTAGTAGCTGTATACCAGACAGGTTTGGCTCGCTGGATGCAGTCATGTTAATAACTTATTTAGCTTTTTAAAACAATGGGGACAGATCCAGCATGCACAGTTACGGGAGTGAGGGACATGAAGCACCTGTCTGAGAAATGGATATATAGTTATAAATAAATCATTTTATAAAAATATATTTATATCCATGGATAACTCTGTCAAGCTAGCCATATTAGGCAAAGTGAACATCTTTTCTTCTACATAGTTATCCTCAGTCTCATCTGCTTAACTTGGTCATGGAGGCATCAACATTTAATTGAGATGGTAAATTAACAGTGAAAACTCATCATAGCTTAATTTAACACCATTATTCCTAATTACACTTCATGTTTACTTCTCCTGATCTTTACCTCAACAAGGTCCATAGGGGCATCTCAATAAATAAACATGTTCTATTATATTATATTTTTGTAATGTTTGTGTGTGTTTTATATTATACTGAATCTTATTATATGATATATATATATATTATTATTGTATTATACTGAATTGCCTGTGAGGGTGACAAAAATAAGATGTCCTGACGTGTTTGTCAAAGTATTATTTACTGCTTTTTTTCGTGTTGGAATAAATGTTAAATATTTAACTGCAAAATAGTAATGCGTGTTTGATACCTTTTTAATTTTTTGTCGAAATATAATAAACCTATCATGAGAAGGAGAGTACAAAGTGAATGTGGCACACACAGAGTGAGTCGATCCGAGCAGCAAAGCGATGGAGCAAAAACAAGGAAAAACCTCAGGCAGGAAATTTGGGCAAAATTTTATTTATATGCTTTATCTTTTCAGACCATCAAATCTCAACATAGTCTCCACAGGTTTTGACATGTTCAGTTAACATCCGGACAGACTTGGGTTTGTGACAAAAACAAGGTTGATTGTGAGAGGGGGCATTTCTTCTTCTGGTTTTGGGAAGAAACTCTTTGGCACCCTCAGAACTACTTCGCTGGTTGGTACGTTTTCACCATGCTTGGCATGAGGGTTTGGTCCTTAGCCACTATCTGGTTCACTTGCTTTCCCACTATTCTGGACATCTCTGCGAACGGGATGCCTGCTGGGCTGACCACAACCCCCTTCATCATCGCCGGAGTCAGGGCAGTATTCATGGGGATCAGCTGGCTGGCCACCACGGACTTACCGTTGAAGAATGGAAAATAAAAGGTCAGACATTATTATTGTTATCATGGCACAGTTGAAAAAAATATTTAAAAAATGTTTTCTTAAAGGTTCTCTGTCTTTCAAAACAGAAAACAATTGAATTTTACTGAGCAAGAATATCTCACCGAGCCGGCTGAAGTCATGTTGTCGACACAAAGGAGGACGAAAAGGAAACCAGTTAAAATAGCTGAATTCATAGTTGTGGCTGAGACTTAATTAATTAATAATTAATTAATTAGCGGAGAATGAAGTGAAAGCTGTAGCTGAGACTTCTGACAGGAAAGGTTCATGTGCTGCATCTTATATACAGTATGTGGGAGGACTTAACCGGCATATCCCGCTTCCTATTGGCCTGAAAATAGGTCACTGTGTCACACCTCCTTATGCCAATTGTAATGGAAATTGTACATTCTTAAAAGTAAAGTATAACTTGTTTTTGTGCAAAGTATCACAAGCTTGCATTCTATAACTTGTGATCCATGCATTAGCTGACAGCCTGCACACATATCCTCTTCTTCTTGCTGACGAATAACAAGCCCTTACTGTATATGCACATGTTCTATGCCTCACGGATAAAACGTATATATCATGATCAAAACTAAACGAAAACGTTAATTTGAACCCTGTGACAACGGTTCTAATAGATATACAATATTTGGGGTAAAAAGCAAGCTGAGACAGGGGAAAAACTCTCCCATGCGCCCATCTCAAAATCATACGAGAAAAGACTAAATAGATGCCTCTAATCAAAGTCAAAGTCAGCTTTATTGTCAATTTCTCAATATGTACCGAACATACAGAGGAGTTGAAAAAACGTTTCTCTCCAGTCCAACATATAAAATGAAGCTCTAGCGCAAGTTCAGTCAAGAAGACTATACTCTTGCATGCCTAAGACCGTGGTTTATTTCTCATACATCTGCCAATCACTCCACATACACACTTGTTGTTTGGGGCTGTTGATCATGATATCAACTGTCTAGATCAGCTGGTCTCTTCTATCCAATAGCACAATTTCACAATGACATTGTTTGCTATTGGAAAAATACAGAATGATGTGTGCAAAATGCTTGTACTTTTCCATGATGCTTAGAAACGGACTGTGCACCTGTTTGCACATAGCCTTCAATTTCATATGACGTTGCTAATTACAGAATGTTTCTGAAAACAGATTCACATTCACTTCAAAGAGGTGCGCATCTAGATCATTTCAAATTCTCTGGACTGCAATCTTCACCATCATTGGGAAGAAAGCTCACCAAGGACCACTCTTTTTTTAGACAGCTTAGGAAATTTGATGTGTAAAAGGTTGCGATGGTAAAGATCTACAGAGCGGTAATAGAAAGTGTGCTGCACTATTGTGTGCTTACTGTATTGAACTTGTGGCAGTGTGTTTTTGTTCTGTGTGCTATGTGATTATATGTTCTTGTGGTTTAGCGCAACAAAACAAATTCAGAAGGCACTGTGATTGATATGGCAATAAAATACTGAACGTTTTGGATTGCTGCCTGATGAACCATAAAGGTATGAAGCAGTGGCGGCTGGTCAATAGAGATCGCTAGGGTGTCGCCCCCCCCCTCCCCTCAATATTTGTGTTTTTGAAATATGGAATGCACCCAGTAATATGTGTAAAATATGATATCTGCTCAAAATATCTGCTTTTCCTGCACGTCCTCTCCGCCTGTCTGCATGTCTCAGCAGCTCTGGGGCTCTGGAGGAAGTGCCCACAGGAGGCGGGTCTATGAAGCAGTTTAGCCAATTGCTGAACAAAGATATAAATGTGTGACATACAATTTAGCCAATCAGCGTCCTCAAATAGATTTAACCATTGGTACAATCAGTTTTGCCCCAAATTGCGCATGCTCGTCAGAACTGGTCTTTACAGGCGAGCGCGAGCTCAAAAGACCCATTTGAGAGGAGAACTTTGGCGGAGAAACTCGAATATCTAGAATCCCAGATCAGCCTGACCTCACAATCAGTCAGCAGACTAGAGGGAAAGGTAAGCGGTACATGCAAAGCTTCTCTAGTAGCTGTACACCAGACAGGTTTGGCTCGCTGGATGCAGTCATGTTAATAACTTATTTAGCTTTTTAAAACATCGGGGACAGATCCAGCATGGACAGTTACGGGAGTGAGGGATATGAAGCACATGTCTGAGAAATGGATATATAGTTATAAATAAATCATTGTATTTAAAATATATATATATATTTATATATTTATATATCCATGGATAACTACAGCAAAGTGAACATCTTTTCTTCTACATAGTTGTCCTCAGTCTCATCTGCTTAACTTGGTCATGGAGGCATCAACATTTAATTGAGATGGTAAATTAACAGTGAAAACTCATCATAGCTTAATTTAACACCATTATTCCTAATTACACTTCATGTTTACTTCTCCTGATCTTTACCTCCCTATAACAAGGTCCATAGGGGCATCTCAATAAATAAACATGTTCTATTATATATATATATATATATATATATATATATATATATATATATATATATATATATGTGTGTGTGTGTGTGTGTGTGTGTGTGTGTGTGTGTGTTTTATAATATACTGAATATTATTATATGATAAATATATTATTACATTATCCTGAATTGCCTGTGAGGGTGACAAAAATAAGATGTCCTGACGTGTTTGTCAAAGTATTATTTACTGCTTTTTTTCGTGTTGGAATAAATGTTAAATATTTAACTGCAAAGTAGTAATGCGTGTTTGATACCTTTTACATTTTTTGTCTAAAAATAATAAACCTATGAGGAGAATACAAAGTGAATGTGTTAAACACAGAGTGAGTCGATCCGAGCAGCAAAGCGATGGAGCAAAAACAAGGAAAAACCTCAGGCAGGAAATTTGGGCAAAATTTTATTTATATGCTTTATCTTTTCAGACCATCAAATCTCAACATAGTCTCCACAGGTTTTGACATGTTCAGTTAACATCCGGACAGACTTGGGTTTCTGACAAAAACAAGGTTGATTGTGAGAGGGGGCATTTCTTCTTCTGGTTTTGGGAAAAAACTCCTTGGCACCCTCAGAACTACTTCGCTGGTTGGTACGTTTTCACCATGCTTGGCATGAGGGTTTGGTCCTTAGCCACTATCTGGTTCACTTGCTTTCCCACTATTCTGGACATCTCCGCGAACGGGATGCCTGCTGGGCTGACCACAACCCCCTTCATCATCGCCGGAGTCAGGGCAGTATTCATGGGGATCAGCTGGCTGGCCACCACGGACTTACCGTTGAAGAATGGAAAATAAAAGGTCAGACATTATTATTGTTATCATGGCACAGTTGAAAAAAACATTTAAAAAATGTTTTCTTAAAGGTTCTCTGTCTTTCAAAACAGAAAACAATTGAATTTTACTGAGCAAGAATATCTCACCGAGCCGGCTGAAGTCATGTTGTCGACACAAAGGAGGACGAAAAGGAAACCAGTTAAAATAGCTGAATTCATAGTTGTGGCTGAGACTTAATTAATTAATAATTAATTAATTAGCGGAGAATGAAGTGAAAGCTGTAGCTGAGACTTCTGACAGGAAAGGTTCATGTGCTGCATCTTATATACAGTATGTGGGAGGACTTAACCGGCATATCCCGCTTCCCATTGGCCTGAAAATAGGTCACTGTGTCACACCTCCTTATGCCAATTGTAATGGAAATGTTATATTCTTATGAGTAAAGTATAACTTGTTTTTGTGCAAACTATCACATGCTCGCATTGATACTTGTGATCCATGCATTAGCTGACTGCCTGCGCACATATCCTCTTCTTCTTGCTGTCAAATCTTGCTGCTGTGTCTCTTAAATAGGATTGTCTCTCTACAGCCTACGAGAAAAAAACTCGTACACAAATACTGAATATTATCATAGGATATACATATTATTATATTATCCTGCACTGCCTGTGAAGGTGACAAAAATAAGATGTCCTGACGTGTTTGTCAAAGTGTTATTTACTGCTTTTTTTCGTGTTGGAATACATGTTAAATATTTAACTGCAAAATAGTAATGCGTGTTTGATACCTTCATTTTTTTGCATTAAATGATACTGGGGTGTTTGCTGAAACTGATTGGATGTGGCACAACCCTACCTCGAAAATGTTCCACCAGCCGCCACTGATATATATATATAAATACATGCACTGGCCATAATATCAGTTTCAGGGCACATCAGCAAATACTAAATCACTTTATTGTCATTTAAAAAGTCTTTCATATATCCAAACAAGAAAATGGCCGAGATAAAATAGATACAATCCTTTACTTAAGATGCTGTGTTGCAATACTTTGTCAATAAAGTAAAAAAAATACATTTACGGCATCACTGTTCATGAATCAAACCAATTTACATTAAATGTGCATATGCATCAAGAGACGGCACATGGTGTGCCCTAGGTACATACCGCTGAACAACAGAAGCATACCATCGGCCACTTTTCCATCTCCGCACTACTGGTCTGAGGTTATTCTCATGAGTTCAGTTAAGCCGGTCATTAAAGATTTCATGATTTTATTTGTTTTCTTCTCAACATGCAGTACATTGTGAGTTTTTTTATGTAATACAGATGTCCCTTTATTATTTGTCACGAAAACATGTATTAAACTGCAACAATTATGTATTGAATGTCTATTGTTATTCTTTTCTTTGTTGGGAATTAAATGCAAAAGTATTGGGTTGTATTACCCTTTGTAAATAAACGGTAACATTCTGGCATATACCGTAAAATCACCGTAAAACCCAGTTATCCTACTATCACGTACCGTGATCCAGTATACGGTAAGATACTGTAAGAGTACATTACAGTAGCTTCACCATAGAAAAACAGTACATTACTGGCATCCCTACTGCCAGTAACTTACCGTTGTTTATTACTACTATTACTACTACTAATAATAATAATAATATTAGCAGACAAAAATGTAATATGTTGAAATAGAAAATATATCAAAATGAATAACAATGATGGTAGTAATAATAGATAAATAAGTAGTTTTGCAACTAACAAACATTTCCGTTAATGATTATTCTGCCGACTATTCTCTCGATCAATCATCAAATATTTTACTCTAGGTCAATTTCAGAGTCCATCCCATCCTCTTAATTAATATCCAAGGAGAGATCATCAGAAAAAGCAGGAAATCTCCACATGAGAGGCCAAGAACCGCATCCTCCGACATTCTTGCGTGCAAAATAACTTTCACGATCAATCAATCTCCAAAATAGTTGGCGACTGTTTTTCTGTCGATCGACTAATCAACCAATTGTTACAGCTCTACAATAAGTAACAATACAATACAACTCTATATCTACAACTTTATATTCTTGTACATGATTTCAATTTTATGTTTTCGGATATGCTATTCTGGGACTTTACAAAATAATTTTCCATTAGTTTGAATTTGTCACATCATATTGTAACATATGTTCTACTCAACAATACGATTTTTTTAATCTCCTTATCTGAAAGAGATTTGTCTGTCACAGATGCTTCTCTACTTGTATAAACAGAGCATGAAATTAACCAACCACATACTTTTTGTGAGGTTACACCCTGTTCTGTTCTGTGTACTGTGTGGGATCCTTCATCTAAAGTAAACAGATCTGACCTGATTTATATTGGGTTTTGGGAAGTTTCCACTTGGCCTAACCCAGCCAAAGTTTTTAACCAAGATATAAGTCAAGGGTTATTGTGCAAATTGTAGACATTTGTACTACACTTTTACTTGAATGAATGAGAAATTCAAATCTGTTGTGAACAGCTAACTAATGTTTCAGAGATTTGAACTGATTGTTTTGAGAAAAAGATGCTCATTAAAAAATTGAACCAAAGCAAATACTGAAACGCTGTTTTTCATTATGAACATTAAACATAAATCTGTACAAAACACTGACCTTACCTTGTGCACTCAGCAGCAAAACAGGGTTACGTTAGAACAAAATAACAGTCTGATCTTACATATTTTCTTATCATATATTGGACATGTAGCATAGCCTCAGTCTTTTTTAGTTTCCTTGGTTGAAGTGTGTGAGAACGACATCAGCTGATAAGAGGTAAACATGGCTGTTGCCTATCCCGTTGAAGCGTTCTATTCAGTGACTCATATAGATCTCAAACATAGAGTTTCAGTTATGTTGTTTCCCAGCCCAGCACTCTTTACTTCGTGTTATGCACCACATGCAGACAACTGTCAACAGTCAAATGTGGGATGTGACAACATGTGCAGTCTTGTGTATGATTCAGGTCTGATCAGGGAAAATATAAGCACCACCTGTTCTATTTGAGATATGCACTATGGCAGGCTTGTAAAATGTCCTCACTCAATGGCAACATTTCTCATATGTGATATGAACATCATCATCTCTGTTTGAAACAATTCACTCCTGCCAACTTTTCCGAGCACTTATTAGGGCCCGAGCAACCGACGTCGGGCCAGCGAAGGCCCTATTGAAACTGGTATGTTTATTATTATTATATATTCTTCTTCTTCTGCCAAATGAATTGCCTTTTTGGGGGCTTTATCATATCCCAAAACTCACAAAATGTGACATGTGGCATGCAAGACGATACTGACTGACAACCCAGGCCTGCAGCACCAGGGTTGATATACTGCCGGTGATAACGAGTCAGATTGTCCACAGCTGTGCATCAATCAGGGGTGTGGCCATGGGAGGTGTCTGAGGGCAGGCCCGAGAAAACAACACCAAGCACATGGCATAACAAAACAAACAGGGGAATGACAGACACATGAGGAGAGGAGATTGGGGGGAAACAGAGGTTAACACACAATGGGTCAGACAGGGATCCTGACACATAATTGAGTATGACAAAATGGCTCTCTAGTGCCACCTACAATTTGGACCGGCGACGCCCCTCGGCCTGTATGTCCGATTGACTTGAAAATCAACAGACATGTTTAGCTCCGCCTACTCTCAAAAAAAGCCAATCAGACCCCTCAACCCATGAAAAACGCATTTTTGCAAACTCCTCATACACCTTGGGTTCAATTGCTACCAAATTAGCTCTGTATCATTATTGGATCACCAAAAGTTATCAAAAGCTTTTGATATCTCCTTTTTGATATCTTGCATTTACAAGATATGAACCAATAAACGGGCGCTACAGTAAAGCCGCCATGTTGTGCTTTTTTGTCACTTTTCGCAGTTTTCTGCCTTTGTACTGTAATGAACTCCTCCTACAGAATTAATGGAATCACTCTCAAATTTGGTCAGGATGCTCTTCAGACCTTTGTGATGAAAAATTATTTAATTTGTGAGTTTTCATGGAAGAACCTTGGCGTGGCGGCTATTTTGCCTCATTCGTCATGAAAAATGAAGTTGTTATAACTCCAAGGTACATTATCCAATATGCACAAAATGTCTTATGCATGATGCTACTTCAAGCCTGAGCACATTTCGATTCAAGAATGTTCACATCGTGAAAGCGCCACCTACTGGCAAAAGGAAATGTCACATTTTATACTTTTATTTACTACTCCTAGCCAGTTGACCTGATCAGTCTCAAATTTGGTAAGGATAGCCTTAAGACATTGAAGATGCTTCATCATGAATATTGTGTTGTCATTGAACGTTGTTGCCGTGGAAACGCATCATTTGCCATGTTCTGTAGCACCACACAGCGGATCCAGGAAGCGGTGGACTATTTGCTAAGTATAATTTCCGCGTTGTCCGACGGTCACGGACCTTCTCGGCCACGCAAGCCGGTGTCCCGCTGGCACCCCGACGTGTGGGAGAATGCGAGGTCCCGTTCATCGCTGCTCGCGGCTTTAATTAAAATTGTGTTTGTAGTCTCCACCTAGATACATGGCCTGCTGTATTTGAGGAAGGTTACATTTTTCGAGGGTGCTACGTGTGGCCCTTCAATAGTCATAGTTTCTAAATGTTGCGTAACAGCGCGTACTGAAGGTAGAGAGACAATCCTATTTAAGAGAGACAGCAGCAAGATGATAGGCTAATGTTAGAAAAATTATATTCGACAACAAGTGTGAAATCAATAATCAGGAGATTTCTTCTTGCAAGAAGGAACAGGATACAGCACATACAGTTCTGCGTCTCGCTGCTCAGAGCTCTGTCTCTAAGTCCCTGTCTTTTATACACTGTGAAACAACTTTCACACATGGTATAGTGAAGATTTTGACCAGTTCCAACCATCTTCTTGGTTGATTCATATGTCATTCGTGTGGCTGTGTGGGTGCCTTCCTAGGTGCGCACCTCTTTGAAGTGAATGTGAATCTGTTTTCAAAAACATTCTGTGACTAGCAAGGTCATATGAAATTGAAGGCTATGTGCAAACAGGTGCACAGTCTGTTTCTAAGCATCATGGAAAAGTACAAGCATTTTGTACACATCATTCTGTATTTTTCCAATAGCTAACAATGTCATTGTGAAATTGTGCTATTGGATAAAAGAGACCAGCTGATCTAGACAGTTGATATCATGATCAACAGCCCCAAACAACAAGTGTGTATGTGGAGTGATTGGCACATGTATGAGAACTAAACAACAGCCTTAGGCATGCTAGAGTATAGCCTTGACTGAACTTGAGCCAGAGCTTCATCAGAGGCATCTATTTTGTCTTTTCTCGTATGATTTTGGGATGGGCGCATGGGAGAGTTTTTCCCGTCTCACCTTGCTTTTTACCCAAAATATTGAATATCTATTAGAACATGGTGAAATTCTGTAATTTGCACTACATTTGCATATTGTGGTGGAAAATCATTTTACCCGCATATATTGATCAAGGTTGGGGTGCTGTTTACTGGAACATCCTGCTCCAGGCCGTGGCAGTAAAAGAAGGGCGTAACAACAGACACAGATATATACGTTTTATCCGTGAGGCATAGAACATGTGCATATACAGTAAGGGCTTGTTATTCGTCAGCAAGAAGAAGAGGATATGTGTGCAGGCACTCAGCTAATGCATGGATCACAAGTTATAGAATGCAAGCTTGTGAAAGTTTGCAAAAAAACAAGTTATACTTTACTCATAAGAATATCAAATTTCCATTACAATTGGCATAAGGAGGTGTGACACAGTGACCTATTTTCAGGCCAATGGGAAGCGGGATATGCCGGTTACGTCCTCCCACATACTGTATATAAGATGCAGCACATGAACCTTTCCTGTCAGAAGTCTCAGCTACAGCTTTCACTTCATTCTCCGCTAATTAATTAATTATTAATTAATTAAGTCTCAGCCACAGCTATGAATTCAGCTATTTTAACTGGTTTCCTTTTCGTCCTCCTTTGTGTCGACAACATGACTTCAGCCGGCTCGGTGAGATATTCTTGCTCAGTAAAATTCAAGTGTTTTCTGCTTAGAAATACAGAGAACCTTCAAGAAAACATTTTTGAAATTGTTTTTTCAACTGTGCCATGAGAACAATAATAATGTCTGACCTTTTATTTTTCCATTCTTCAAGGGTAAATCCGTGGTGGCCAACCAGCTGATCCCCATAAATACTGCCCTGACTCTGATCATGATGAAGGCGGAGTTGGTCGCCCCAATGGGCATCCCCGCCGAGGACATTCCCCGACTAGTCAGTCTGCAAGTCAACAGGGCAGTGCCGATGGGCACAACCCTCATGCCAGACATGGTGAAAACGTACCAACCAGCGAAGTAATTCTGAGGGTGCCAAGGAGTTTCTTCCCAAAACCAGAAGAAGAAATGCCCCCTCTCACAATCAACCTTGTTTTTGTCAGAAACCCAAGTCTGTCCGGATGTTAACTGAACATGTCAAAACCTGTGGAGACTATGTTGAGATTTGATGGTCTGAAAAGATAAAGCATATAAATAAAATGTTGCCCAAATTTCCTGCCTGAGGTTTTTCCTTGTTTTTGCTCCATCGCTTTGCTGCTCGGATCGACTCACTCTGTGTGTGCCACATTCACTTTGTACTCTCCTTCTCATGGTAGGTTCATTATTTTTGGACAAAATATTAAGGTATCAAACACGCATTACTACTTTGCAGTTAAATATTTAACATTTATTTTAACACGAAAAAAAGCAGTAAATAACACTTTGACAAACACATCAGGACATCTTATTTTTGTCACCCTCACAGGCAATTCAGGATAATATAATAATATATTTATCATATAATAATATTCAGTATAATATAAAACACACACAAACATTACAAAAATATAATATAATAGAACATGTTTATTTATTGAGATACCCCTATGGACCTTGTTATAGGGAGGTAAAGATCAGGAGAAGTAAACATGAAGTGTAATTAGGAATAATGGTGTTAAATTAAGCTATGATGAGTTTTCACTGTTAATTTACCATCTCAATTAAATGTTGATGCCTCCATGACCAAGTTAAGCAGATGAGACTGAGGACAACTATGTAGAAGAAAAGATGTTCACTTTGTCAAATATGGCTAGCTTGACAGAGTTATCCATGGATATAAATATATTTTTATAAAATTATTTATTTATAACTATATATCCATTTCTCAGACAGGTGCTTCATGTCCCTCACTCCCGTAACTGTGCATGCTGGATCTGTCCCCATTGCTTTAAAAAAGCTAAATAAGTTATTAACATGACTGCATCCAGCGAGCCAAATCTGTCTGGTGTACAGCTACTAGAGAAGTTTTGCATGTACCGCTTACCTTTCCCTCTAGTCTGCTGTCTGATTGTGAGGTCAGGTTGATCTGGGATCAGCTCTTTCACTGTAGTTTCTCCGCCAAAGTTCTCCTCTCAAATGGGTCTTTTGAGCTCGCGCTCGCCTGTAGAGACTAGTTCTGACGAGCATGCGCAATTTGGGGCAAAACTGATTGTGCCGATGGTCAAATCTATATGAGGACGTTGATTGGCTAAATTTTATGTCACACATTTATATTTGTAATCAGCAATTGGCTAAACTGCTTCATAGACCCGCCTCCTGTGGGCACTTCCTCCAGAGCCCCAGCGCTGCTGAGACATGCAGACAGGCGGAGAGGACGTGCAGAAAAAGCTGATATTTTGAGCAGATATCATATTTTACACATATTACTGAATGCATTCCATATTTCAAAAACAAAAATATTGACAATTTGTATGGTTGTTTTATTCATCGCTTTTGTTCATCGCTGCTCGCAGCTTTAATTAGAATTGCCTCAATCATTACCGCAAATGTAAAGAGAGTTCTTCATCCACCCTCTTGAATGCATTATTTTTTCTTCCTGCATAGCATCTTAATCATTAACATGCAACTATATATTAAACCAAATCTTAGTTTACACATTTGGTCAGTTAATACTTTCTGCCAACACGTTTATATTTTGACACGTTAAGATTTCTGGTATTTTTTTAGGGAAAACACAAATAGAAGTAATGTTGTACTTGAACCACTAGATAGAGCTGTTGTACAGCTGGATTCATCCAAGCGAGCTTTTCAACTCATCTCTGACTGAATACAGATAGGAACGTTGTTTAACTCCATCCAGCCAGTATTGTAGTGAACTGTAAACTGTTTATTGTGTACTTTAATGTCCAAAAAGTCCAAAAACACTGAGCCAAATGTCTTTTACCGCTGCTGCTGGACTTGCAGTAATCCTGCTCTCTGTAGCTCAGGATCAGAGGATTTCCCCAAGATTATGAAAAGTTTTGTGTCAGGTCTTAGGCCTCCGGTTTCATGGTGGTAGGTGGGTTGCATGGGTTGTCCTTCCACCTGATATTGTGACCTTCATCGCAGATTATTATACCTTTTGTAATCAACTACAGAAAAATGTTCTCCTGCACTGAACTTCAGTTGGGTGCTATGCCAAAGAAAACATCAGTCTATATGTCAGCTGTGGTTTTTTGGTACTTCATTGAATCAAGGGGCTCATTTAGCCTGTTCTGTTCTGTTATTCTGTGTGCAAAACAATGACATGTCTTCTTTTGAGACAAGCAATAATAGTGATAGCAAAAGTAAATAATTTGGAAAATAATAATGATAAGAATATAGTAGTTATGATGATACTATAATTATTACTACTGTAATGAATTGCTGGAAATTGACTGTAGATTTTCAACGGTATCTTACAGTATTTCATAATAACTGTAACATACAGTTAAATGTTCATCCCTCGCATGTAAATTAACAGTCAATGCCGTCAATTAACCATAACAGTAGACTACTGTAATTTATCAGCATGATACAGTATTTTCTGTGAAGTGGTGGAAATACGCTTCTCTATACAAGTTCAGTGAATCACGATCCATCTACATCGTACAGCCAAGGTGTACTCGCTCTTTATTGTTTTCATTCATGTGTGAGTTCATGCAGTTCAAATTAACTATTAATGTATATAAGACTTGTTAACAAGCGAGACTGTGATGCAGTTCTATTACACTGTTCTTGATACTATTTCAATTCAGTGTTTCACTCTGAATGCTATTTTAATTCAGTGTCTGAGGGAGTGATGCCGAGATCGAAAAGTGGCCGATGGTATGCTACTGTTGTTCAACAGTATGTACCTATCCCTGGGGTGTGCTACTGTTGTTCAGGGTTAAGTACCGATACCTGTGGTGTACCACTGTTGTTCAACAGTATGTACCTCTCCCTGGGGGGGTATGCCAGTACTTTTCCAATGGCACACTGTTTCGTGAAGGCAAGTGCCGCTATATATGTGTATATACATATATATATACATATACAAATAGATACATGCACTGGCCACAATATCAGTTTCAGGGCACATCAGCAAATACTAAATCTTGATATTGTCATTTAAAAAGCCTTTCATATATTCAAACAAGAAAATGGACGAGATAAAATAGATACATTCCTTTATCTGCAGCAAAACAGGGTTATGTTAGAACAAAATAACAGTCTGATCGTACATATTTTCTTATCATATATTGGACATGTAGCATAGCCTCAGTCTTTTTTAGTTTCCTTGGTTGGAGTGCGTGAGAACGACATCAGCTGATAGGAGGTAAACATGGCTGTTGCCTATCCCGTTGAAGCATTCTATTCAGTGACTCATATAGATCTCAAACATAGAGTTTCAGTTATGTTGTTTCCCAGCCCAGCACTCTTTACTACCCAACTGTTCAGTTTTAAGATATTTAGTCTTCTGCTAATGGTTAGGCTAAAGTTAATTTAACAGCTAAAGGAAGATCTTACTGTGCATAGGATTTAGACATGGATGCTTAAAGGAATTTTTATTTCATTTTTATAATATTCTTAGATTTACTCCACCTGGTCATAACCAGGCTCTTTTAACTCACTGTGGGTTTGACTTCCTCCTATTTCAGCATAGCAGAGTGGCTCTAGAGAAGTAACAAAGAATTTGCTTTGAGCACATGAAAATCATCAGACAAATAACTTTGCATCATTTTGCATAGTCAAATTGGCAAAGTTTCTGTCTCAGTTTCTCCTGCAGTGTAATGTAGCCCTGCTGCGCTCCTGCAGCCAGGACTCCCTACTCATCTGGCGACCCAGTCTGTGTTTGGTGTAAAAGTGTCACTGATGGGCCGTCTTTTCACATGGATGGTCTTTGTCTGGTAAAAATGAATAACTGACCTACAAATGGAGAAGAGTTAGGACTGCAACTAACAATTATGTTCAATATTAATCCATTTCTTCTTTTACAAACTAATCAATTATTCACTTTGTTTATACAGTAAAATTAATAGAAAAGACAGATTCTAATTTACCATTTATTTTTGACCCCCACAAAAAAGCCAAGTATTTCATTAATGTAAGCCACAGGTAAGCAAATGAGTCCTCACATTAGAGAAGCTGTAATTAGCAAATATCTTTGGTATCTTTCGTTGATTACTGAAAGTGATTATTATTATTATTAACAGTTAGTTACATATTGTGTGGATTCAATTCATTGACTGATCAGTTCAGAAGGTGTTTTGAAGTTACTCTCTCCTTTGTGGAATTAGCTTTGTGTGTGAAGAGCAGATGGTGTGTTACAGAACACCACAGACTTTAATAAAAGATTCTGGGAGGTTAGACACAATCAGCTGACAGCCGCTCTGAGCCTGTGAAACCACCTGACAGTGTTTTAGGAGTCCTTACAAAACCCTGAGCCTTTGATGATGTGCATTAGCTTATTGTTGTGTGGTAACCTATAATGCTTGTTGTTTCCGTCTCTTCTCTTCTTGCTGCTCTGTAGTTTGGGCGGATGTTTGTCCAGGTTGCTGGATGAAGACTTCTACAAGCAGCTCCTCTCTGAGCTCAATGGTTGTGTGTATGTTGCTCCAACTAACATCCTCCTTTCGCATGTTTTTTTAATTTCCCCCCCCATCATTCTCATCAACTCTGAGCATCCAACCATTGTCATCATCTCATTACTAGTTAGGGCAGTATAGTTACCTCCCCTTGCATTTTTTAGTTCCATATTTATTTTTTGACTATTTGAATTGTTACATTCTTCACCGAGCTTTTTCTTTCTTTTTCAAATGTCAACCACAGTAATAATTATTCCCCCATATGTCTGTATGTCAAATACACACACATGTCCAACAGTTAACACGTGCTTACAATAATCGTATGAAGTGTTTTGTTTCCACTTATTAACCCCTTTTTATCTATTTCCCCAAATGAATCTTCAAAATATATTATTCAGGAGTAGGATGTTTATAGATTTGTTTGAAGCAAGTGTGTTTTAATATTTGGACTTGGGTGTTTTTGCCATTAATAATATGATAAATTGAACTCATAGCTGCAATAATCAACATTTTCTAACAGTGGGTCACGATTGTGTAATATGAAAGAGGTCTCTTGTAGTGACGGACTCAGAGAATCATCACCCAAGTCTGGAGGAAGGAACTTGTAACATAAAGATCCTCTTTTACAAGAATACAGAACAAAAAATGCAGAACAAAAAGAACTGCAGTTACAAAAATAGAAACTGCAGAGAATAAACAGGTCTGGGTGTGGTGGTGTGGTTTTAGGCACCACACGCAAACATCCGTCAACAGTGAAATGTGGGATGTAACGACATGTGCAGTCTTGTGTATGATTCAGGTCAGATGAGGTAAAATATAAGCACCACTTGTTCTATTTGAGATATGCACGATGCAGGCTTGTAAAATGTCCTCGCTCATTTCTCATATGTGATATGAACATCATAATCATCTCTGTTTGAAAAAATGTACCCCTGCCAACTTGTCCTAGCACTTATTAAAATTGTGTTTGTAGTCTCTACCTAGATACATGGCCCGCTGTATTTGAGGAAGGTTACATTTTTCGAGGGTGCTACGTTTGGCCCTTCAATAGTCATAGCTTCTAAATGTTGCGTAACAGCACGTACTGAAGGTAGAGAGACAATCCTATTTAAGAGAGACAGCAGCAAGATGATAGGCTAATGTTAGAAAAATTATATTTGACACCAAGTGTGAAATCAATAATCAGGAGATTTATTCTTGCAAGAAGGAACAGGATACAGCACAGTTCTGCGTCTCGTAGCTGCTCAGAGCTCTGTCTCTAAGTCCCTGTCTGTTATACACTGTGAAACAACTTTCACACATGGTATAGTGAAGGTTTGGACCAGTTCCAACCATCTTCTTGGTTGATTCATGTTACCTGTGTGGGTGCCTGTCCAGGTGCGCACCTCATTGAAGCGAATGTGAATCTGTCTTCAAAAACATTCTGTGATTAGCAAGTTCATATGAAAATGAAGACGATATGAAAACAAGTGCGCAGTCTGTTTCTGAGCATCGGGGAAAAGTACAAGCATTTTGCACACATTCTGTATTTTTCCAACAGCTAACAATTGTGCCATTGTGCTATTGGATAGAAGAGACCAGCTGATCTAGACATATGATATCATGATCAACAGCCTCAGACTACAACAAGGAAATAATGAGTCTGCGTGCCTGAGGAGTGATTGCCAGATGTATGAGAACTAAACCACGGGCGTAGGCATGCTAGAGTATAGCCTTGACTGAACTTGAGCCAGAGCTTCATTAGAGGCATCTATTTTGTCTTTTCTCGTATGATTTTGGGATGGGCGCATGGGAGACTTTTTCCCCTGTCTCAGCTTGCTTTTTACCCAAAATATTGTACATCTATTAGAACATGGTGAAACTCTGTAATTTGTATGACATTTGCATATTGTTGTGGAAAATCATTTTAGCTTATATTGATCAAGGATGGGGTGCTGTTTACTGGAACATCCTGCTCCAGGCCGTGGCAGTAAAAGAAGGGCGTAACAACAGACACACATATAAATACGTTTTATCAATGAGGCATAGAACATGTGCATATACAGTAAGGGCTTGTTATTCGTCAGCAAGAAGAAGAGGATGGATATGTGTGCAGGCTGTCAGCTAATGCATGGATCACAAGTTATAGAATGCAAGCTTGTGATAGTTTGCACAAAAACAAGTTACTCATAAGAATATCAAATTTCCATAACAATTGGCATAAGGAGGTGTGACACAGTGACCTACTTTCAGGCCAATAGAAAACGGGGTGTGCCGGTTAAGTCCTCCCACATACTGTATATAAGATGCAGCACATGGACCTGTCCTGTCAGAAGTCTCAGCTACAGCTAATTAATTAATTTTCACTTGATTGATTTTTGTCTTCTTTTCTTTGGAAAAAATGGTGAGATATTCTTGCTTTAGAAAAAAAAATGTTTTTAAATGTGAGCCACAGTAAAATTACATTTTTACTGTTTAGAAAGACAGAGGACCTTTAAGAAAACATTTTAGATTCATTTTTTCAACTGTGCCATGAGAACAATAATAATGTCTGACCTTTTATTTTCTATTCCTCAAGGCATCCGTGGTGGCCCTCCAGCTGATCCCCATCAATACTGCCCTGACTGCCGTGATGATGAAGGCAGAGGTGGTCTCCCCAATGGGCATCCCCGCCGAGGAGATTCCCCAACTAATCAGCAAGCAAGTGAACCGGGCAGTGCCGATGGGCACAACCCTCATGCCAGACATGGTGAAAGGCTACAAGTAATTCTGAGGGTGCCAAGGAGTTTCTTCCCAAAACCAGAAGAAGAAATGACCCCTCTCACAATTAACCTTGTTTTTGTCACAAATCCAAGTCTGTACTGATGTTAACTGAACATGTCAAAACCTGTGGAGACTATGTTGAGATTTGATGGTCTGAAAAGATCAAGCATATAAATAAAATTTTACCCAAATTTCCTGCCTGAGGTTTTTTCTTGTCTTTGCTCCATCGCTTTGCTGCTCGGATCGACTCACTCTGTGTGTGCCACATTCACTTTGTACTCTCCTTCTCATGGTAGGTTTATTATTTTTAGACAAAAAATAAGGTATCAAACACACATTACTACTTTGCAGTTAAATATTTAACATTTATTCCAACACGAAAAAAAGCAGTAAATAATACTTTGACAAACACGTCAGGACATCTTATTTTTGTCACCCTCACAGGCAATTCAGTATAATATAATAATATATATATATAATATAATAATACATATATCATGTAATAATATAATAAACATATATGATATAATACGATTCAGTATAATATAAAACACACATATATATATATATATATATATATATATATATATATATATATATAAATAAAATGTAATATAATAGAACATGTTTATTTATTGAGATGCCCCCTATGGACTTTGTTAGGTAAAGATCAGGAGAAGTAAACATGAAGTGTAATTTGGAATAATGGTGTTAAATTAAGCTATGATGAGTTTTCACTGTTAATTTACCATCTCAATTAAATGTTGATGCCTCTATGACCAAGTTAAGCAGATGAGACTGAGGACAACTATGTAGAAGAAAAGATGTTCACTTTGCCTAATATGGCTAGCTTGACAGAGTTATCCATGGATATAAACATATATTTTTATAAAATTATTTATTTATAACTATATATCCATTTCTCAGACAGGTGCTTCATATCCCTCACTCCCGTAACTGTGCATGCTGGATCTGTCCCCATTGTTTTAAAAAGCTAAATAAGTTATTAACATGACTGCATCCAGCGAGCCAAACCTGTCTGGTGTACAGCTACTAGAGAAGCTTTGCATGTACCGCTTACCTTTCCCTCTAGTCTGCTGTCTGATTGTGAGGTCAGGTTGATCTGGGATCAGCTCTTTCACTGTAGTTTCTCTGCCAAAGTTCTCCTCTCAAATGGGTCTTTTGAGCTTGCGCTCCTGTAGAGACTAGTTCTGACGAGCATGCGCAATTTGGGGCAAAACTGATTGTACCGATGTTTAAATTATATGAGGACGCTGATTGGCTAAATTGTTACACATTTACATTTTTGATCAGCAATTGGCTAAACTGCTTCATAGACCCGCCTCCTGTGGGCACTTCCTCCAGAGCCCCAGAGCTGCTGAGACATGCAGACAGGCGGAGAGGACGTGCAGGAAAAGCAGATATTTTGAGCAGATATCATATTTTACACATATTACTGGGTCCATTTCATATTTCAAAAACACAGATATTTACAATTTGCATAGTTTTTTATTCATCGCTTTTGTTTATCGCTGCTTGCAGCTTCAATTAGAATTGCCGCAATCATTACCGCAAATGTAAAGAGAGTCAGAGTTCTTTATCGACCCTGTTGAATGCATTATTTTAATCATTAACATGCAACTATTTATTAAACCAAATCTTAGTTTAACAAGAAGATCTGCAAGGTGCTTTCTTAACAACACTTACCACAGTTCAATTTAAAAGCTTATCTGTTGAGAACATTACGAAAAGGTCATTACACATTTGGCCAGTTAATACTTTCTGCCAACACGTTAATATTTTGACACGTTAAGATTTCTGGTGTTTTTTTAGGGAAAACACAAGTAGAAGTAATGTTGTACTTGAACCACTAGATAGAGTTGTTGTACAGCTGGATTCATCCAAGCGAGCTTTTCAACTCATCTCTGACTGAATACAGATAGGAACGTTGTTTAACTCCATCCAGCCAGTATTGTAGTGAACTGTAAACTGTTTATTGTGTACTTTAATGTCCAAAATGTCCAAAAACACTGAGCCAAATATCTTTTACCGCTGCTGCTGGACTTGCAGTAATCCTGCTCTCTGTAGCTCAGGATCAGAGGATTTCCCCAAGATTATGAAAAGTTTTGTGTCGGTCTTAGGCCTCCGGTTATAGTTATAATTACTCCCCCATATGTCTGTATGTCAAATACACACACATGTCCAACAATTAACACATGCTTAAATAATTGAATGAAGTGTTTTGTTTCAACTTAACACCTTTTTATTTCTTTCCCCAAATTAATCTTCAAAATATATTATTCAGGAGTAGGATGTTTATAGATTTGTTTAAAGCAAGTGTGTTTTAATATTTAGGCTTGGGTGTTTTTTCCATTAATAATATGTTCACTAACAAGGACCACGGCAATAACAATATGAGTTTCGAGAGGTTTATTGCGTGATGGAATGATTGTTAGAATTAGGAAGCGGAAGGGGTCGAGGGAGAGGGATGAAGGGGTAGGGATAGGGGTAGAGGGATGAAGGGATGTAAGAGTGTAGGGGAGAAGAAACAAGGAGGGTAGAGAAGGTCATAGTACGAAGGTTGGGCAAGCGATGGGGGATAGTTGGCGTCCGATGGCTGGCGAGAACTGGGGGAATGGAGACTGTAGAGTGGGGGCCGTCTGAAAACCTGTGAGTGAGTGAGTGAGTGAGTGAGTGAGAGAGAGAGAAAATAGATAAAAACAGGGTTGGGGGGGAGGGAGGTGAAAGCAGACTCGAAGAGGAAGTGAACAGCTTTGTTGTGCTTAAATACTTCGTGCAGAAGAAATTAGCTTGTGTTCAGGGCGTGGTCCTTGTTCCCGAACTAACTTTATAAAACTCAATATTAATTAAACTTATAGCTGCACTAATCAACATTTTCTAACAGTGGGTCACGATTGGTAATATGAAAGAGGTCGCTTGTAGTGACGGACTCAGAGGATTATTACCCAACTCTGCAGGAAGGAACACTGGGTGTGGTGGTGTGGTTTTATGCACCACACGCAGACAACTGTCAACAGTGAAATGTGGGATGTGACGACATGTGCAGTCTTGTGTATGATTCAGGTCAGATCAGGGCAAATATAAGCACAGCCTGTTCTATTTGAGATATGCACGATGCAGGCTTGTAAAATGTCCTCAGTCAATGGCAACATTTCTAATATGTGATATGAACATCATCATCTCTGTTTGAAAAAATGTACCCCTGCCAACTTGTCCTAGCACTTATTAAAATTGTGTTTGTAGTCTCTACCTAGATACATGGCCCGCTGTATTTGAGGAAGGTTACATTTTTCGAGGGTGCTACGTTTGGCCCTTCAATAGTCATAGTTTCTAAATGTTGCGTAACAGCACGTACTGAAGGTAGAGAGACAATCCTATTTAAGAGAGACAGCAGCAAGATGATAGGCTAATGTTAGAAAAATTATATTTGACACCGAGTGTGAAATCAATAATCAGGAGATTTCTTCTTGCAAGAAGGAACAGGATACAGCACATACAGTTCTGCGTCTCGTAGCTGCTCAGAGCTCTGTCTCTAAGTCCCTGTCTGTTATACACTGTGACAAAAAACTTTCACACATGGTATAGTGAAGGTTTGGACCAGTTCCAACCATCTTCTTGGTTGATTCATGTTACCCGTGTGGGTGCCTGTCCAGGTGCGCACCTCATTGAAGCGAATGTGAATCTGTCTTCAAAAACATTCTGTGATTAGCAAGTTCATATGAAATTGAAGGCGATATGAAAACAAGTGCGCAGTCTGTTTCTAAACATCATGGAAAAGTACAAGCATTTTGCACACATCATTCTGTATTTTTCCAACAGCTAATAATTGTGCCATTGTGCTATTGGATAGAAGAGACCAGCTGATCTAGACATATGAGATCATGACCAACAGCCCCAAACAATGACAAGGAAATAATGAGTGTGCGTGCCTGAGGAGTGATTGACAGATGTATGAGAACTAAACCACGGGCGTAGGCAGAGCTTCTTTAGAGGCATCTATTTTGTCTTTTCACGTATGATTTTGGGATGGGCGCATGGGAGAGTTGTTCCCCTGTCTCAGCTTGCTTTTTACCCAAAATATTGTATATCTATTAGAACATGGTGAAACTCTGTAATTTGTATGACATTTGCATATTGTTGTGGGAAATCATTTTACCCGCTTATATTGATCAAGGATGGGGTGCTGTTTACTGGAACATCCTGCTCCAGGCCGTGGCAGTAAAAGAAGGGCGTAACAGCAGACACACATATATATACGTTTTATCAGTGAGGCATAGAACATGTGCATATACAGTAAGTGCTTGTTATTCGACAGCAAGAAGAAGAGGATATGTGTGCAGGCAGTCAGCTAATGCATGGATCACAAGTTATAGAATGCAAGCTTGTGATAGTTTGCACAAAAACAAGTTATACTTTACTCATAAGAATATCAAATTTCCATTATAATTGGCATAAGGAGGTGTGACACAGTGACCTACTTTCAGGCCAATAGAAAATGGGGTGTGCCGGATAAGTCCTCTCACATACTGTATATAAGATGCAGCACATGGACCTGTCCTGTCAGAAGTCTCAGCTAAAGCTAATTAATTAATTTTCACTTGATTGATTTTTGTCTTCTTTTCTTTGGAAAAAATGGTGAGATAATCTTGCTCCAGGAAAAAAATATGTATTTTTTCAACTGTGCCATGAGAACAATAATAATGTCTGACCTTTTGTTTTCTATTCCTCAAGTCGTCCGTGGTTGCCACCCAGCTGATCCCCAACAATACTGCCCTGACTCCGGCAATGATGATGTCGAAGTCGGTCAGCCCAGCGGGCATCCCTGCCGGGGAGATGTCCAGCATAGTGGGAAAGCAAGTGAACCGGATAGTGGCTAAGGACGAAACCCTCATGCCAAACATGGTGAAGACGTACAAGTAATTCTGAGGGTGCCAAGGAGTTTCTTCCCAAAACCAGAAGAAGAAATGCCCCCTCTCACAATTAACCTTGTTTTTGTCAGAAACCCAAGTCTGTCCGGATGTTAACTGAACATGTCAAAACCTGTGGAGACTATGTTGAGATTTGATGTTCTGAAAAGATAAAGCATATAAATAAAATGTTTTCAATTTTACCCAAATTTCCTGCCTGAGGTTTTTTCTTGTCTTTGCTCCATCGCTTTGCTGCTCGGATCGACTCACTCTGTGTGTGCCACATTCACTTTGTACTCTCCTTCTCATGGTAGGTTCATTATTTTTAGACAAAAAATAAGGTATCAAACACGCATTACTACTTTGCAGTTAAATATTTAACATTTATTCCAACGCGAAAAAAATCCAGTAAATAACACTTTGACAAACACGTCAGGACATCTTATTTTTGTCACCTCACAGGTAATTCAGGATAATATAATAATATATATATCATATAATAATATATATATATGATAAGATTCAGTATAATATAAAACACACACATACATATATATATAATATAATATAATAGAACATGTTTATCTATTGAGATGCCCCTATGGACCTTGTTATAGGGAGGTAAAGATCAGGAGAAGTAAACATGAAGTGTAACTAGGAATAATGGTGTTAAATTAAGCTATGATGAGTTTTCACTGTTAATTTACCATCTCAATTAAATGTTGATGCCTCCATGACCAAGTTAAGCAGATGAGACTGAGGACAACTATGTAGAAGAAAAGATGTTCACTTTGCTGTAGATATCCATGGATATATAAATATATATATATATATATGTATATTTATAAAATGATTTATTTATAACTATATATCCATTTCTCAGACAGGTGCTTCATGTCCCTCACTCCCGTAACTGTCCATGCTGGATCTGTCCCCATTGTTTTAAAAAGCTAAATAAGTTATTAACATGACTGCATCCAGCGAGCCAAACCTGTCTGGTGTACAGCTACTAGAGAAGTTTTCCATGTACCGCTTACCTTTCCCTCTAGTCTGCTGTCTGATTGTGAGGTCAGGTTGATCTGGGATCAGCTCTTTCACTGTAGTTTCTCCGCCAAAGTTCTCCTCTCAAATGGGTCTTTTGAGCTCGCGCTCGCCTGTAGAGACTAGTTCTGACGAGCATGCGCAATTTAGGGAAAAACTGATTGTGCCGATGGCTGAATGACTGATTGGCTAAATTGTATGTCATACATTTATATCTTTGATCAGCAATTGGCTAAACTGCTTCATAGACCCGCCTCCTGTGGGCACGTCCTCCAGAGCCCCAGAGCTGCTGAGACATGCAGACAGGCGGAGAGGACGTGCAGGAAAAGCAGATATTTTGAGCAGATATCATATTTTACACATATTACTGGGTGCATTCCATATTTCAAAAACACAAATATTGAGGGGAGGGGGGGGCGACACCCTAGCGATCTCTATTGACCAGCCGCCACTGCTTCATACCTTTATGGTTCATCAGGCAGCAATCCAAAACGTTCAGTATTTTATTGCCATATCAATCACAGTGCCTTCTGAATTTGTTTTGTTGCGCTAAACCACAAGAACATATAATCACATAGCACACAGAACAAAAACACAGTGCCGCAAGTTCAATACAGTAAGCACACAATAGTGCAGCCGAATGGCTCCCGCCCTTACAGTGACAAGTGGAAGTTCATGTGCTTGATTGTACAACCGGTGAAGCGAGGTATTCTAGTCTAAATACTGCGTAGTCTTTTACCCGCAGGTAGAAGGCTGCATAGAGGGTTTGCTGGGTGTGAGGAGTCCTTTTGAATTCATAAACCTCTACGCTGAATGCAGACATGGTATAGTTCAGAACTAGGGGAGAGTACACAGCCAACTGTTTTTAAAGTTCTCTCAAAGAGTTTTTTTCTCGTAGGCTGCAGAGTTGCCATTGCATACAGTTATTGAGAAGTGAGCACACTTTCTATTGCCGCTCTGTAGAACTTTACCATCGAAACCTTTTACACATCAAATTTCCTAAGCTGTCTAAATACAGAGTAGTCCTTGGTGAGCTTATTCTCAGTGATGGTGAAGATTGTAGTCTAGAGAATTTGAAATGATCCACTCTCTCTTCCACCTGGTGGTTGATGACCCTTGGTAGTAGCGCTCCCTGTTTTTTACGGAAGTCCATCACAAGTTCTTTAGTGTTGTTGATGTTCAGTTCCAGATGGTTATTGCTGCACTGGTGCACCAGATAGGAGACCTTGTTCCTGTAAGCTGTCTCATCAGTACAGGGAATCAGTCCCACCAGAGCTGCATCATCAGTGACGTTTTACAGTGTCAGAGTGTGAAATAGTCATTTGTGTAGGTAGAGACTGGAGCAAACCTTGCTGTAAAAGTTAGTAGTGAGGCCTTGTGGGGATGTATTAAAAGCTATACGGAGAAGATCTGCAAGATGCTTTCTTAACAACACTTACCACAGTTCAATTTAGAAGCTTATCTGGTGAGAACATTACGAAAAGGTCATTACACATTTGGTCAGTTAATACTTTCTGCCAACACGTTTATATTTTGACACGTTAAGATTTCTGGTATTTCTTTAGGGAAAACACAAATAGAAGTAATGTTGTACTTAAACCACTAGATAGAGCTCTTGTACAGCTGGATTTACCCAAGCGAGCTTTTCAACTCATCTGACTGAATACAGATAGGAACGTTGTTTAACTCCATCCAGCCAGTATTGTAGTGAACTGTAAACTGTTTATTGTGTGCATTAATGTCCCAAATGTCCAAAAACACTGACTTGCAGTAATCCTGCTCTTTGTAGCTCAGGATCAGAGGATTTCCCCAAGATTCTGAAAAGTTTTGTGTCGGGTCTTATGCCTCCGGTTTCATGGTGGTAGGTGGGATGCATCCTTCCACCAGCCGTCTGAACCACTGATATCATGACCTTCATCGCAGATTATAAGACCTTTATAATCAACCACTGAGTCAGACAAACTGACATTTACCTACTTTAGACATAAAATGTGTCAGCTGCGGCTTATAAGAGGAAAAATGTGCGGTTCTCCTGCACTGAACTTCAGTTGGGTGCTATGCCACAGAAAACATCAGTCTATATGTCAGCTGTGGTTGTTGGTACTTCATTGAATCAAGGGGCTCATTTAGCCTGTTCTGTTCTGTTATTCTGTGTGCATAACAATGACATGTCTTCTTTTTCTTTCTTACAGAAAAAGAAAGAGTAATTAGACAAACAATAATAGTGATAGCAAAAGTAAATAATTTGGAAAATAATAATGATAAGAATATAGTAATTATAGTAATTATGATACTATTATTATTACTACTGTAATGAATTGCTGGAAATTGACTGTGGATTTTCAACGGTATCTTACAGTATTTCATAATAACTGTAACATACAGTTAAATGTTCATCCCTCCCATGTAAATTAACAACCAATGCCGTCAATTAACCATAACAGCAGACTACTGTAATTTATCAGTATGATACAGTATTTTCTGTGAAGTGGTGGGAATACGCTTCTCTATACAAGTTCAGTGAATCACGATCCATCTACATCGTACAGCCAAGGTGTACTCGCTCTTTATTGTTTTCATTCATGTGTGAGTTCATGCAGTTCAAATTAACTATGAATGTATATAAGACTTGTTAACAAGCGAGACTGTGATGCAGTTCTATTACACTGTTCTTGATACTATTTCAATTCAGTGTTTCACTCTGAATGCTATTTTAATTCAGTGTCTGAGGGAGTGACGCCGAGATCGAAAAGTGGCCGATGGTATGCTACTGTTGTTCAGGGTTAAGTACCGATACCTGTGGTGTACCACTGTTGTTCAACAGTATGTACCTCTCCCTGGGATGGTATGCCAATACTTTTCCAATGGCACACCGTTTCGTGAAGGCAAGTGCCGCTTGAAAGTTCATATTCGTGGTTTATACCGTTGAGTCAGCGTGGTATGCCATTCATATCAGTGGTATGATATAAACTATATATATATACATATAAATATATAAATACATGCTCTGGCCATAATATCAGTTTCAGGGCACATCAGCAAATATTAAATCTTGATATTGTCATTTAAAATGCCTTTCATATATTCAAACAAGAAAATGGACGAGATAAAATAGATACATTCCTTTATCTGCAGCAAAACAGAATCATCACCCAAGTCTGGAGGAAGGAACTTGTAACATAAAGATCCTCATTTACAAGAATACAGAACAAAAAATGCAGAACAAAAAGAACTGCAGTTACAAAAATGCAAACTGCAGAGAATAAAGAGGTCTGGGTGTGTTGGTGTGGTTTTATGCACCACACGCAGACATCCGTCAACAGTCAAATGTGGGATGTGACGACATGTGCAGTCTTGTGATTCAGGTCAGATCAGGGCAAATATAAGCACCACTTGTTCTATTCTAGATATGCACAATGCAGGCTTGTAAAATGTCCTCACTCATTTCTAATATGTGATATGAACATCATCATCTCTGTTTGAAAAAATGTACCCCTGCCAACTTGTCCTAGCACTTATTAAAATTGTGTTTGTAGTCTCCACCTAGATACATGGCCTGCTGTATTTGAGGAAGGTTACATTTTTCGAGGGTGCTACGTTTGGCCCTTCAATAGTCATAGTTTCTAAATGTTGCGTAACAGCACGTACTGAAGGTAGAGAGACAATCCTATTTAAGAGAGACAGCAGCAAGATGATAGGCTAATGTTAGAAAAATTATATTTGACACCGAGTGTGAAATCAATAATCAGGAGATTTATTCTTGCAAGAAGGAACAGGATACAGCACATACAGTTCTGCGTCTCGTAGCTGCTCAGAGCTCTGTCTCTAAGTCCCTGTCTGTTATACACTGTGACAAAAAACTTTCACACATGGTATAGTGAAGGTTTGGACCAGTTCCAACCATCTTCTTGGTTGATTCATGTTACCCGTGTGGGTGCCTGTCCAGGTGCGCACCTCATTGAAGCGAATGTGAATCTGTCTTCAAAAACATTCTGTGATTAGCAAGTTCATATGAAATTGAAGGCGATATGAAAACAAGTGCGCAGTCTGTTTCTAAACATCATGGAAAAGTACAAGCATTTTGCACACATCATTCTGTATTTTTCCAACAGCTAATAATTGTGCCATTGTGCTATTGGATAGAAGAGACCAGCTGATCTAGACATATGAGATCATGACCAACAGCCCCAAACAATGACAAGGAAATAATGAGTGTGCGTGCCTGAGGAGTGATTGACAGATGTATGAGAACTAAACCACGGGCGTAGGCAGAGCTTCTTTAGAGGCATCTATTTTGTCTTTTCACGTATGATTTTGGGATGGGCGCATGGGAGAGTTGTTCCCCTGTCTCAGCTTGCTTTTTACCCAAAATATTGTATATCTATTAGAACATGGTGAAACTCTGTAATTTGTATGACATTTGCATATTGTTGTGGGAAATCATTTTACCCGCTTATATTGATCAAGGATGGGGTGCTGTTTACTGGAACATCCTGCTCCAGGCCGTGGCAGTAAAAGAAGGGCGTAACAGCAGACACACATATATATACGTTTTATCAGTGAGGCATAGAACATGTGCATATACAGTAAGTGCTTGTTATTCGACAGCAAGAAGAAGAGGATATGTGTGCAGGCAGTCAGCTAATGCATGGATCACAAGTTATAGAATGCAAGCTTGTGATAGTTTGCACAAAAACAAGTTATACTTTACTCACAAGAATATCAAACTGCCATTATAATTGGCATAAGGAGGTGTGACACAGTGACCTACTTTCAGGCCAATAGAAAATGGGGTGTGCCGGATAAGTCCTCTCACATACTGTATATAAGATGCAGCACATGGACCTGTCCTGTCAGAAGTCTCAGCTACAGCTAATTAATTAATTTTCACTTGATTGATTTTTGTCTTCTTTTCTTTGGAAAAAATGGTGAGATAATCTTGCTCCAGGAAAAAAATATGTATTTTTTCAACTGTGCCATGAGAACAATAATAATGTCTGACCTTTTGTTTTCTATTCCTCAAGTCGTCCGTGGTTGCCACCCAGCTGATCCCCAACAATACTGCCCTGACTCCGGCAATGATGATGTCGAAGTCGGTCAGCCCAGCGGGCATCCCTGCCGGGGAGATGTCCAGCATAGTGGGAAAGCAAGTGAACCGGATAGTGGCTAAGGACGAAACCCTCATGCCAAACATGGTGAAGACGTACAAGTAATTCTGAGGGTGCCAAGGAGTTTCTTCCCAAAACCAGAAGAAGAAATGACCCCTCTCACAATTAACCTTGTTTTTGTCAGAAACCCAAGTCTGTCCGGATGTTAACTGAACATGTCAAAACCTGTGGAGACTATGTTGAGATTTGATGTTCTGAAAAGATAAAGCATATAAATAAAATGTTTTCAATTTTACCCAAATTTCCTGCCTGAGGTTTTTTCTTGTCTTTGCTCCATCGCTTTGCTGCTCGGATCGACTCACTCTGTGTGTGCCACATTCACTTTGTACTCTCCTTCTCATGGTAGGTTCATTATTTTTAGACAAAAAATAAGGTATCAAACACGCATTACTACTTTGCAGTTAAATATTTAACATTTATTCCAACGCGAAAAAAATCCAGTAAATAACACTTTGACAAACACGTCAGGACATCTTATTTTTGTCACCTCACAGGTAATTCAGGATAATATAATAATATATATATCATATAATAATATATATATATGATAAGATTCAGTATAATATAAAACACACACATACATATATATATAATATAATATAATAGAACATGTTTATCTATTGAGATGCCCCTATGGACCTTGTTAGGTAAAGATCAGGAGAAGTAAACATGAAGTGTAATTAGGAATAATGGTGTTAAATTAAGCTATGATGAGTTTTCACTGTTAATTTACCATCTCAATTAAATGTTGATGCCTCCATGACCAAGTTAAGCAGATGAAACTGAGGACAACTATGTAGAAGAAAAGATGTTCACTTTGCTGTAGATATCCATGGATATATAAATATATATATATATATATGTATATTTATAAAATGATTTATTTATAACTATATATCCATTTCTCAGACAGGTGCTTCATGTCCCTCACTCCCGTAACTGTCCATGCTGGATCTGTCCCAATTGTTTTAAAAAGCTAAATAAGTTATTAACATGACTGCATCCAGCGAGCCAAATCTGTCTGGTGTACAGCTACTAGAGAAGTTTTCCATGTACCGCTTACCTTTCCCTCTAGTCTGCTGTCTGATTGTGAGGTCAGGTTGATCTGGGATCAGCTCTTTCACTGTAGTTTCTCCGCCAAAGTTCTCCTCTCAAATGGGTCTTTTGAGCTCGCGCTCGCCTGTAGAGACTAGTTCTGACGAGCATGCGCAATTTAGGGAAAAACTGATTGTGCCGATGGCTGAATGACTGATTGGCTAAATTGTATGTCATACATTTATATCTTTGATCAGCAATTGGCTAAACTGCTTCATAGACCCGCCTCCTGTGGGCACGTCCTCCAGAGCCCCAGAGCTGCTGAGACATGCAGACAGGCGGAGAGGACGTGCAGGAAAAGCAGATATTTTGAGCAGATATCATATTTTACACATATTACTGGGTGCATTCCATATTTCAAAAACACAAATATTGAGGGGAGGGGGGGGCGACACCCTAGCGATCTCTATTGACCAGCCGCCACTGCTTCATACCTTTATGGTTCATCAGGCAGCAATCCAAAACGTTCAGTATTTTATTGCCATATCAATCACAGTGCCTTCTGAATTTGTTTTGTTGCGCTAAACCACAAGAACATATAATCACATAGCACACAGAACAAAAACACAGTGCCGCAAGTTCAATACAGTAAGCACACAATAGTGCAGCCGAATGGCTCCCGCCCTTACAGTGACAAGTGGAAGTTCATGTGCTTGATTGTACAACCGGTGAAGCGAGGTATTCTAGTCTAAATACTGCGTAGTCTTTTACCCGCAGGTAGAAGGCTGCATAGAGGGTTTGCTGGGTGTGAGGAGTCCTTTTGAATTCATAAACCTCTACGCTGAATGCAGACATGGTATAGTTCAGAACTAGGGGAGAGTACACAGCCAACTGTTTTTAAAGTTCTCTCAAAGAGTTTTTTTCTCGTAGGCTGCAGAGTTGCCATTGCATACAGTTATTGAGAAGTGAGCACACTTTCTATTGCCGCTCTGTAGAACTTTACCATCGAAACCTTTTACACATCAAATTTCCTAAGCTGTCTAAATACAGAGTAGTCCTTGGTGAGCTTATTCTCAGTGATGGTGAAGATTGTAGTCTAGAGAATTTGAAATGATCCACTCTCTCTTCCACCTGGTGGTTGATGACCCTTGGTAGTAGCGCTCCCTGTTTTTTACGGAAGTCCATCACAAGTTCTTTAGTGTTGTTGATGTTCAGTTCCAGATGGTTATTGCTGCACTGGTGCACCAGATAGGAGACCTCGTTCCTGTAAGCTGTCTCATCAGTACAGGGAATCAGTCCCACCAGAGCTGCATCATCAGTGACGTTTTACAGTGTCAGAGTGTGAAATAGTCATTTGTGTAGGTAGAGACTGGAGCAAACCTTGCTGTAAAAGTTAGTAGTGAGGCCTTGTGGGGATGTATTAAAAGCTATACGGAGAAGATCTGCAAGATGCTTTCTTAACAACACTTACCACAGTTCAATTTAGAAGCTTATCTGGTGAGAACATTACGAAAAGGTCATTACACATTTGGTCAGTTAATACTTTCTGCCAACACGTTTATATTTTGACACGTTAAGATTTCTGGTATTTCTTTAGGGAAAACACAAATAGAAGTAATGTTGTACTTAAACCACTAGATAGAGCTCTTGTACAGCTGGATTTACCCAAGCGAGCTTTTCAACTCATCTGACTGAATTCAGATAGGAACGTTGTTTAACTCCATCCAGCCAGTATTGTAGTGAACTGTAAACTGTTTATTGTGTACATTAATGTCCCAAATGTCCAAAAACACTGACTTGCAGTAATCCTGCTCTCTGTAGCTCAGGATCAGAGGATTTCCCCAAGATTCTGAAAAGTTTTGTGTCGGGTCTTATGCCTCCGGTTTCATGGTGGTAGGTGGGATGCATCCTTCCACCAGCCGTCTGAACCACTGATATCATGACCTTCATCGCAGATTATAAGACCTTTATAATCAACCACTGAGTCAGACAAACTGACATTTACCTACTTTAGACATAAAATGTGTCAGCTGCGGCTTATAAGAGGAAAAATGTGCGGTTCTCCTGCACTGAACTTCAGTTGGGTGCTATGCCACAGAAAACATCAGTCTATATGTCAGCTGTGGTTGTTGGTACTTCATTGAATCAAGGGGCTCATTTACCCTGTTCTGTTCTGTTATTCTGTGTGCATAACAATGACATGTCTTCTTTTTCTTTCTTACAGAAAAAGAAAGAGTAATTAGACAAACAATAATAGTGATAGCAAAAGTAAATAATTTGGAAAATAATAATGATAAGAATATAGTAATTATAGTAATTATGATACTATTATTATTACTACTGTAATGAATTGCTGGAAATTTACGGTGGATTTTCAACGGTATCTTACAGTATTTCATAATAACTGTAACATACAGTTAAATGTTCATCCCTCCCATGTAAATTAACAACCAATGCCGTCAATTAACCATAACAGCAGACTACTGTAATTTATCAGTATGATACAGTATTTTCTGTGAAGTGGTGGGAATACGCTTCTCTATACAAGTTCAGTAAATCACGATCCATCTACATCGTACAGCCAAGGTGTACTCGCTCTTTATTGTTTTCATTCATGTGTGAGTTCATGCAGTTCAAATAAACTATTAATGTATATAAGACTTGTTAACAAGCGAGACTGTGATGCAGTTCTATTACACTGTTCTTGATACTATTTCAATTCAGTGTTTCACTCTGAATGCTATTTTAATTCAGTGTCTAAGGGAGTGATGCCGAGATCGAAAAGTGGCCGATGGTATGCTACTGTTGTTCAACAGTATGTACCTATCCCTGGGGTGTGCTACTGTTGTTCAGGGTTAAGTACCGATACCTGTGGTGTACCACTGTTGTTCAACAGTATGTACCTCTCCCTGGGATGGTATGCCAATACTTTTCCAATGGCACACCGTTTCGTGAAGGCAAGTGCCGCTTGAAAGTTCATATTCGTGGTTTATACCGTTGAGTCAGCGTGGTATGCCATTCATATCAGTGGTATGATATAAACTATATATATATACATATAAATATATAAATACATGCTCTGGCCATAATATCAGTTTCAGGGCACATCAGCAAATATTAAATCTTGATATTGTCATTTAAAAAGCCTTTCATATATTCAAACAAGAAAATGGACGAGATAAAATAGATACATTCCTTTATCTGCAGCAAAACAGAATCATCACCCAAGTCTGGAGGAAGGAACTTGTAACATAAAGATCCTCATTTACAAGAATACAGAACAAAAAATGCAGAACAAAAAGAACTGCAGTTACAAAAATGCAAACTGCAGAGAATAAAGAGGTCTGGGTGTGTTGGTGTGGTTTTATGCACCACACGCAGACATCCGTCAACAGTCAAATGTGGGATGTGACGACATGTGCAGTCTTGTGATTCAGGTCAGATCAGGGCAAATATAAGCACCACTTGTTCTATTCTAGATATGCACAATGCAGGCTTGTAAAATGTCCTCACTCATTTCTAATATGTGATATGAACATCATCATCTCTGTTTGAAAAAATGTACCCCTGCCAACTTGTCCTAGCACTTATTAAAATTGTGTTTGTAGTCTCCACCTAGATACATGGCCTGCTGTATTTGAGGAAGGTTACATTTTTCGAGGGTGCTACGTTTGGCCCTTCAATAGTCATAGTTTCTAAATGTTGCGTAACAGCACGTACTGAAGGTAGAGAGACAATCCTATTTAAGAGAGACAGCAGCAAGATGATAGGCTAATGTTAGAAAAATTATATTTGACACCATGTGTGAAATCAATAATCAGAAGATTTATTCTTGCAAGAAGGAACAGGATACAGCACATACAGTTCTGCGTCTCGTAGCTGCTCAGAGCTCTGTCTCTAAGTCCCTGTCTGTTATACACTGTGACAAACAACTTTCACACATGGTATAGTGAAGGTTTGGACCAGTTCCAACCATCTTCTTGGTTGATTCATGTTACCTGTGTGGGTGCCTGTCCAGGTGCGCACCTCATTGAAGCGAATGTGAATCTGTCTTCAAAAACATTCTGTGATTAGCAAGTTCATATGAAAATGAAGGCGATATGAAAACAAGTGCGCAGTCTGTTTCTGAGCATCGGGGAAAAGTACAAGCATTTTGCACACATTCTGTATTTTTCCAACAGCTAACAATTGTGCCATTGTGAAATTGGATAGAAGAGACCAGCTGATCTAGACATATGATATCATGATCAACAGCCCCAAACTACAACAAGGAAATAATGAGTCTGCGTGCCTGAGGAGTGATTGCCAGATGTATGAGAACTAAACCACAGGCGTAGGCATGCTAGAGTATAGCCTTGACTGAACTTGAGCCAGAGCTTCATCAGAGGCATCTATTTTGTCTTTTCTCGTATGATTTTGGGATGGGCGCATGGGAGACTTTTTCCCCTGTCTCAGCTTGCTTTTTACCCAAAACATTGTATATCTATTAGAACATGGTGAAACTCTGTAATTTCTATTACATTTGCATATTGTTGTGGGAAATCATTTTACCCGCCTATATTGATCAAGGATGGGGTGCTGTTAACTGGAACATCCTGCTCCAGGCCGTGGCAGTAAAAGAAGGGCGTAACAACAGACACACATATATATACGTTTTATCAGTGAGGCATAGAACATGTGCATATACAGTAAGTGCTTGTTATTCATCAGCAAGAAGAAGAGGATATGTGTGCAGGCAGTCAGCTAATGCATGGATCACAACTTATAGAATGCAAGCTTGTGATAGTTTGCACAAAAACAAGTTACTCATAAGAATATCAAATTTCCATAACAATTGGCATAAGGAGGTGTGACACAGTGACCTACTTTCAGGCCAATAGAAAACGGGGTGTGCCGGTTAAGTCCTCCCACATACTGTATATAAGATGCAGCACATGGACCTGTCCTGTCAGAAGTCTCAGCTACAGCTAATTAATTAATTTTCACTTGATTAATTGTTGTCTTCTTTTCTTTGGAAAAAATGGTGAGATAATCTTGCTCCAGGAAAAAAATATGTATTTTTTCAACTGTGCCATGAGAACAATAATAATGTCTGACCTTTTGTTTTCTATTCCTCAAGTCGTCCGTGGTTGCCACCCAGCTGATCCCCAACAATACTGCCCTGACTCCGGCGATGATGATGTCGAAGTCGGTCAGCCCAGCGGGCATCCCTGCCGGGGAGATGTCCAGCATAGTGGGAAAGCAAGTGAACCGGATAGTGGCTAAGGACGAAACCCTCATGCCAAACATGGTGAAGACGTACAAGTAATTCTGAGGGTGCCAAGGAGTTTCTTCCCAAAACCAGAAGAAGAAATGACCCCTCTCACAATTAACCTTGTTTTTGTCAGAAACCCAAGTCTGTCCGGATGTTAACTGAACATGTCAAAACCTGTGGAGACTATGTTGAGATTTGATGTTCTGAAAAGATAAAGCATATAAATAAAATGTTTTCAATTTTACCCAAATTTCCTGCCTGAGGTTTTTTCTTGTCTTTGCTCCATCGCTTTGCTGCTCGGATCGACTCACTCTGTGTGTGCCACATTCACTTTGTACTCTCCTTCTCATGGTAGGTTCATTATTTTTAGACAAAAAATAAGGTATCAAACACGCATTACTACTTTGCAGTTAAATATTTAACATTTATTCCAACGCGAAAAAAATCCAGTAAATAACACTTTGACAAACACGTCAGGACATCTTATTTTTGTCACCTCACAGGCAATTCAGGATAATATAATAATATATATATATAATATAATAAATACATATATGATAAGATTCAGTATAATGTAAAACCCACACATACATATATAATATAATATAATAGAACATGTTTAACTATTGAGATGCCCCTATGGACCTTGTTATAGGGAGGTAAAGATCAGGAGAAGTAAACATGAAGTGTAATTAGGAATAATGGTGTTAAATTAAGCTTTGATGAGTTTTCACTGTTAATTTACCATCTCAATTAAATGTTGATGCCTCCATGACCAAGTTAAGCAGATGAGACTGAGGATAACTATGTAGAAGAAAAGATGTTCACTTTGCTGTAGTTATCCATGGATATATAAATATATATATATATTTATAAAATGATTTATTTATAACTATATATCCATTTCTCAGACATGTGCTTCATGTCCCTCACTCCCGTAACTGTCCATGCTGGATCTGTCCCCATTGTTTTAAAAAGCTAAATAAGTTATTAACATGACTGCATCCAGCGAGCCAAACCTGTCTGGTGTACAGCTACTAGAGAAGCTTTGCATGTACCGCTTACCTTTCCCTCTAGTCTGCTGTCTGATTGTGAGGTCAGGTTGATCTGGGATCAGCTCTTTCACTGTAGTTTCTCCGCCAAAGTTCTCCTCTCAAATGGATCTTTGAGCTCGCGCTCGCCTGTAGAGACTAGTTCTGACGAGCATGCGCAATTTGGGGCAAAACTGATTGTACCGATGGCTGAATGACTGAGGACGCTGATTGGCTAAATTGTATGTCACACATTTATATCTTTGTTCAGCAATTGGCTAAACTGCTTCATAGACCCGCCTCCTGTGGGCACTTCCTCCAGAGCCCCAGAGCTGCTGAGACATGCAGACAGGCGGAGAGGACGTGCAGGAAAAGCAGATATTTTGAGCAGATATCATATTTTACACATATTACTGGGTGCATTCCATATTTCAAAAACACAAATATTGACAATTTGTATCGTTTTTTGTTATTATTTTTTGTTGTGGTTCGAGGGGAGGTCGTCGCCCTATCGCCCTCTATTGACCAGCCGCCACTGCTTCATACCTTTATGGTTCATCAGGCAGCAATCCAAAATGTTCAGTATTTTATTGCCATATCAATCACAGTGCCTTCTGAATTTGTTTTGTTGCGCTCAACCACAAAAACATATAATCATAGCACACAGAACAAAAACACACTGCCACAAGTTCAATACAGTAAGCACACAATAGTGCAGCCGAATGGCTCCCGCCCTTACAGTGACAAGTGGAAGTTCATGTGCTTGATTGTATAACCGGTGAAGCGAGGTATTCTAGTCTAAATACTGCGTAGTCTTTTACCCGCAGGTAGAAGGCTGCATAGAGGGTTTGCTGGGTGTGAGGAGTCCTTTTGAATTCATAAACCTCTACGCTGAATGCGAGAGTACACAGCCAACTGTTTTTAAAGTTCTGTCCAAGAGTTTTTTTCTCGTAGGCTGCAGAGTTGCCATTGCATACAGTTATTGAGAAGTGAGCACACTTTCTATTGCTGCTCTGTAGAACTTTACCATCGAAACCTTTTACACTTCAAATTTCCTAAGCTGTCTAAAAAAAGAGTGGTCCTTGGTGAGCTTTCTTCTCAGTGATGGTGAAGACAGAAACAAACAGACAAACAGTCGGTTTTGAGACCTGCATTTACTTTGACAGTCTGTTATGTTACGAACACTGAAGCGCATTCACACACATTCAGTTTTTTATGGATTTTTACAGGGTGACAGTTATGATTGTATTCGGAGGTACACTCAAAAACATTCAAGGCTTAAGACCTGGCAAAATGACCTGGCTACGCCATTGGTCAACAAAATACTGTTTAACTCGTGCACGCAGTGTATGATGGTCACAGAAATGCACCCAGAGTCCTGCCAGTACCCTCGGCGTGCGTGAATATGCGAGGGCCCGATCAATGCTGCATGCAGCTTTAATTTGTATTACTATTCTTAGAGAGACAGATGAAGCAAACTGTTTTCAAAAAGGGAGGATTGTAGTGGTAGTGATGTTGGAGTAGATTTTATGTTACTGAGTAAGTCTCTCCTTAAGTTTACATAGTGTTTAGTAGGAGAGCATGAGCATGTGTTGATATGAGTAAAGCAGGTTTGGGTTTTGCATATACTAACATATAAACAAGCATGCTTCATTTTTCTTAAGTTATGAAAATTGAATTTTGACAGACCTTGAGAATATTCTTTATTTGTGAATAGCAACACATTTCCTTCAGAGACCGTCCAATCACGAACGGTCTTCCATTTATGTCATATATTCATTGAACAAAAACAAACTTTGAGATTGCAGTGGCAGTAATATTTAGCTCTCAGGCTTTGTCAACCCTGCTACTGTAGTTGTGTCATTGTCTATGTCACCACCAGCTATTGAGCAGTCATATTATTCTGTCAAAAGCTATTAGATACTCTTACTGAATGATGTTCTGTCCTGCAAAGTCAAAACACCCCCTCTGCCAAACCAACGGCTCTAGAAATAACAGGAAAGGTCCTTATCAATCATGACTCTACGCCATGCCTCCAGTTTTTGATTCCCAAAATAGAGAGTGACACATGTTCACTTCATATGTGAGTTTACAACAGTTCACTCAGCCGTATGGTTTTAAGAAAACATTTATTCACATTGATATAAGTACATTTTTGAGTGCATTCTTTTTGACATACTGTATTTGTGCACGTACATTAATCTCTATGTGTGCATTTGTCCTTGTGTGCCTTCTCACAAGCATGCTTAGTGTTAAAATTCATACGTTTGTGAATGCGGTTTATGTACTAAAAGAAACATCCGTTCTGCATTTTCACTTGATTATTTTTTGTACAATTTGCCTTTCATTTAAGAGAGACAGAACCCCAAAAAAACAGGAAACAAAGAAAGAAAGAAAAATCCCAAATGCGGGATCATGTCTTAGCAGCGGACAGATACATTTGACAGGTAACATCGAGCTTATGAACACATAGCATTCTCACACTAACAGTTAGTATCCCACATACTAATCTAGACTACAACACTATCTCACATTCCTGAGGAGTTTCCTCCTCCTCCTGTTCCTTTTTTATCCCTCCATATTTATCCCCTCTTCTTGTTAACTTCTGTGCTTTTGTCCATGTCTTCCTCGGCATGTCCTCCTCCTCCTCTATCTTTCTTCTCTTTATACCTGGACGTTGAGGATCTGTGAAGACAGTCCTTGGTGCCAGTTCTTCAGCTTGGCAAAGCGGGGCCCTTTCATCTCCGACTCAAACATATCTCTATTGGTGTGGAAGACAAGTAATATTTACACTTTTAAGCACAATTTTAAATGAGTATTTAGCTAGATGAAAAGATTGGTACCACGCTTGTGTTTGTGCAGTAAGCTACTGCGAGCACTGGTGAGCTTAGCTTGGCTTAAAGACGAATAACACACGGAAACAGCTGGCTTAGCTCTGTCCAAAAGGTAACAACATCTGCCTACCAGCACCCCTAAAGCTGTTAAAGGGCCTGTGGAACTGGCTGCATCTAGCGCTGAAGTTGCAGATTTCAACCGACTGAAACTTCTCCCCGTCTGCTGAGCGTGTCGGAGAACTACGGTGGCCGACTTGAAAATGGGAAAACGGCAGATCTCTCTAAAGCCAGTGTTTGGTTTGTCCGTTCTGGGCTACTGTAGAAACATGGCGGCTAGCCCTGTGAAGAGGACCCGATCCGTGTGTAGATATAAATGGCTCATTCTAAGGTCACCAAAACACAACGATTCTGGCAATTATATTATCAGGTGATTATACACTGAAGGAAACGTATTTATTCATATTATACGGACAAACCCAAATTCTACACACTGGACCTCTAAGTGACAAGTTGCCTAGGCTGCCTAGCGTGTTGTTCTTACCTCGACTTCTGCATGGCTTCCTCATCTGGGTCTTGCACTGCATGAGTGGAAATAAACAACAGAAATTTGGTAAGGACGAAGAAAAACCTGAGACGATAATCTCTAATCAGATGTTAACTGTGTCGAGAAGATCAAGAGAGAAGATGTGAAAGAACAAAAGGAGGAGAGGAGGGGTCCGTGTACTGACGGTATTCAGTGCCGGTGATGTGGGCCAGCATCCTGAAGCTCTTGGACTGCAGGGTGGCAGCACGACGAGCCCATTCAGCCATTGTCTGGTTCTCTGCTGGCCTGATCACTGCCTGGTAAACCGGAGACGCACTGTCCACCACAGGGTCCTTGACCGGCAGAGCTCCGCTGCAGGGCAGAGAGTGTCCGACTGTTAGAGCTCTGAGTGGTGTGTACTGTATTTAAAGCCCCCAAATGTAACAGATGATCGTAATGTAATACATGCCCAAGATGTATTATCATCTACAACTGAAGAGCTGTATTAATTATTGTATTTTTGATGTTGATTTTGATTAAACATTTAGAGCCAAATAAGAACTGTAAAGTTGATACTGTACTGTTTCAGTCAAACAAAAACATGTAGTTATCTCCCATAGTTCACAGGTAAATTATGAGTTTTAATTATAATATGAATTATAATGATTATAAAAGAGTTTAATCACTTACATTTTAGCAAGACTAAACTAGCTGTCAAAAAGTGTTCCCCGGTTTCTAAATTTCATTGCAGAATTGATTTTTAAAAAGAATGAAGTTTGAAGTGCAAGTGACTTTATATTAAAACTCCAGCACATTCAAGAGTACAATAAAGTCAAAATCAATTATTAAAAGAAATGTTAAAATTCTCCAGGCTTCAATGTCATGAGTGCTGTAGAGTTAACGTCACATGACAACACTGCACTACACAGCATTAAAAGTAAAAAAATAAAATAAAGCTATTTTGTTCGTTATCATGTTCGAAGCTTCACTGAATCAGGATTGTATTCCATTATGGGCCGTTATTTCATTAAGATCAATAATTACATTGTTGTTGCTTTGCACACAGTCTGTTCATTGTTCACACACATACGACTACTGTTCTGTATTTGTGTTGTCCTATAGCTTCATGTTGACTGGGTAGTGTTTTTTGATTTTAGCATTCTTTAATGAGTGTTAGACAAGTGAGTCAATACTGATCGAGCAGTTGGTCGTTTAAAAACCTGTGTTTGGATACTCAGAACATTCCCATGCCATCAAATCCCGTCAGGTTCCCGAGGCTGTGATGAAATTGTTTTTTATTTTTATAGAGGACGACTCCAAAAAAAAACCCACAACTCACACTCTCACACTTTCACGAAAGTACCTCTGAGTACTTTCAGATACAGTACGCATAAAAATGACCGCTTGGTTAGTTAGTTTGACCTTTATACAGTATGGTTGACACATTTAACATTTGACACAAATAGATGCTATACATTTTTCAGGAATATTATTTATTATATTATTAATTATAACCATATTAATATTATAATAGTTGAGGGATATTAGTTGATGACACACATGGAGCAATGCACAAGCTGTTATAAAATCATGAGACAAAGGAGACGCGTATGAGGAGAGGCAGGATAGAAAAGGTGCGCTGCTGTACTTACCCCAATGGGGAGCCCACCTCCTCACTGAGGTCACAACCAGGAGGGAAGGATGGGGAGGGATAGGTGGAGGACAGCACAGGTGTGGTTGGTTGTTTTTTGTTTTTGGGGGGGGGGTTGTGGATGGAATGAGCAGAGGAAAGTGGGTGAAAAGCACGGAGGAGTATGGGGCACGGACACAGACAACATTGAAAAGCCCGGGCATTCAGTAGAGTAGACATCCGAGTTGTAGCAGCGTGGGCTGAAAGTAGGCTTATGTGTTCAAAAGCTGCTTTTCCTTTTGGCTTTTCAGAAAAAGTGTCTTAAAGAGTTGATTTCACCCAAATGAATTATCACTGCTACCGATATCCAGCCTTCCTTTTAATGATGATCTCCTTTAAAACTCTGTAGAAACAAACATTGATCCTACAGGTGTACGTTATGGCCATTGGTTTTATTTATTTAAATGTCATTTCTAAGAGGGACCATTATTGTTTCTGTCATTCTTTGACAAAAATACAGATGAGTCTAAGCAGATGTTGCTTTGGGGAAGATGGCCTGAATTTGGCAGAATGTTCTGCATGGCTGCATTCCACTAGCAGCAAGTAAGACTGTGTTTTTTTTCTGTCATTTGGGTGAACTGATCCTGTAAGTTATCCATCCGCGGGTTGGTTTGATCATTGTGATGTGATGTAAAGTGGGTGAGTGGAGAGAGCGCATAAAAGACTGGAGAGGGGATTAGTTCGGCTGTGTGACCTCACCTGTCGTGTCCTTTGGCCTGCGACTGCCCTGCAATGGCATCCATGATGGCGTCCTGTGAGTACATGCTGATCGGTGTGTTGTACTGAGCGTGAACAATGGTGGCCTTTCCCCCGGGACCCCTCACCTCAATGGGCTTGTGAGTGGACAGGGCCGAGTCTTTCAGAGCAATGGGGTTGAAGCTGGGAGTGTACGCCACACTGTTGGTGTCAGGGTGGGGTTAGAAGGGGTTCAGAGGTCAGGGAAGAGTTTCAGGTGCAGATGAGAAGACGAGAGGTTAACAGACAGAGAAGTCAGGGGGAACGAAATGACAGAGAGAGCACCAAAGTCAAGGGAGGAAACTGGGTCAACGTGTAGTAATGCAGCCGTCAGACAGGTGGGGCTGTTGTACAATATTAGCTTGTGGCGTACACAGAGACCTAATGACTCTGCTACACAGACCAAATACACACTTCACTGTAGCACCGTTCCAGATTCATACTGCATAGAAATTGTAAGCCTTTCTTGAAGGTGTTCACTTTAGAATCATGTCAAGTTTAATTGGTGGTTTTTTTTGCACAATTAATTGTCCAGACAACATTGAGAATAATACTAAATGAACATACTGAAAATACTATTAAAAGCAAAAGCAACAAAGGTAGCTCAATAAATAAAACTGATACATTTGATTGATTTTTGAAGAGTTGATGGGCCCTGTTGTCCCACAGTGCAATGCGTAAAGATAATGGGTGAACACATTTTGGAGATTGGTGAGACAAAAAACATTTAGCTTTCTCTTTGTTAAAGCCACTATGTGTAGAATTTGTTTGTGATTTTTGCACACCTTAATGGAAGGAAGGATTGTAAGATGAAAAAAAGATCATATAATTACATACAAATTCTCACACAGTGGCTTTGAGTGTCATTCCAAAGTTGCCGTTTGAGATCCCTTTGGAAGCACATCTTGTATTATCAGAACAAAATAGTTAATTACCAAAAACAGTATACTATGCATAATACTACATCATGGCATACATTACTATGCAGTGTTGAATTGGGACAGAGGCTCCATCCATCACGACTTGCAGCTTAACGACTACTTTATGTACTAATGACTACTAGAAGTAAACAAAGCTGACACACCAGTCCAAAGAAAACCCAACATGCTCACGTATCACAAGCAAACTGATTATTATCTGCATATTCATAATGACACACAGCGAAGTATACACACACACACACACACACACACACACCGCGGAGGATATTTTACCAATACACACTAGAGCCACACATGGATGTATCACGGACACACAAAACGCCAACGCACATGCATTTAACACAACAATTTACCGCAAATATATTTATGTAGACACATATGAAGGCTTAAGGACCTGGAAAGTTTTTTTTCGGAGTTGGAAAACAGTATATATCATAGTGGAGTATGGATTCAACATTAGAATGATTACTTATGAAAGAAAACTACAAAAAACTCTAGTATCAAAAGAAAAGTTCCAGTTTTTTTTGTTTTTTAAACTGTGTTAATGTGAAATAACTCTGTAAAATAGTTCTTTGTCTAAGAACTAACTAGTTTAACATTTGTTAAATAAATGCAGTGAATTGTTACGTATGAAGGAAGACGTAGACGGAAAAGTAGAAAGTCCCACAATAAACTCAACTAAAGTAGTAGTACCACAAAACAGTACTTGAGTAGATGCACTTATTTACTTTCTTTCTAGGGACCAGATGCTGTTAATTACATGTTACATTAAGAATCAAATGATCAGCGCAAAATGCTTACGATGAAGTCTAGAGCATTAGTTCAACTTCACACACACACTGAAGCAATTTGGACAGAACTTCACACCAAATCTACAAATCTCACTATCTCTCTACTGACGTATACTTCATGCACATTAAATACTGTGATGGTACTGACGTTGCAGCTGTGTTTGGGATAACCTGAAACACACCAGAGAGGCACGGACAGACAGACAGAGAGAGAAGGAAAGAACGTGATGAATCACCCGAGGGTATTTTGGTGATGAACAATGTGTGCGTTCGTAGGAAACTATCCAACTACAGCACTGTGCTGTAATCCCATGTGCAGGTCAGAATAGCAGCCGCTGTATTATCACTGGGATGTTTCCCAGCTTCCTCTGCATCATGAGGAGTGACTGACAACAGCAGAAGCGTCTCAATCACATGACACAAAGACACATTTAGCACAGAACAGCCACGAATATACACAACTACACAAACACGACACATACCACCTCTTCATATGTCAGGACTGCAGCCGTTACATATAGACAAATCCCAGTAGACAAGCCACCATTACTGCGGTGGCACCTCAGTTGTAATTCTGTGTATACCGTATACCGTGTATACCAATAATTTCATAACATCCATTTATCAATCAATCGACAACTTTTAGCCACAAGAGGTTTGTTTGTATTTGCGGTCCTCTGAAGCACCGTGTCGCACCACATTATGAGCCCGCCCACTTACTTTTAGCGGTCCAATCAAATACAAAGGATTTGATAACTGTACACTGCTAAAATATTCCATTTCACTGTGGAATACGTCACAGTACAGAAGCTAAAGGCGCTCTTATTTCTGTTTCAATGGGACTCAAATACATCTCGTTTCGATCGCCATCAAAGGACAAGGCAGGAGCCGCCAAAAAACGAGAGATCCGCCGCCACCCCGCTGATCTATTGCTAGCTTGACTTGAATCACATGCTAGCAAATAAATAACCTGGTTTAATTAGCTACTCGAGCACACAGCGCTTTCAAATCAAGGTCAGACGCTGTGGTTATTTTGTTCTCAAAGGTTGTGTCATATCTAGTTTCAAACTAGCGCTTTAAGACTAAATATCTTGTTTCCCCATTTACAACAAACTACATCGGTCGAAAGGGGTCGAATGCCGACCGTGATTAACCCCAAACATCTCTGCTTTTAAGTGTAAATGTTTTCACTCTCTCGCTCGAGAGCGCGATACACATAGTTCAGCCGCCGGTTTCATCCAAACAGTACATGGATGTGTTCAGGGTACAGTAGGTAAAGTGGGAAGTGCTCGGCAGGGGAGCTATCTCAGGTTTGGCCAGGGTGGCGTCCAGGAGATTCAGGATGATGGTGTGTAACCGGAGCGGAACATTCCCTGACTAACAGCTGCTCTCTCCTGTGTGTGCGTGTGTGTGTGCATGTGGGATCAGGAGACTCTATGTGCTCGATGAGGTGGGGTCGCTGGCATGATACTGCCGTCATCGTCCCTGCAGTCTGCCTGGAGCACCTTGCCTGACATTTGACTTACCGTTGGCCTTTACTGTAAAGCAGCTCAGCTCCAGAGGGGAAACACATTAGTGGAGACTGATATCTGGATGTGATATGTCAGAGGCCAAGCAGATTGTGTCCTTAATTAACATTTACAAGTATTACATGACTGCAGAGGCTTCACCCAAACTCATGCCATCCCACTGAGGAGAGTTCCCTCAATGGTGGCCCCAATTTAACTCCGACCACGAACAAGTATTGTCTGCGTAACAAAAGCCTGATGTATCTTATTCCTCCACTGTCGTACTGATTGACGTGTTCCTTCATTACGATGAATAAGGGGCACTGTAGTTCATTTTAAATCGACCTCTGTAAATACTCAGTAGAGCGCCAAATGTGAATTAATTTGCAACTGAAAATAGTCCCCATCTAATACAATATCTACTCCTGTTTGAGTAAAGTGGCCACATTCTCTTTTTAGGAAATGACTGAATAATACTTTTCAGTTATGGTTACATGCTCTCTCTCTATCTCCCTACACTCGTATTTTGAGTGTAATTGACCAAAAAAGAGACAAAACGCTCAACAAACTAAATTAAATATGAATTTGACTGAAAACATTATTATTTTTAAATACAGGAAATCACGATAAAGATAGCATTGTGATATCTATAGGAAATCCTAAATAATAAAATAATAATATTAGCAACAATAATAATAACAATAATAATAATTAGGTGTTCTCTCTTGAAAGCTGTCTCCAAATGTGTTATTATTTTAATCCAAAATATGTTATTGCCCACAATAGCCAAATATACCAAAATCTGTACTTCTCTAGATACATTGTTCTGCAACAATTCTAATAGTAAATTAATTAATTGATAATTGTTTAAATAATTCTCTGTCTCTAGCTTTTTAATTGCAAAATATGTTTCTATAATAGTGAATTTGATCTCAATAGGTTTAGTAGAGTTGGTTTAATAAAACCAAATACGTGAAGATGTCACAGTGGGCCCTGGACCCTAACAAATAATTATTAGTTGCGAGTTACAATGTTTAAATAAATAAGAAAACGAAACACACACACAAAGGCCTCTAGCAACAAATTGTCACTTTCCTGTAATCTTGCCAGCAATAAAAAAAAAGCACGTTTTCGGTTTTCCAGGCATAACAGGGTTTAAAACTCAGCATCTGAGGACAAACGGAGATGCGTTTACTTGAAGATAAAAAGCCTCAGAAAGGGAAATCAGGGAGCTGAAACAGCAAAAAGACTTCTTTAAAAAGATTTTTTGCAACATCATCTCCCTAGTTTCATTCCTGTAGTCGGATCTGCTGCTACTCAGTTACCTGGAGGCCGGCCAGGTATGTTTGTGTGTACGCTCCCGAAATAGTGCCATGTGTGAAAGGAATGACTGCTGGAATAGCGATGGAAAGTTCTGAGTATGTTTTCTCATTAAGGTCGTGTTAATGTGAAGTTCAACGGGGACGTGATGTGCATTTTCTTCATTCGTCCGGAGTGAAAAGCAGCACTTTTGTTAAGTTTTGTTACATCAGCTGAGGAGTTTAGTCTTCTTCTCTTAGTATTGAGATTATTCATCTCTGTGGAAACCTACCACAGTGATGAAACTCCCCGGGAAGCTGCCGACCCCTGTCCTAACTTGCCCTGCATCAGCATCATTTCTCCGAGAGTTTCGGGGGAGTAAAGGCCCACTGGGGAATTGTACTGCATCCACTGGCCTGGTGAAGATACTGCAGATGGTGTGGAGGAGGCAGGAGCTTTGATCGGGGTCGAGAGGAGCTCCGGATCTTTTTTAGGAACTTGGTAGAGATTCCTTTCAGAGGGCTTTTTTTCTTGGAAAATGTCATAGGACACTGCCTGCACCATTTGAACTTCCTCTCCAAAATGTTTAGGCCCGACCTCCTCTTTCGCTTTTTCTAACTCCTTTTAAAAAGATGAGAAGAGGTCAAGATAGATAGATGAACGAGAAGGCCTCAAAGTGAAACAAGAGTAAAGGATCAGCTTGTTCCGACTTCCTTTTCCTGTCATTTGGTTGCTGTCATTTTGGATCGCTGACCTCCCTGCAGTTGCACTGTGAATATTTGACTCTAGAGGGCAGCAGGACGCTGCCTCGTGTCACCATTGAAGAAAAGTGAAGATGATATTCTCACAAACAGGACAAGAATGCAAAACACGTATGACAGACGTACAAAAAAAAACACAAACAAGTATGCAGACATACAGCTGGTATCTTTTTGTGTCGATTTGTCTCTTTGGCCATTATTGTTGTGGGTGTGTTTGTACCTTCTGGTGGGGGATGACTGACATGGGTGAATCCATTCTTGGAGTGGAAAATGCTGCAGCACGTTTTGATCTAAAGATTAAACGACAAAATGCCTCTTTAAAATATAACGTTACATCATATTTTACCACTTTGGAAAAGATATCTTAAAACAAAAGAAAAACAGAACGGCCATTAGCAAATCATGAGAACCAAGTGGGTTGTACCTTTGTTGGTTAAATGTATTGTTTTTAAGAGATTTATAACATTGATTTTCACTCACTGATTTGTCTTTTTTCTGTTCTTTCAGCCAGGTAATATCCACTACCTTATCATTTGCTTCTTCATCATCTACTTAAGTTTGACAGAGATGGTTGTTTTGGTGTAAGTGTGCTGGTTGTTTACTTATGCATGGTGAGTGACAGCTTGCTGGCGCCAGACTTGATCTTGTTTTGGGCCTCCATGTGCGTCATCCCGTCGGTGCTGACCCCATCGATGGCTGAGATGATGTCGCCCTGGGCCAGGCTGCCGCTCACTGCCTTGCTGCCCGGAGTTATCTATGGAGGGGCCAAAAGAGCAGGTCACACTGAGACTGCTGACACGAATTCCTCAGGAAACAAACAAGCAACTGGAAAAGGTATGCAGTTACACAAATACATGCACATGTTACAGACCGGAGGGACATGTATGAATGTTGGATTCATTTGTTGGGTGAATGTAAAATAAGAAATGTAAATAAAAATCATGTACCACCTCACTCCACATAGCTGTGTGTCAATAAATACAACTTAAAAAGGTAGAGAGGAGAAATGCTGATGAAGCAAAATAACCTAATCCAAAGGCTAGTTTAAATTTCTGCATTAGGTTTATCAACAGAACCACTTTTTCTCTTTATAAAGAGTCTAATCAGTCTGGTGCAAATCACTTCAACAAATAAGAACAGATTTCTACTAACAAAGCCATGAAGTGTGCAGTACAGGGATATAAGGTTAAGGAACTATTTATAGTCTGAGTAGCAAATCTTTATTTTTATTTTCAAAAGAGCACATTTGTTAAAACTTAATTTTTTCAATTGACCATCAGCTGAATCTCCGTGCTCCTGGCTCTGCTACAAAGCCAGACTTTAGCGCTTAAACTACACAGAGAGGAGGTTTAAGTGAGCCCAGAGGCCTGCGGCATACAGTATTGGGTCTAGGCTTACAGTCCACTCGTTAAAGAGTTAAAAATAAGCAACGCTGTTGATGCCGCCGGCTTCACTGTGATTGACCCGACTGAGCCCCCCCTCATCCCCCAAACACACACACAGACACACACCTGCTGCTGACATTCATGCAAGACTTCCTTGAATCTATCCTTTTTTCTATTTACACTAAGTCCTCCTCTCCATAATCCACATTTAATCTATTTTCACCTCTTCACATCACATAATGTCCTCGACGACTGTCACGCTCGTCCTTGTTTCTCCTGTCAGTTTTTCTCCTTTTCTATCTGCTTTTTGCACATCTTTTTCTTCCTTTGAATTACAGTCATTATGCCTGTGTGCGTAGAAAAGTGTGTGTGTGCGTGTTTATGTGTGTTTGTTTGGAAAGCAGATACAATAGCTGGTTGTAGGGGGAATAGCAAGGGGAAAAATTATCTCTGCCTGGCGGCCTCAGTGTGATCAAACACACATAACGCTGCCTGACCACTTTCATGTGCGTGAGAACCTTCAAATACAACAGAGAACAACAGGAAGTGGATCTGAGGTCTGAATCCTCGAAAATTATTTGTATTGTATTAACAGAGCGATATTGTCTCGGATTTTGATCCTCGGAATGTTTTATATTTCAAAAATGTGTTATATCAGTCAATAAAAACATAAACCACATCATACATACGCTTCATCCATCCATTGATGGTGTCCAGAGAGCTGTTTTCATTCTCAATGCACCACTAAAAAGCATATAAAAGAAATGGACAGCAGTTTGCTTGTTTAATGGACAGCGCTTCAGCTTGGCTAACAAGATTTCAGGAACCCTCTGTCTTCATTCCTCTTTCCCTTCTTAGTTCTTGGCAAAAGTATGCTGAAATCCAAACCGCGGCGGTATTACGTCAAACTGTAATCGCACCCCAAGTTGTCATGTCAAGCTGCAGTGTTTTATGTTCACCTGTCAGAGCCCAACACGACCACAGGATGAACTCTAATCCAGTGAAACAATGTCATGGCGGACGCATCAAATCTCCCCTGGTTGCCTAAGATTAAGGGATCAGAAGAAGTCTGGAGCTGTGACTCAATAAAACACCAGCTGAACATCAATCAGGGCCGAAAAGGGAGAGTTTAAGTCCACACTGTCTTACTCGGGTAAGCGTCACCTCCTCCACCTTCCCTCGTCTCTCAAATCCTCCACCCATCTATTCTGTCACATCGTCCTCTAAGGAGCAGCTCCAAAAAGGCAAAACCAAACTATAAGCGAGAATTAAAGCTTACTAAAGGTAACACAAGCCATTCCCATCCACCTCTCCTCCAGTGCTATTTAAAGGAAACGCTGTAAATACACCAGCAGTCCTGCCAGAGAGAGAGACGCGCTGTCTCTCTGCTGCGGAGGTTAAAACTATTTAATTTGTAGAGTGACACTTAATTTCCCTCACTATTTCTTCAATTATAATAATGATAGACTAACAATCATTATCTATAAAGATAGTTGAGAAAGTTCTTATGTACATATAAGATATTAAGTTACTACAATACAATAAGTATTTGTTTGTCACTTGTTGTGACAGAATGTGTGTCTGCTGTCATTTGCGACAGTAGAAACAAGTCTAACTTTGCTTTGTTGCGGCCAATTATTGTCTTTGTTGGAAAATGTAATTTTGGAATGAAATTTGTGAATTTTTGTCGGTTAATCTAAAATCACTCATTCTCATCTGATGATGTGACTGGGCTGATGTAAAACGATTATTCGAACTGATTTTGAGCTGAAATGTGAGGGTGGACGGCGGACTATGTAATGAAAGTAAAACCTACATGTTTTTTTTCGTTTTCGTTCAAGAAAACTCACAGCAGTAAAAGTGACCTAATGCTGCAGCACCTCTACTCCAGCAGAACTATTCCAGTCTTTCCACTGCGGCTCTATTCTTGAAATCTCTCTGGACATTACTTCTGAGCCTCCCTGTCATCATCACGTACAGCAACATTACATAACCGCCGCTCAGCCGCAGCTTGCACACAAATCACACCTTTGAACGTGTCAGACGTTGTTGTCAAACCAGGAGAAAAGGATAAAAAGTAAAAAAAGATGTAACCAATCACTTTTCAACTTAATTTGTCTTTTACAGAGACACCTACACATACTTTCACCTGTGAATCACCAAAATGATGCTTACGCAGAAGCAGGAAAGTGTAATAAAAGCGAAGCTTTTTGAAGTTAAAGGGTTCTGTGTTGACATCATTGTTTGTGTTGGTTTTTATTTTGTTTGATTTGATCAATTTGGCAGTCAGTCAATCAGCATACATTGTTGAAGAGCTTTATTAAGTTTCTCTTTGAAATAATTAATGAAATATTTTGTCATCATAATGCATGCCAGCGCAATGTTTTCATCAGTTTTGCTGGCGTTCGTGAGATACCTTGTCAGCGTCACGTTATTTTGTGACGTCGACGAGGTAAATTGTGACTTTATATGTAAGTTGTTTCTGTCTGTAAGGGCGACTCTGTCCTTACCCTGGAGATGGTGAGTGGCATGTTGAAGTCCTTTCCTCCCTGTAGTCTGAAGCCCCATGGAGCGGGGCCATTCAGAGTCACTGTGTACGTAGTCATCTTTGGTTAAACGTCAACACTCCTCCTGCTAACAACTCCTGCTGGCTGTGTGGTTTCTCCTCCTGCTATGCTGTGCTCGTGTTCTCCGGCCTTCCCTGCTATCCTTTTGTCGGCCTCGGTCGTTGCTTCTCTTCCGTCAGTCCTGCCTTCACTATACCGTCTCTACTCGTCTGCTCCCAGCTCTCAGGACAAACACTCTGGGGTGGTGCTGGTGCTGGTGGGTGGGTCAGGTGCTGTGGAACCTCTGTGACACACACACACACACACAGACATGCGTTCATGCACACAGATACACATACGTGTAGATAAACACGCACATAAAGAGTGCAGAGCCAAGCTGGGCCACTGGAGAACAACAGTTAACTGAATTGAGCCACGAAAAAAATAACTCCTCAATCTCTTACCCTGTAAACCTCAAATATTAGAATATGCAAGCTCTAATAAGTACACTTTAAACTTATTAAGAGAGGAGAGTTTCTTGCCTGCAGAGCTGCTGAGGACGAGGGACCGACAGCCTAAGAATAGCAGAGATGAGCATAGACACAGGAGCCCTGGCCCTTATAAGGCCTGTAACACGAAGCCCCAGAATGCTTCACTGCCGATTCACATCGCCAATATAGACCCCTCTTACTGCAACACATTCTCTCTCTCTCCGTCTCCCTCTCTTAGTGCTATCACCTCATGCTGCTAGCACCCTATTATCTGTAATCAGTCTCTGTGCACTGCAGCCGTTCTCTTTTCTAGTTTCCCTGTCTCACAATCTGCTCGCGTAATGGAAAGAACAAACTGCCCAGCAGCGTTCCCCTAGAAACACGTCCACCAAGCTGATTTGAGTCTGATGTTTGTGTGAGTGAGATACGGAGCAATTGAATCAGCAGCCGGCCACAGCTGTAAAGGTTAAGTGAACACAAGCAGAGTCCGACATTTGTAGCGACCATCCACAGAATTATCTCGATTAAACTGAAATGTCTATGACACAATCCAAACTGTTAAACTTCGTCCAGAGACTGCCCTCAGGAGCTCATAGGTCACTTAATGGTTGAACTCTCAATAAACAATGTGCCTGGACAAAAGAAGACAGGACTTGGGATCAATCATGCCACTCAAACCGTTAAGTCTGACCCTATAATGTTTTATGTTTTTACCTTTCTGGTTACGGGCATTCACATTCCTGAGGACACAGATCCAATTGTAATAAACAACTTCAAGGAACTTTTACTTGACATGCAAGTCCTAGTCTTAGTAATCCTTGTATTTTGTATATAGACTGTTTTGTTGACATTGGTTCTAATTTTGTTCTGTAGTCATACAAAACTCATCTCGCATTACTGACTTGAAGCTTGAAGTTTACCAAACCTCGAACAGTGGAAACATCTAAGTTTATAATAATTATGTATAGTTAAGTTCCTGTTAGCAACTCTATTTACAATTATTTTAGTTTCCTGCCACATAAACTGGAGGTTAATTACTCTGCCTGCAACTTTTTTCTCAACCAAAGGAGACCAGAGGGGGGAGGAATGTTCTCCATGTTCTCCATTCATTTATTATGCATATAGGTCCACATGTATATCTACATAAGTCTCTCTGTGTCATGATAACAACATCTATGTTGTGTAATTGTTCTCTCCGTCTGCAGGCTTGAAGAAGTTCCTTCCTTTACCTGGTTTCTAAAATACTACAAATATGATTAATAACTTTAAATACTGCACGCCTGATCCGTCCCTTGCAGCTCTGCCGGTTCCACCTCTGCCTGTGCCGTCTAATGTGACGTGCAGCTCTGACCTGCAACGCAGCAACGTGCTGAAGATATAATCCAGCAACTATTGAGAGCAAGAGACTCTGAAAGAAAAGACTTTTAAATTAAAGACAATTTCAAACTAGCAAAGATGCCTTAATGACCCCCGCAGATTTTTGACAAAGCCAGATGAGACATTTCCCACTGCTTCCAGTTTTTGTGCTAAGCTACGCTAATTTAACGTAACTTAAAAGAAAAGCAAAGAAGTTCCCGGAAAAGTATAGTTTAGTTTTTGATTGGGTTACATCTTGTAGAGCCATCAGGACAGTCACAGTGAGATTAACTTGAGCCCTACTGTTAACCCTTTCATTAAATGTCCTGAAGCTGGGCTTGGTGGCTGCAGCTCTGACAGCCTGGTTTTATTCACAACATTTGAGGATTCAAGGCTTTTTATTTATCACATGCACACCAGGAATGTTCGGTGAAATGTAAAGGTGACAAGAGTCACAGCACAGGTCAACATGTGCAATAAAATGACGACAAATGCATACAATATAGTGCGTTTTCCTCAAAGAGAGAGCATAACTATTGTATATACTGCATTCTTCCAACCTTTATTAACCATGTAAAATCATACTCACTTGTTCTGAACCTTGGGCTGCGCGGTGGTGTTGTGGCTTGCAATGTCGCCTCACAGCAAGAGGGGCCCGGGTTTGATCTGCGTGGAGTTCTGTCTCCGGGATCGGGCTTCCTCCCACAGTCCAAAGACATGCAGCTTAGGTTAATTGATGACACTAAATTGCAATGTATGTATCAGATGAAGTAGACGGCCAAGTTCAGAATGCAAAGCAATTAGATAATGCTTTACTATTAAATTATTAAACACCCCGTCCACTTACACCCTCTACTCATGCACATGGGATACCAACTCTCACCTCTGCAGGGCGCCAGTATTCTGCAAGGCCTATTCAGGTCAAACAGCATGCAGGATAACTGTCCATCACCTCCGCTCTCTGCCATATTGGACAGATATGATCTGATGCCACTCTGTTATCTAACATCAGCTGATATCTGCTGTGCTGCATGGATATCTTCCATTTAGGAAGCTGACCTAATGATTTATGAAAATGTCAGTCAGTCGACACTGATGGATGGATGAGGAATTGGGAGCCGCACCGACCACAATGATTATGGTGCTATGGTGAGGGAAAGACCATTGAAGAACACTGTACTGCATAAGTGGACGGTGTATAAACTAATAATTTAAAAAATAATAGGCAGATTTATTAAAAACGGAAACTATCATAAGTTGCATCCCTACATTAATACACGGCTAATTCAAGACAAAGAAACATGGCCAGCAGTAGTGCAGAATTTTGCAACATTTTTATTTATAAAAATAAATAGTAACAACACAAAACATTTTTTACAAAATAAACAAAATCAACATGTCACCATCACTTAATTAAACCATCATTTCATTAATTATTCTCTATTTGTTTGTTCATAAAACATGGTTGCGTCCAAAATTCTATACTAACATGATATTTTGTACGATTAAAAAGTGTATGCAATATAACTGTATACAAACACTGGACACCACGGCGGCATAAATATCCCACAATGCAATTCGCTCGGAGTAATAGTTTTTTTTGAAGTGGTTCAAATCAGCGTTTGGTCACATGATGTGTTGGTTCACGTCTCCAACCGGCAAGGAGCCTCTCAGAAAGTGACGTGCTAATTACAGTTTGTCTAAAAAAGAAACATACACTGTTTATTAATAGAAAAGTATGTGGAATATATATCATATATTGATTATGTGGTGCATAGTATGCAATTTCAGACGCAACTCCTGTCATTTTGTACATTCATTGATGGTTACTGCAGGACAATTTGAATGTTGATCATTTAAAAGAACAGTTATTACAATCATAGTCAATGATGCTTAAAAATGTCAAAGGGAACTGTAATATACAGAAGTGGAGAAAGAGCTTTGGAAATTACAAGGATTATAAAACAGAGCTGGTGTTCTGTACATCTGACTGTGATATGATCTATAATGTCAATCCAGATAAAACACTCAAATAACAGTTAAGTAATTTAGTAAACTGTCATCTGTATATCTAAAAGTAGATATTGCAGCAAGGTATGGCATCAGTTCTTCAGTGTGGACTCACTCTCACATACGTACACAGCATTGGGTGATGATACTATGGTGTTCTGACATATTTGTGATCTGATCTGTGGTACTGCAATGGAAAAATCAATGACAAAGAGCCAGAGGGGGAAATAATCTGATGGCTTCCTCTCCTGTCCTGCTGCATGTGTGCAAACGTGTGTCTGACACCCAGTTCAGAAAAAAACCCACCTTATTTAAAGCTGCATTCAGTGTTTTTTGACCACGAGAAGGCAGAAAGACTGGAATGAGCAGTCAAATTCTCCTGGATAACATATAATAGCATTAGCAGTGTTTCCCAGAGGTTAATTTGAATTTATATTCATTTGCTGTGGTTTAATTTGCTAGTGTCAGAGTCTGCAGCACTGCATCAGGGAGGTCATTTTTTTAAATAAATGCACCACCCCAGACGACTTTCAATCTAAAATATATCGCAAATAATAAATACAAAATACAAAAAATATAGTTTCTTGTGGTGTAAAATCTGCATACATTTAATAAAATTTGATTTATCGGAAAAACAGATGCTTGTAAACCGCTTACTTACACATAAATAGGGCAACAAAAGCATCCCAATGAAGTTTACTTTCTAGTCACCTGTTAAATGTACATCCAGTATCCACTGTCATCTTAGCTCCATAGCTTCAACCACCTGCTCCTGAGAACAACTTCTGTCGCTAAATGTGTGACTTTCTTCACCAGTTACTTGTTTACTTTGACACTCTTCACGTTGTATAAGTGCAGTTAGACTGTGCTTACTCCTATGCCGAGAGCTGCTCACACGTTTATAATAAGCAGCACGGTTTAAGTTCTTTGAGAACCAAAACAACGAGTTTAAAGTGGCCTAAAGCAGCATATAGTTAAAAAAGTAGGGTGTTGATTCTCAGTGGGATCAGTAGTGCAACCAGTTCCAGGAGTCATTTGATTCAATGTTAATATAGAAAATACTGTTCAATGCATCTTTAAAATCAGCATTTTTGGGTATATGACAGTAAAAAGAGAAACGTAAACACTATAAAGAGGGTTGGGTATCGAGAATTGGTTCAGACTTAGAAATAATGTCATACAAAGAGAAAGAGATGAGTTAAAAAGTCTGCTTCTTGAAAGAATGGACAAAGTATGGACCGACTGCGCTTCTGTTTTCTCTACGTTAGTTAGGAATGCATTAACGCACTAAATAAAACAAAAAAGAAAAAACATTTTGATTACTTCTACTAAAATAATATGACATGTATCTGAAATACCAATTAATACAAATGTAATTGATACCCAACCCTAGAGATTACAATGTTCACATTGTGTTTTTAAGGCTTATTTGTTGCCTCCGGCTCTGAGGTAAAAAATCTCCAACCACCACATGTCAGAAAAAGTAAAACACACAAATACGAACACCAACACATGTATTTACAGTTACTGGGCATTCACGCTCACATACTCACCCTCTGTACGCAAAAAATAATAAAATGCATCCTCTGGTTTTGAGTTAACATAACCAGCATGCTGGTACAAAAAAGTCCCATGGAAGGAAATATTGAAACACACACACACACACACACACACACACACACACACACACACACACACACACACACGGTTGTTTATGGTAACGCTGTGGTCTCCAGCCTTGCTATGTCAAGGGGCTCCTTGGTTGGGGGAACGATGCAGTATAGACGGGCTGGATATGGAGGTTACCATGACGGGTGCCGTTGTCTTACATGCAGTCCTTGGCCTAGACTCTTCCATCACGTTGTCAAGCTGTGTAGGCGGAGGAAGAGAGAGAGAGAGCGAGAGATGTTCATTGATGTTATTGAGACTCCACATGTCAAATGTGAGTAGCTGTAAGAAAATGACAGTGGGATGGAGGTTAAGGGAGAGAAACAACTGCTGCTCTGATTTGGATCAGTACAACTATTCTCCACTTAATCAACCTGCCAGAGTGAGACATGAAACAGTCACAGCTGGTCAAATGCATTGATTGGTTGGATTGATGAATGGCTTTCTCGCAGTGCCCTTGATGGAGTGGGACTGTATCACTGAGATCTATAGCGGAGCAAGTACTCTAGCTGAGCACATTTAAGTATATACAGTATATATTAAAAAAAAGCACAGTTCTGTATTTTATCTATAGTTTTTTGTGTTCACATTCATTTACACTTTTAAAACAGTTTGCTCAGCTGCACAGAGCTATTTTAAATGTGGTAGAATCATTGAGCAGTGTTGTGGAACGGGTGATAAGCTCCTTTAAAACACACATGACTAAATCCCCTGAGCAGGATGGACAGAAAAGGTTGAGGCTGAAGGAATTTGTGTTGCTGACAGACTGGAGTTCTACGTAAAAGCCAAATCCAGACAATAGTTGTTAGTATGCTTATAACATATCTACTGCACAGAGCAAGAGGTTGACGATCGGTGGACTCTTACAGTAGCAGGAAGATGACTGGTTGGCTTCAGGCTGATGTCCGACATGATGTCTTCAGGCTCTGTCAGACTCTGAACAGTGCGCACATAAACACAGACATTTAGTGTTAGTTATGATCAAAAGATCTTGTGTGCTATTTTAACCTCTAAGTCACATTCTCACTAAAAACAGAGACTCCAGATCAGGATTTCATCAAAGACTCTGTAATAAAACAGCGGCTCTCTCTTTCAGGTTGTTTCCTATTTTTGTGCCAGAAACAATCACTGTGTTGTAAAAGTAATACGAATGAATTCTTCAAGGAATAGTGTGTTATTTTGTCTGGCAACAAACGAGATATAACGTGTTAATGAGAGAACTTTAAAGGCGCTGTTAGACCGAACTGTTATCATTGAACAGAGCCAGGTTAGCTGTTTGCCCCTGTTTCCAGTCTTTATTCTAAGCTATGATAAACTAACAGGCTGCAGGGTGTAGCTTCATATTTATTGTAAAGACTTGAGAGTGGTATCAATCTTCTCATCTAACTCTCTTTTTTCACAACATTTTTCAAACTATTCCTTTAAGTCTAAAAGTGTCAGGTATTAAAAGTACTTCAGAGGTAAAATATAGCAAAGCATAGGTCTTCTTTCTTAGAAGGTCTTTATTCTTTATTTATAGGTCTTTATTCTTAGAAGATATGCAGCGATTATAGAGAAAAGTAAAAGTGTTTCGAAGCAGATGGAGGTTGGAGACTTCTTAACAATCAGCCGTCTTCGTCTGCAACAAGTGCAGCACGTTGAAATACGAGGTCGCGTAACGCAAGCTGTGGATTAAATCTAAAACTCCCAGATTATTGGATTAGTCTTTGGACCCTCTGTAATGGATGCCTTACAGTATGTGTGTGTGTGTGTGTGTGTGTGTGTGTGTGTACACGTGGGTTACTTGTGATTTTTCTGTGAACTAAGATGATTAGATAGAGACGGAAATGCTCCATATACGGGATGCCCCACATAGAACGACCTGTCACTGTCCAGCGGGCCTGACAGCTTGATGATTACAACGGAGCAAACATTCACCAGGAAGCACCGTTCATATGAAAAGTGTTGGGTTTTACCATGCCTCACCACATAGATATGTTGAACATGCAAACAATTACATTTCAAACAGATGTCAATCTGTTTTTCCATTCTTTAAAAGCCTCAACCTCACATAATGTGTATCACTTTGATACAGCTCAGTATATAATATAAGAGGAACATTTCCTTTTCTTTTTAAAACCTAGGATCTTTCCTATTGGCTATGCACAACATACTTCATTGCTGAAACTCCACTTGGTACAAACAAGCTCAATATTAAGGACAAAAGTGATCATTCAGGTCAACCAGCTGGTGAATGAGCCAGTGATTGTGAGGCATGCATGAGAGAGCTGATGCCTATCAGCTGATGAAAGTGAGTCTTCAGTGCTCGCAAAAATAAATGTTACACTCTCTTCATATCTCCAGATGTTCTGGGTTAAAGATAATGTTTTGTGTCTCATCCAAAAGGCTTCGTAAGTTCTGACCATACTGTACAAAATATCAACATCATCTACGTGACGTCACCCACAGGTAAAGTGGATGCCTCCGCCGTCACCATCTTGGCAGTGACGATCGGAATCATTGGGAAATTAGCCAAAGAGACCAAAATGTTTTTTTTTGTACCAAGGTGTACATTAATTTATACCTGCTGTAAATTTGGGCATTGAAACATGGAAGTCTAAGAGGAATGACTCGCTTTTGGAGCCAGCCACACTGAGCCATAAATAACACCCTACCTCAGTCTGATGACAAGTATCTGACACACAAAGAAATAAAGATATAAATGCGTGACATTCAGATTGCTTGAATCTTCAGTTGAACACATACGAATGGCCAATTTCAGTATGTATGTACAGTATGTTGATATGAACCAGGCCCCAATACTCACTGTGACCTGTGAGAGGTGACATATGGCCGGGTCGGTGGGGTTGTGGGCGGCAGTTCTCGCAAACTCTCCCGTGTTGTTTCCTCTCACCTTTGTCCTCTGGCTGAGACGGCGCATCTTTTGAACATCCCCGGGCAACTGACGACCGGCAGGCGTCCGCGACGAGCAGTCCTCCTCCGTGTCTGAGAAGTGGGCCTTTGAAGGCGACACAAAGACAAAATCACACACAGAAGAATGAAGTCAGCAAGCGTAATTACAAGCACTTGTCATTGGAAGTGTACGACATCATAGACATACCAGATTAGATATGAGGTACACTCACTGATTCGCTCTCAGACAGGGAGGAGTTGCGCGGCTTGCCTTTGCTCTCTGAGGTGAGGGTCGATCGGTGCGTGGACTGAAAACTGCTGCTGCTGAAACGGCTTTTACTAGTAACACACAGCAGTACCCCGAGGTAGGGAATATACCTGCCAAGCGCTGACCTGAGGGAGTGGTAGAGAGAAATATTCAAATCTATAATTGAAGTGATTTTATTATGTGATAGTGAAGTTAAAGACCCCGCGGCATTCCTGGATGCCGAGGCTTTCAATAAGAGCAATCAAATTCTCTCTGGGAAGAAGTGAATGAAAGAATGTAAATATAGTTGCTATGGGGAACATCATTAACGTTGTTGTACGTGATCAGACACTACACAGCAACAACTATACAACTATAAACCTAGACTCATTAACCCTTAGTGTCAAAGAAAAATACACCGTCCTGCAGTGCTTTTTATTAGAGGCAGGTGGGACTGACGTAAATAAATAAAATGCACATCAACAAATTCAACTTTTGACATTTGTCATTAATTCCTCTTTTAAGATACAAACTGTAACCACGTTTTAGAGGAGAGGTAAAAGCATTTCATGTATTTGTTGCGCTTAGCCAACGACAGAGCTGGCCTGGTGGTGGTGAACAGAACAGATGTTGTGCTGACTGGGACATGCTGACGCTGCCTTCAGTATCCCAGTCGTTCAGTTTGGCGGAGAAGCCTCTCTGAGCATGCCATGAACATTTTCTACGATTGCCTGAGGAGCCCGATGACTATCACCCATTCCACAGAACGAGTCTGCCACTCACTGGTCAATACCTCATCAATATGTGTGAGAACAATGACTATGTCTCTGCTGTGGTCACCAACAACTGGGCATCGACAACAAATATTTGAAATAATCTTTTGTATTTAGTGCTGAGCAGGCGACAATTTCTGTGGCTGAAACGTGAAGCCAACACAGAAGTGCCGTACACTTGCATTCTTTCTAATGGCCATCGGGGGGCGACACCTCTGGTTGCAAAAAGAAGTCAGAAACTAGAAGACATAGTTTCAAGTCTTCTTCAAATCAGCATGATGTTCATTTTGTAAATTATGGTAAATCCCAGGAATTTGGCACACCCTCAGACCAAAATTAAATTAAATATTTACTTGGGGAGAGAATTAATGGCAAGGAAGCAAAAAGTCACAGCCTCAGGGAGAACACATGGAACTTTCGAGATATCATTTTATATCTGCCTCCAGCTGTTGATTTTATCGAATATGTTTTCGTCTGTGGTTTTATTTTTCTTAATGAATTGTTTTCAATGTGTTTTTCGTTATTTATCTTTATACTATTGTAGTTGCATAGTGTACAAATTATACTACAGTTACATTCTAAATGTCATTCGACCTATTTTGACAATACTGTACTTAATTATGGTCACACAAAATGAAGTAAACTTGAATGCGAGAGTTGTGACAAAGAGCATTTTGTGTGGTAAATAGTGAACTCATCATATTGTAACATTCCTTTTAGCTGCTGTTAATGAAACTCAACACTTGAGCGTGCATCCTACCTGTATTTGGGATGTGTTATGGCATATATGATGGGGTTGTGGATCGCGGATGCTTTGGCGATCACAGCAGGAACAGAGTTCATATACGGAGTCAACATATGAGCGTACCTGAGAGACACAGGAGAGAGGTTGGCAAATGAGAGGAGGAAATGAGACACATTCATGTGAATAGAGCAGTGGTGGGTGTGGACTAGTGTAGGAACACAGGAGTGGGTCACACAATCACACCCACATTCATGGAATTGTTTAAAGATCCCATAGAATATGTACTTGAAATCTCTGGAAATACTGTATCCTGTTTAACTTCACACTGCATTAGTGAGAGCATCCCATCATTAAAGAACAATACTGTCTTTCTGCTCATCCTATTCAGTTCTTATTGAGGTGTTTTGACATCCCTAGACTTTGAAAAATGTCTTCTTAGAGGTCATTGACAAAGCAAACACACACATACACACCTACCCAGCGAATGCAGTGAGGGCTGCACAGGAGTAGGGGGCCCAGGAGATAACAAACAGAAGGATGACGATGAGTGCAATCTTGGCCATCTTCCACTCAGTCTTCATCTTATGGAACCTCTTTGCTGAGTCTCTGTTTCCCTCACAGCTGATCTTTGTTAACGCCCTGTCAAACACAGACAGTTATTATGAAAAATTATTTTCTTTTGCTTTTAGTTTCTTTTAAGATAATTTGTAATTTTAGATCAAATTTGTAATTTCAAGATCTTTTTTTTTTTCAGAAGGAAGTTTGTGTTTCTTTTCATTTCTTTTCTTTTCACAGCTAAGTACATTGACTTGAACATGTATTGTACTTGGGTGCACACAAACAATTTGCGTCAGACGCACAAGGCAATATGCGTTCAGGTTGAGCGAGACATCAGAGGAAATCGATAGAGAAACCCCGACACATAGTTAATCATCAAGACATCAGTAGCAACACATACACAACACCCATGTCTTTATCGATGCATGTGGGAGTGTGTGTTGCAAGAATGAACGCGATAGGAGCATGAATGTGTGTGTGTGTGTGTGTGTGCATGTACCAACCGCGTTGTGTGTCGGATGGCTCTGAAGATGCAGCAGTAGCTGAAGATGATGATGAAGAGAGGGATGAAGAAGACGAAGGTAAAGAGCAGCATGGTGTAGGAGCGGACAGACGGGGTAAACGTCATGTAGTCCCAGGAACACGACGTCATCAGACCCTCTGGGACATAAGCACCTGTGGGAGACATTTTTTTGTTTTCATTCCTTTGACCTGTGGAGTTCCCCAGGGCTCTATACTCGGTCCTTCGCTGTTCTCTGTCGACATGCTGCCACTCAGTAGAATTTTATGCAGACACAACACTGATTCATTTTCATGCAGCTGACTCTCAGTTGAACTTTTCCTTGATTGTCACAATCTCCAGCAACTTAACGGCCTTCACGAGTGTATACATTTTGTACAATTAAGTGCATTAGTGTGGGAATTTAATAAACGACAGTTCCAAATACCTAATGTTTGGTTGTCACCATTGGTCTTCCAATAACTTTTGTCTGGTTCGGGCCCCTTTTAGTAAAAATGTTTTGAGAAGGAAGTGCTGTTTCCCTTTTATTTAATTTGAGCAGTTCAGTACACAGTGTCACAGCACATCATTTACTGGTAAAATTACTGTTTTGTTTTTTTTAATCTAGGGAATTACCACCTGTGACAGCCGATAAATATGAAATGTGCCTGTGACAGCAGATATAGTTCAGTGTGATGGTGGAAGAAGTAGAACGTGAAAGTGGAGCGTTTTGCTAGATGCTGACCAACATTTACACATCATTTGCATCATAAATGATTGTTGGGCTGTTGTAATGTCAGCTACAGGTAAGCCTTCTAATAACTGATTGTATTTTAAATGTATTTGGCATATTGAAAGAAGGCAAAGTCAGATCTATTTGACATAGTAGTACAACTTTCAGCAGGAATTTGAGACACTGACCTGTCACTGACTGAACATTCAGGCCTCTGTGTGCAGTTATACTCACTCCAGCCAAAGAAGGGGGGGAGGCTCCATCCTGCGGAGTAGACCCAGGCAACAGCCAGGATGCCCAGGGCTTTCCTGCGAGACATCACCCCAAGGGAGGCCAGAGGCCTGGTGATCACCACATACCGGTCCACCGCGATAACCATCAGTGTCATCATACTGCAGATACCAAACAGCGCTCCGCAGAAGGCATAAATCTCACAACCTGGAGGAAGCGAAGAGAAAGAAGTAAATAGGTAAGGACAAATGTGTTTGACCCTAATTGTAGCTATCAGGATGAATCCATTGTAACTGATTGTGTTTCTCAGTTTTATGGACGGTTTTGGACACGTATGGGTTATTTCGCTGCTGTTTTGACCATCTCATTGCTAATATACAACATCTGCTACTCACATGCTTCATTATTCATTTTAAAGAGATTGTAATGGAAGTATATACATGCAACAGTGTTGACAATGTCTCTTTTTGTTCTAAATCGGATACACAGATGTACACTTATAGATATATGTGCAAGCCTGTACACACAGAGAGAGAGAGACACTCAGACACATTGAAAAAAATACCCTCAATCCCTTCATCAGTTGCTGTCTCTTCGGGGACAATTACGGTGCCAAGTAATCACATCCAGACACAAGACAATGTGAAGTGTGTTGCCTGTGTGAGGAAACTCAAACAAATACCGCTCAGGCAGTTGAATATCACTGCGCCTGTACGGCCGCAGTCCTGCTCGTGTGTGTTTGACAGCCCTTGTTAAGTTACTGAGGCTAATGCATTCAAGCTCCAAAGGAACAGTAGACGTTCTCCAGAGAGGAACAATATTTTAAAGCCCTGGGGCGTTTTGTCAAACAGCAAAGTCCACTGCATTGGTGTCAAGTCAAAATAACAAGTGTATGCAAAACATCTCAGAAATTAAAAGGTTTAAAAAGGTTCTGCAATGAGTTGTCAGGAGCAAATATTTTTAGGAAGCACTAGGAAAAGCATTAGGAAATTAGATTTATTTTTTAAATTGTTCACTTGGTTGAAGCGGAAAATTTGGTGCAACAATAAAAATAAAATGTACAAATTACAATGGAAACAGACTTAGGGCATATATTATGAAGAATGTGACTTAAATGCCACTAAAGAGACGAAAACATCTGTATTTATAGTCTGTATGGAGCTATGGGGTGATTGTAATGTTCCTCAAATCAATACATGAAACTAACATAAATGCAATATTTCATCTTCACGTATCATGATTTCCACATTTATCCAGTGTTTGAGATTTGATTGTCATTAATTATGTTATGTCGTTGTGACCTTCTGTGATAGTTCAATGGCAGCGACTTGAGGATTAGCACCATCAACCTATTTATCTAAATGCACCGGAAATTTTGTTAAAATGTGAACATTTTGGAACTTGCCAAACAGTTTGGACTTTAAATGGCAAAAGAAAATACAACAAAAAGTCAAGATTAACAGCTACACACCATGAAACAAAATACAATGTAGGCTAACAATTTGATTGTTTAGTTGTCATTGAGTCATTGTATTTCTACGACTATATAGTGGGAGGAATTCTGCACCTATCTTTCTGGGGTTTTCTTGTTTCCATTTATTCTAAATGTTGGAAATTGTTGGGAAAATTTGGACCCTTTGAAAAAACTATTAGAGGATCGTCAAAGTCATTAGAACTCATCCTTGGTCTTGAAAATGAAAATTCAATCCAGCAATTGTCGAGGTTGTGTGGGTCGAACAGGTGGAGTTTCTATGAGTTCTAGTAAAACAGGATGGATAAACACATATAAAGGCAATGCACAGTCGGCTTTTGCGTTATGATTTCCATCTACCCATTTATCTACATCTGTGTGTGTGTGTGTGTGTGTGTGTGAGAGTGTCTTTTGAAAAAAATAGGCAGGGGGAAAGGTAACCTTTGCAGTTACCACTTTTGAGAATTGAGCTCTAGATCTAACAGCGATATGCTGTCTTCATCACGGTCAGGACAACTCCTGAAGGAAAACCCAGCGCTCTGACTATCAGTGTTTGATCAGTAGAGTGTAGAGAGCCTCTTTTGCCACCTCTTTATCTCTGCTCCCACTATACATGCTAATTTATAATGCACACTATGGTACAACCCCTCTCCAAAGGCAAAAAAACACACTACCAAAAGGCAGTCTTGCTTGCTGTTTGTGGTCGATGGGACTTGGATGTTGGATGCTGCACACAAGTGTGATAGATGATGTCAGGTTAGTACGTGCACAACATTGATTGAATTGTAGGTCACATTCAAAAGGGTTAGGGTGCCAATACAGGTCCCTGTGGAATTTAATTAAAGTGTGTCCATTATTGTAACGTGTGTGTGTGTGTGTGTGTGTGTGCGTGCGTGCGTGCGTGTGTGCGTGCACCTGTAAAAGAGAGTGTATAACATCATGTGACTCTGTTTAGGTTGCTTTTCTATCAGGTACTGCAGCATTTTAAAATACAAATGTAAAATCATATGTAATACTGTCGTTATGCATTTGTTACCTTTCTTTCCAAAGATCCATCGCTTGTGCATGCTGGTGATGAAGAAGGTTGGTGTCTGAGTAAAACACATGAGGAAGTCTGTGACTGCCAGGTTAATAATGAAAATGTTGGACGGTGTCCGCAAGCTCCGGCTCCTGCACAGACACACAAACACAAATACTGTCATTAATATTGGACTATGGATAATCTCGTTTCAGGTGTTAGTATCACAGATACATATAAAAAAGCGGTGCTAAACACAAAGCTCATTCAAAACGACAGCACAAGAAAAGGTACCTGCAGAAAGCATATATGACTAGGAAGTTTCCCAGCATGCCTGTGATGCCCACGACCAGGATGACAACACCGATGGTGTAGTGAGCGTGGTCTGGGACGTCTACGGTTGGAAATAAGTGAGTTGGAAACACGGAACCCTAGCGACAGGAACACAGGGAAGAACAGACGTCAGTTTGTCACGATCAACTGTAATTATTTTGTTTGCGTTTGGCATCGTGCACCCCGAATGCTTGGAGGTTGGAAGTAATTTATAATGGGAAAATTATGACATCCAAATTTTAATATCACAAAACATTCTCGTTATTTCACAAAAACAACATATATCATAAAAACAAATTGTTGTCTTTATGATAAGATACATTGGCATGTTGTCATAACAAGAAACTGCAATTTCTTTGCTAACAAGTTCAAAATAAGTAAGTTTCCTTGTTTGAATTATTGTGTGCGGCTCTGGATTGTTCGTGTAAGTTTTCGTTGTTAACTGTAATTGACTGAACATCTTTTTCTATTGAATATTTATGATTGGACACTGGATACATGATTCTCCACAGAAAAGACATGGAGATCTTTTAACATAAAAAAACAAGATTGATTTTGTGGGTAATAATTCTGGGAAGTCATTGACATTTAAAGTAATGAAACTGTTCTAGACTTAAATGATTCAAGACATGGCTGTAGTTTGGTTAGTACACATTCAAAAGTGGTGCTTGAATGTGTCAGCAAATGTTAGATAACGCCCTGGAGTGAGAGGAAATCCACTCTGTACACCATGAATACATTCTATTCAAATAAAAATTAAATAGTTTTTTTAGTAAAATTAAATAGGGTAATCATAATTGGTTTGGAGGTTTAAAGCATCATTAGGTGATTTCAAGCAGAACATAAGTACCCTCTCTGAAGTTTTCATCCTATTTGAAGAGCTGAGAAAAGATGAAAGGCTAACCCTAACCCTAACCCTAACTTACAGTAGCTTGGAGTAGCTGTAAATTACCCTTCGCTAAGCCCCTCCCCCCACTGCTACTCCGTCAAACCGTCAGAGCTACGTTATATACTATTTTGAAAAAGCTTTCGTACAGCAATCACAAAAAGTGCATTACAATACATTTTGCCTTCTTTAAATGTATATGGCAACACCTCAACATTGTATTTATAGGTACATTGCAGATTGTTTGACCACTATTAGTGCTATGGAGCAATTTCTATATGAATGGGTCCCCATTTTATTTGTATTCTGCTCCTTCACAATTGCCCTGGCGACACGGTTCCAGTCGGTTGATGTTTTGCTGATTGAAAGCGGGTGGCGATAATGTTAAAAGAAGCGTAGCCATGAAAAAGACCGAAAGCTAAATACGCATGAAAAACAGTGCAGTTTAAATATTTAAAAAATCTCAAATGTTTTATGAGGAATGAAATGTATTCAAGGATTCACACACCGTTATTTGGTAAGACATTTTTATAACTTTCTGAACTCAACATTGAAACATTTTCCACGTGTCTGTTTCTGCTTCTTTGCACCTAGAGATTGCCCACACGTAGTTGTGTGTGGCATGCTGTAAACACACATCTGTGTGCAGGGGTGGAAGAAGAGATTTTTTACTTAATGACAAACTTCACACACAAAATGACCATTTGAATATCAATTTTCAAAATTCAAGTCTGATTTTCCAGCCAAAAGATGTGTTTGGGGAGTAGTGAGCATATTAAAAGAGACTTGGATTATAATGCACGAGTTGAGTGAGAGTTTTATAAACAGATGTTTTGATGTAGAACATGTAAAACGTGGCTCAATATTTACTTCAATTTTTGGATTCTTTGTTCGCGGTGGTTTCCTTCAAGAATTCAAGGTTACACTGGGTGTGTAAATGATATACAAAATGGTTATTTTGGGGGTGAAGTATATTCCTTGTATTGGAGTAGAAGTAAAACTACTTCAGTGCAGTTGAAAAATAGTTTAAAAAAAATGTTGTTTCTTGTTACATCCTAAAAAGCTGACTTTATATCGATTCATTCACAACTCTATTCACTTGACAGCTTCTGAGAAGCAGCTGCACCAGAGTGCACTTGTACAGCATCTGTTTTAGCAGTCCTATCTTTCTGCAGTGACAAGATCTTGTCACCAAAAAAGGACGACATTTGATATTGTGAAAAGTGATGGAGTGGTCATGTAAGCAAATGAGTGAAAAGGTTGATATGGAGATGTGGTGTGTGTGTGTGTGGTGTGTGTGTGTGTGTGTGTGTGTGTGTGTGTGTGTGTGTGTGTGTGTGTGTGTGTGTGTGTGTGTGTGTGTGTGTGTGTGTGTGTTTCTCATCTCCGCTATCGCCGCTGATTCCTGACCCCCGTCAATTCCCTCTTTCACTTCTGTTCCTCTGTTTCCTTAATCACTCATTTCCTTCCCTCTTGCTTTCTCTCATTTCCTCTCTAGCGGCGCGGGTCAAGATTAATGCCGATTACACGGCGGGGAGGAAGGGGAGGCACGACATGCAGCATGGAAGTCTCCTTAAGATGGTAAAAAAAGTGGGTGGTAATATCTCTCTACACTCTCATGTACATCCCAGCATTAACAGCTGTGTACATGTGTTGAAAGCTTACAAACATATGCACTGTAATTGACTTTATATTCATTTAATATCTCAATATGGGCACTGAGGATTCTAGATTCGGATTGGCTTGCAGTTATCCATTCATTTCTAGCAACCACGGAGTATAGCCACACACCCCTGACGAAGGTAATTGTTTTCTGTTGCAAATCTCTTCAAGTGGTTATTCTCCGTGTTCCATCCATTACAATATTCTTTAAATCATTTGATTGTAGATTCGAGGATCACGAGAGAAAAAGCAACAAACGTCGGTAAAAGATGAAGAGGGCTCCTGAGAGACACATAGAACTCTTTTAAAGAGTTTTAAATGAAAACCACACTTATTGCTGAGTAGAAGATCTCATCTGTCTCAGGAGAAGCCGCCCTCGGGCACTGCTTCGGTATCAGCTTTCCCAGCAGTCCCATGAAGGCCAGACCACGAAAGCTACTGAGACCGAAGCCTGCAGGTCTGAACTTCAAAGTTCAAGCCGAACCATTCGCACTTAAGTGAACTACAATTTACCATAGCGGTGCACCCGTGTGCTTCTCAGTATGTGTTTCCAGCAGCTGTTTCTCCCTCAAATCAATATCTGGACTCCTGAGTGAATGCCCTGTAATTTGTTTTCATGCTCTGTACAGATGTGGATACACCACTGTATTGGTTTACACATCTGTATAAAAGAATTCCCTGAAGGCTATGCGTAAACTATTCCCACTCTCAGAGAGAGAGAGAGATGGAGTCCCTTACATCCGTGAGGCTTGGTTATGAAAACATTCTCAACACACATCCTTCCAGGTGTAAAAATGTGTAAACAAGGCTGCAGGGGGAATGGGAGTGATGTAAGAGTTGGCATGAATACACAGCTTTAGATTGAATAAAGCATGTATTGTGACTTACAAACAGCAATTCAAATCAGCATCCAAACCAGTTATATGTCTTTATGCTGCTTTGCTGCAAATGTAATTTCCTCTTATGGGACCTGAACTGAATTGAACCTGCAGCCAGCAGTAAATTAAGATACACACATACAGTATATAGGGTTTATATGAGATTATTAGAGCACATTGTGATTCAATTAATCTATACAAACGCTATTTTGTGCAAAACAAGGTTCCAAAAGGCACATTTGTGCACAAAGCAGTCCTCTGGAATACAACAGGAATTCTGACATGAGGTAAGGTCACTAAACTCACCACAATTTCAGATAATTATGAACAATTCTGTCACATAAACTCGTGAATGTCATTTTTCACATGTGCACATGCTGGTACAAAAAAAAAAAGAAGCAACGTGCACTTTCACCACAGAGCTGAAAAAATATCTGCAGCAGCTTTTTACAACCATTTCCTACAAGTTGTGGAAACCCCAGAGATGACTGCAGTTGCGTTGTTTACGCCTGCTCTCATTCAGCTCCGGTCGTGAATGAACGGAGCGCAGAAGCGCGGGAGAGGGTGGTGCGAATCCTTCATTCACAGAGTTAAAGTCAAGCTCACTCACACCTGCATCGCTCAAAATGATACGGCGGAGGAATGAACACAGCCATATCATATTAACCTGACAGTTTCTGTCTGATGTGGCGAGTTGGTATTGAGGCACTCTGGGTCGGATCTTGATGCGGTTACGCATCGCAAGCTCTCCAGTCACACCGAGGGGTATCCCTTCAAGCAAAACAAAACAAACAAACGAATAAAAGAAGAGGGGGTGGCGGATACTCACAGCTGTCGAGACAGGAGACATTTCCATGAGCCGGTGAGGACCGATGGAGCTGATGTTCCAGGGCGCCCGTGCGGTCGGGTCCGATGTGGGGACCAATGGTCCAATCAGGAGACTAGAATCCATTCCCGGACCGGTGGTTAATGAAAAGTGGTTGTCTGTGTGTGTGTGTGTGTGTGTGTGTGTGTGTGTGTGTGTGTGTGTGTGTGTGTTAGAAGTGGACCAGAGAGATGCGGAGTCTATGAGGTGGTCTAGGAGTGCAAGTGGCCAGTCATCATCGCCACCCTGCTCTCTTACCCACTCTGACAGGGCTACTGGGAGTACAGCAGCTGTGGAGGGATGGAAAAGAAATGTTCTCTGTCTCTCGTCCAATCTCTGCCCCGGGGATGCCTTTGAGTGTGTCATATGCGTGCGTGCACTGCAGAACTGGAAATGTTTCTGTTTGTTTGTTTGTTTAACTTCAAGGAATCAATGGAGCAGTTATTCCTCTCATATCAATACTCCCTTTTTATTGTGTTTTATGTGCTCTCTCCACAGACACAACTAAGTATAGGTCAGTCATTAATAATACAATTCATGTAATCACAACAATATTTCTCCCCCCCCCCCCTGGCTTGTGATCCATTTACAGTGTCTTTTCGTCCCCTTGTGCAGCAGCAGAGAACAACATTTTCAGGTATAGCTTACAGAAGTATTGCTCACATCTTCTATGGAATCTGTATTTATTGTATTGCAGCAACATGACTCAGACAACTTAGACAACAGACCACATAAGGGCAGAGGGCTTTGGGTTTTTAGTACATCTGGGGAAAGGTCGAGGTCGCAGTAGAACATGCTGCTACAAAGACTGGAGAAGGAGATAGGATTAAAAAGGAATTTGTTGTTCAGGGTTGATTTGGACAGAGTATGTAATGTTTTAATCCTACAAAAAGGAAAGAAGGATTGAGTGAAGAAGTAAGAATTCAGACAAAAAATGGAGGGATGTACTGAAAGGAAACATGACAAATTCATGGGAAATTATCTGCGTCCATTCTGACAACTGGTCTCTGTAACTTTGTGTATTTATTATTACTGCAGACGCATTGTTAGGATCCCAATGCAGTTGGTAAAACTCAGACTCAGAAACAAGTGTTTCAAAAGATGAATGTGACACTTAAGTTAATTGGGAAAACTTCAGGAGGCTGGCGCTGCTTGTCCTAACCAATGGAATACGGAGCAGTTCAAATGAAAAATACCATCATATTCTTTTAAATCAATCGGTTTACTCCTACAATAACTGTTTTTTTTTGCTCTTTGGGGCATGTAAGCAATGTTCTAGCAAACGGTTTCTTTTTTACACATCCAGCAGGTAATAGAAACATATTGATTTGTGTTTCTGGCCATGATAAAGGGAAGTCCAATATTCACTCTCTTTTTGATCCGTCTTTGTTCTCCACCAACTCCTGAGGGAAATCAATGGGGTTTAGCTAATGCTCCACTATATTAACCAGCTCGTCGTTAACTCTGTATGTCTATCATTTGAAGCTGAGCAGGTAGCGTATAGGTGGATTTGTCAGAGATTCCTCACTGAACACTGAACAACCGCTGCCTGTTCGACGCTATAAGAGTAGTGAGAGTGAATCAGAACAGTAAAGTTTCAGGCTGAGCAGCTGAAAGATGCTATGAGCTTCAGAGCTGAGGGGAACTGTAGAGCCGAGAGTCTCACGACCCCATTCATATATATAAGTAGTTGTGTGATGCATTGTATATATATATATTTATTATATCAGTTTTAAATCTAGAAGCATGAAGATATTTCCCGAAGCCATTTCTTTTCTCGGTACAACTGTAAAAAAATCCCATTTGTGTGTGAATGCTTTGCACAATTTATTAAAGGGGTAGCTCAAAGAAAGCAATCTGATTGGTTCATAGCGTATAGTAACCAGATACCACGGCTTTGAGGAATAATTATGATAATCAGTATCACTCCGTGTCTGATTATTGATTATTAATTAGATTAATGAAATGTCATCGTTGCTTTGCGACAGGGTCACTTCCACCAACATGGAACCGTTACATAAAGACACAAAACACCCGTTACAAAATGATAACATTTAAGGTCAACTTTGACCTCCAGGGTGGTCTCATCATGGGGAGTGGTCTGAGCAGGCTCCAGAAATAAAATCGCTAAATGACAAGCAGAGCTGCTTCAAGCTGGGTTCACACCGGACACAGAAGCGCCACAAAGCGCAATGATTAATTAATGTAACTGTCATTATTGATTACCATTAATGGCCCTGTAATTGTCGCCTGAAGACAACAATGTACTCACTGGCATTGTGAAAACCCTTAGAAAAGTAAGGCCTCAACACCACAACATCATCATGCTTTACTATCAGAAGATGACTTCACAGCGATAAAGAAGGTGCTGGACCGCAACACACACCCGAGGGGCTGCTAAATAAAATGTGCTTTGACGTCTAACTGGCCCTTTGGGCGCAGGCTAAAGTATTCAACACTGCCCTTCAACAAAGAACCAAAGAAATAAAGAGAGCACAGGGGGAATCCAGTATGAACAGCCTGACGATCCCCTTTTGCACCGTTCCATTAACGGAGACATATATTTACCACCTACCTCAGACGCAGCAGCCATTCTAGCTCCACCCACTAAGAAATCAGATCCATACTGCAAAGGATAAATGTAAAAAGTGTCATTTTCTGTTTGGTTACAGGTATACACACCAGACTCAATGGCCACAAGTGTGAAACATCACTCCAGAGCTTTTGGCAAATGAAACTCTGGCACCGCAGAACGTGGAGAAACATCCCCGCAACGCCAAGCAACACACCTCCACGAAAGGTCTACACATATCGCTATACTTGATGATCTGGTCAAACCACGCCCCTTAGCTTCTATATAACAACAACATACCATGCCCTGTTGTGAGCTACCGCTTGAGAATACAGCATGATGCAAATTATTATTCAGTGTCGTCACAGGACAGGCAGCATGATTACACATTGAAGATGCACTAAAGTGTGTGTATGCTGCATGAATTTCTCTCATGTCTCATGACCTCTGGGGAAGGTATAATGGATGGCTGTGCTGCAGTAGAGGGCGAGGAAGAGAGAACTGTACTAGAGCATGCTTACTTGTGACTCTCACTGCTGCTGTGAACAATAAAGCGTGCCTTTAATGACATTCAGCCAAACAGCAGAAAGGATGAAAGGCTGAATAATTGATTGGAAATATTTTCAGATGTTGAGGAATTTCAGCGTGACAGTTTGTGTTCCTTCTGGAGGGAAGAGGTCTTGTGACGCCTCGCTTTCATGATGTCGTATCCCTTAAACCTCCTTTCCTTCTTCTTGCTGCAGCCCTCTCTGTTAGCCTTTGTGCTTGCTTTTGGTTTTTGCAGACTAACCCATGCCCCCATAACCCAATTCACCGCTTATAGAACGCCCTACTCCGTGGTCAACAATAATATTTTGCTAATGCTCTCTAATGCTGTTTAATACTCATACACAGCACAATACAGCATAACGGAAATTCTGGGACACAGCGGATCGAAGTTAACTCTGGGATTTACGCTTTTTTGGCCTGTAGAAAGATGTGATTGGTTCCAGGAAAGATGAGTGACAGGAAAAAGTATCTAGTGCCTTTTCCGGGCTTGACCCCTGTGCACAGGGTCACCATGCTCTCTGCACATCTGCCTCTTTCATAGCACCGCACTAAATCATTTAATTTTAACAACTTCTCTGCCACAAAATATCCACAAGCACACACACAGACATGTGAGTTTAGGGTTGCACCATGTCTGACCGTTTCTAATCTTCTTGCCTTCTCACTGAACTCTCTAACAAACATCTTTCCTGAATAGGGGTTGTGTATTTTGATTTTGTGTGTAAAGCGTGTCCATGCGTGTGTATCTTGTATCTGCAAGCAACGCGGCCCTCTGGGAGCTGCAAGACCCACAAAATAACTGGTCCCATGACGGGGAGTTCTGGCTGATATTAAGAGGATCACAATCTGGGTCTGGACTTACATAACATTATATAAACAAAGCAACTAATACAAAAACCAAAACAATACCACTTTGTCTGGCAAGACCCCCCCCCCCCCCCTCGAACTTCCTTCCTTCCTTCCTCCATTCCTTATCCCTGTTCAGGTCAGGTGACGTTATTTAATGACCCAATTTATGTTTGTTTGTTGTCAGAAAAACACAATGTGTCTACCAGATTAGTCTATTAAGCAACATTCAGAGAAACTAAATAGTAAGTAAGTCCTACAGAAACATATACAGCAGAATCAATGAAAGCCTGTAGCAATGACTCCGCTGTTTGCGGAGTCATTTAATTTAATAGCAATTAAAAGTAAAGAACTGTTATCAATTGTAACAACCAGATTCCTCTACTTGCATGCCCACTCACTCCGGTGAAGGGCAGAGGAAATTGGATGAACTAGTAAAAATAAAATGTGTTTTTCATGATGGGAAAAGCACAGCTAATAGTATATATATATATATATATATATATATATATATATATATATATATATATATATATATATATATATATATATATATATGAATAATGGCTCCATCCCTGTTAAAACATATCAAATATGAAAAATAAAGATATGAGGAATGCAGACGTCGTTAGCAGATAAACTTCAGTCAGAGAGGGGACTTGGGCATTTGCTTTTTTCGCTATAATTAAATGTCAATACGCAACAAAAAGTTCTGTCGGGCTGAGCAACCCAAAGAGCACCTGAGCGGACACCATCCCTTTATTACTAGCGCCATCTGCTGTTACCCTCCATCATCGCAGCTCCAGTTACAAAGTGTCATACCCCATAGCTCCCATTGGGACCCCATCTAAGCCTTCATTTAAAAGCCTTGGTGTACTCCTGTGTAAGTACACAGTGATATCAGCCTGGCTACTGTATATGCCTCAGACAAAACTGTTTCGCTAGGTGTAGTTCTGCATATAAAACGACAGGGTTTTTGTGCGACAGGGGGGCTGCCAGAATGATTGGTATATGAAGAGAAGAGCCATCAGATGGGGAAATGAAAGAGCTTTTAGATGACCACAGGGGGCATTGATCCACTTCAGTCTGACTGATGATGTCTAGTGGCGTTCTGCTTCTACACATGTTCTTGGAGCTGGTGTTTCAATGCAGGGTATGTGGAGCGATTTAGGACATCCAACTGTCCTTCCTCACCAACACATCCTTGCTGCTAAAGAGATTCTGTGTGTTGAGGTAAACCAGTTTCCCAGCTGCACTCCCTCTAGCTTTTTCAGTGCGTGCATCCAAAGGGGCACACAGGCAATGCACGAGTGAATGTAGGTTCGATACGTGACTCATATATCTGACTTTAAATTCCAGGAAATGAAATGAATAGAGCCCTTTCTCCCTGTTCTCACAGGAGCTGATAAATAGTTCCCTTGAGCAATGATTTCTGTCCTCCATTGCTCTTTTTTACACTATCAGGGGTCGTGGATCAGTGAGATAAAGACACAGCTCTGGAAAGGGCTGAAAGCAACCACTCACACTCTTACCATGACGCAGGCATATAGGTGAAGACACTTCAGGGCATCCGGTCCAGCAGACACTATAGGTGTAATGTGAGTCAGTGTTCGGATCACTGCAGCTTTTGTTTTATTGTTCTTTCATCTTTCTCATTCTCGCTCAGGGTCAGCAGCTCTCCTCTGGAGTCATATATACACACACATATATATATATATATATATATATATATATATATATATATATATATATATATATATATATATATATATACACACACACTGTATATGTGCACTTGTGAGAGGGCTGGAAGGCTGTGCAGGTGTCACACTGCAGGGATAAACAAAGCTGACAAATAAACACGCATATGCACAGATGATGTTAACATGAATGCACACATACACACACAATCTACATGCATTATATTTACCAAACAGCCAAACAAATTGAAAACATAATAACCTCTGTTTCAAACAATAGCAGCTTCCCCTTTAAATCCCAGAGATTACAAAGGAATTTCCAACGGGACAATGCAAATTGCAATTTACTCTCAGCGCTGAAACTTTAAGCTTCTTTCAACAAAACACCTTTCAAGGTACAGATGAATCATTAGACAGTAGGATTTTTGTTAAACCACATTAGGACCCATTTTGAAGTAATACTGTGTTGAGCTACTCAATCAGCTAAGAACTCTTAAAATGAAATAGAATACCTCCTGATGACATACAACGCGTTGCATTCTTCTACATCAACCCCCACAGCTGTTCATTCAAATTATAAGAAGAGTGATCTGATTAAAGTATCGTACAAATTCTGCTAATGTCTAATTTGCAACCCAGCGTTAGAGAGAACTATCATAAAGCAACAACTGTGGTTTGCTAATGTCCAATAAGCGCGGCAGTGTTTGACTCCAGAGAGCTGGATTAACATGACTAATTACTCGGACTGTTGAAATGGTATTACAAGGGCCGGTCATGTTGACAAGCTGCCTGTGTCCCACTTCTGGCATATTATATGTACAAGCTATTAAAAAACTAGTAATCTGCTCAAATTGATTAGATCGATTAAATGTTCAACTTAAGTTAAAAACCAAATGATTGTTTAATGACATATGTTAACCATATTGCCTTTAAAATAGAAGGTTAGCATACCGCATCAACTCATATTTATGGGACATTAACGACCATCTGTCTGTGTGTTTGGTGATGTAAGAGAGCTGGCCGAGGCTGTCGGTAGAAGCTGGGACTGGTAAGCTGCTCTGGGACCTGGAATCGCTCCAGAAGAACCAGTTTAACAACCGACCCAGAGGGGTTTGTCAGAGTTTCTAGGATGCAACAGACTGACAGGCTTATCATATTATCTCTTCTTCTGGCTGTCCACATGGTAGCTCTATCTCAAACGTGACTAGAAAATGCTTCTCCTGCAGAAAATGCATGCGAAGATGGAAGACAATAAAATGATATCGTGTAATAAAACAGAATCAGCGATATTTTGCAGGTGAACCATTCTTCTGCAGCGCTGCGGTTTGTTGAGAACGTTATTATTTTGTTCATGCTTGAGGTCAGTTAGTGTGTAAATCCTGTTAAGACCGTCCTGCAACAGATGACACTCTTTATATAATAGAAAATACTATCGGACACTACACAAAATACTGTAGAAAACAATTACTTTATGCAGAGCTATTCTTGTGTAAGATGTATATCTAAACCACTTCACTAAATTTAAATTTAAATTCTAAATTCAAGACTGCAACTCACCCTAATTTGATGAGTAATGACGACCAGGAAGAAACAGGATGAAAAACAGGTGTCTTCCCATTATATTACAGGGGGATAGTTACATTGTTTCCCTTCGTTTTGAACTATGAATCGCCAAAATACACCTCTCTGATCGCTAAGGGAACATTACTGCACACACAGGGTGATGCTAACGCATGTTACCACGGTGAACAAATGATTTGCATGAATGTACAGTATAAAACGCACCAAACAAGGTGAAAGCGGCCTTCACATCCAAAGACAACGCTCCTGTGCCTCAAACCGGCGACACAACGCAGCAAAATGGCTGCATGTGACAGATTTCTTCCTCCCCCCGCCACGGCATGCATTAATAACCTCAGCTCGGCACTATAAAGATATGATTCCAATTGGTGGATTAAAACTGCGATAAAGCAACAAAGAGAGGAGCACAGGATTCTGTACGGTGGGCACTGTGCGTTATCCACTTCAGAGTTCAGAGTGTACTTTTAAGAATTATCACATAAAATGAACCATTCATGCACATCACAGATGGGAAAAGAGGGCGATGAATGAGACAGAAGTGTTGGAGACAGCAGAGATGTGGAGAGGAGCATCAGATGACGAGTGACGAAGAGTTGGAAATGTGTTCTTAAATCCTGCTGAGACCCCCGAGCTCGTCAGCAGGACCGTCAGAGGGGATCTGGAGGCGCAGGGATTACCAGTGAAATGGAAAAAAGCAGGATCTCTCTGTTTTATCACAATAAACGCTGATCCAGAGCCAAAACCTCCACATCTCTGAAATAGACAAATAGATATAACACATAGTACACAGTCGCAGCAGTGATGTGTACGATAACATGCAGCAACATCCACTTGATACCACTTACTTCTTACACACACACACACACACACACACACACACACACACACACACACACACACACACACACACATAAAATACCAACAGGTGTGTTTTAAAAAAAGAGGGGAGGAAATAAGAGGCGGGAGGATATTAAACAAAGGAGGCAAAGGTAAAAGCTGTTCAGTCTGAAGCTTCAGACTACGTCATGATGCCATGAATGACCCCCAGTGCTCAGAGTGGCAGAAAAACAAGTGCGGTACTCACATTATCAGCTGGAATCAGCAAATAAATAATTAAATAAATCATAGGTTTACTTACAGAAGGCTCCAAGAGGTCTTGGGGTCGGATGAGCTTCCGTCTCTTGGGCCAAATGTCTGCAGAACATCACATCAGTGTGAGAAAAGTAAATTAAATGGCACAGCTTGAGTTCAGAGTATAATAAAAAGCCTTTAATATTGCACGACATCTACATGTTTCAGCCAATGTCCAGGTCAGGCTCGAGAAGGCTTTTCCTGCTTTGCTTTGGCCCCTTGACTCTAGAGTGAGACTTTCTAAATGACTTTCCCCCTAGACACACAACAGTTCTCTTTCTTCTGATGCATGTGAGTGACACTTCAGGATGGTACAAAGATGAGAGGAAAGTAACATAACGAAAACTAGAAAAGTGCTCTCAGTAGAGAGCAGATCTCCGCCAGGTGTGTCTGCAACGACCGCTGCTGTCATGTTTCATTGAATAAACACAACCCACGATTGGACATAGACTGCAAGTGTCTCAGACGTGTTTTTCACTCGCATGTCTCGCACAACAGATATGCTCTCATTTTAGCTCTCAGCTCCGTCTTGGGGGTAATCCCGATTTGAAGCATTTATTTAGGCTTGTAAATATACGTGTAAAAAACGAGGTTGAATGCCCAATAAAAAGGCATGTAATATCTGTCTCTGGGCACAGAGTAGCAGGTTAAGAGTAGTGAGTGAGGAGTCAGCAGGCAGTCAAAGGAAGCATCAAACAATAAAAAGGCAATAAAAAGCGTTTCGAGAAAGTGTGAGTCACCGCAACCATGACAAGTCCTTGAGGATGCAGCCACAACTGGCCACGCAAAAATATTGTGCAGTTTGGTGCAGAAGTAGACAACGATGAACCATGGACAGACACAGAGATGCACACTTAGCACAACACGCACGACCGATTTAATTATCTCCTGGCAGAGATGCTAACAATAAAACAGAAGTGGAGTTTTTTTTTATAAATTATATAGATCAGTTTAATACACACACATAATCGGTGGCTTTCATCAGAATATCACGAACATTTCTAGAGTTCTGAACGCAACATGAGACAAAATGATTTGTAAGTGTTTGTGAGTCCATCTCCTTCCTTCTGGTCACTACCCAAAGCTTGTGACCACAGGTCAGGTCAGACGATTATCCCCCGTCACAAGTTAATTATCAAAGTGGTTTTCTTGTGATAACAGGTTCATTTATTATTGATTTAGTCATCTTTAGAGAAAACAAGATAGTTTTCCCCAAGAGTTAATTATCCGGTTCTCTGATTAAATACATAAATTATCTTGAGATATTTTAAAAAGAAGTAACTGACCCTTCGCTAAGTCCAGCCCCTCAAAAGCATATTGGCCAATCATAGCGTGGCATCGGCAAGCTCCGATCAGGGTCGGACAACTATCCGACTCTTCTCCATAGACTCTCATGCAATTGTTTCAGATTTGTTTTCCATTCTCAGTATGGTTTAGTGGATTTGAAGCTATTCATGCTAGAACGTTGTGTAATAGTGATACTAGTTACCCGAAGAGGTTGGAAGAAGATTTACGTTTCTAAAACGTTACATTTGTACGTAAAAACCTGTGGCGCTAACGTCAGCAGAGTACGTTAGCACATCATTAACAATCATAAGCACTTCTAGGCTACGCTAGTGACGCAGAGACGCCGAATACGGCTCTTTTTAGGAAAAAAACAACATGGCGACGGCTGTAATTCAAGATGGCGACGACGAACTCAAGGCTTCATAACGGCAGTCCACAAATGTGCGAAGTCACGATGATACGTCCACTTCTTATATACAGTCTATGTCTGTAGCTTTAGCTTCTATCTGACGATGACGATGGGTTTCTCAGCTCTCTCCTCACCTTCTTACTCTCACATGTGAATAAAAGCCAAACTTCCCCCCAACGGTTTGAAGCAATCTGCCTTTTTCTGAAGCCGTCCGTGGGAAGACATAATAAAAGCTGTTCTACTTTCCTGTCGTCTGCAAAGCTGCTCTGAAAAAAAGTATATTGGCTGAAGTTTCCTTTCTCCTTGGCAAGCAATCATAGAGACGCTCTGCAAGTGTGCGATTCCACAGTCGCAAAAACAAGCTGTGAACACAACACTGAGATATTATCACTTTTTCAGTTGATGTGGTGAACTTGTTAGCAAGTAGTTGTTTATTTACACAGATACAGAGTCATATCAGCATGCATTTGGAGTCATGCCTCTGTCCACATTGTGAATGGAAATTCAACATTCACTCTCTTTTAGCTCTGTAGTTAGTCTCCACCAATTCCTGAGGGAAATATCTAGCTCATCAGTTGCTAAATGTTCACCAGCTAGACATCCTTTTGGCCAAATAATGCCTTCTAAACAATAATCAGCAACAGCTGATTTTTGTAAATAAGTTGAATTGTTGGTCTCTTTAGGTCCGAGAATTAAACAACAAAAGACGTAGTTTGCCGATGCGCTCTACGATGTCACATAAATCGTTTACTGATCCGAGCCCGTATCGGCAGGATGGTATAAAAACTACTTGGTTAGGTTAAAGGAATCTTGGTTTGGGTTAATGGTTTAGATAAAGGGAGCTTTGTCGTGATAATTACAATAACAGAACACGTGTCTAAGGATTTGCAACCACCTTGGTCATGGTTAAAAGAAACCAACATTGTCTGTCTGGAAGAAAAAGGAGATGAAAAGTGAGCTCCCACTTTTAAAATCCCAAGGTTGTTTTGAGCCATTTGTTGCTCTGAAACAACGTCCCCGACTTCTCCTTTGACCCCGTCATGATTATTACAGCTATGAGCAGGTGGAAAATCCTACTAAGAGCTCGTCTATGGCTTATGTTTTGTTGTCTAGCTCTCTATGTCTAAAACTAATGTTTGGACGCAGCTGTGCTGTCCAGCCACCCCTGCTCCACCATTATGCTTTCTACCCACAATGCCACGGCTACGTTGTCTACCCCAGAATGCTTCACTTCAAGGATCAGTCAGAAGCAGAGCGGCTTATCCGGCACAGCCTCTTTAGCCAAAATCTGTGTACCCTTTGACTTATTATCTTTTTTTTTTTTTTTTTTTAAGTCGCTGAGAGTCACTTCTTACTGTTGTGTTTTTTCACTTTTATTCCACATTGAAAATCCCCCCTTCCCACACACTCTTCAACCCCCTCTACGCTCTCAAAAACCTGATGATGAATGTCATTCTCTCCCCCGTACTCAGTCTCACCTAATCTCTTCTTTTTATACACGAACGTACACGCAGAGAAAGAGTCCAACTGGCTGTTTGTCAGTTTTTGACATGCCCTCGTTCATCTCGTCTGCCAGTATGAAATCTCTTCACCCGCTGTGCCATCATAATCTCTTGGATGCCATTTTAATCTAATCTCTTTGCCTTTTCATGTGTGGAGTAGAGGGATGCTCCCTTTTGGGGCAGATGCTTCTTTTTTTGTGGTAACCCCATCAAACTCAGAGACGTCAGCCATAAATTGTGATTAAGTGATGTCCTCCCGTTCATTCGCCGTCATCCTCTCGTGTGTCATCATGAAAGATGTGAACACGTACAAGATTCTGTTTAATCGTCTGCACTCCTTGTCAGTGTAGGAAAGGACTTGATGAGCATCAGTGCTGCAATTAGTTACATGCACACTGGACACGCTTCAACCAACCAGATGATCCATCTTTTTTTATTGCAGATATCCTCTGCTCTGCCCATCGGGTTTGTTGAGATGATCAAAGCAGTTCAAAGTCAAGCGGTCCATCTCTGCTTGTTAGGATCTGCTCTGGGATTGCAGCGTTACTGTACATCTCTCCCCTCGCATATAAATTAATGTTTCCAACGAAGCAAATCAATCCTCTTCCAAAGCATGACCTCTAATTTGCTCTGAAAGAATAATTTATTTGCTCGAATGCAGCTTTGACAGAGGCAGATCCTTATTTAGTCTTCAATCACACAGATGTATTAAAGAATAACTGATTGCTTCCTTCACATCTGTGGCACATATTTGATTTCCACACACTCCAGACAGACAAATTGACTTCACTAACACAACGTTTCGCTGCCGCCAAATGAAAACTCGGAATCTTTATAAACCTGAACTATGAAAAGACAGTTGTTTTTTTTAAAGAAAGAACAATTCAAACAGTCATTTCAAGAAGTGCCCCAAGACTAAAAACTGTATGTTTGTGTTCAAATGACAAAGCCCTCTAAATACATACACGCTTAACCACACACAACAATGTTTACAGTGCAGTGCTGCCAGGTGTGCCCACATTCAAACGCATACATTCAAATCCCCTTCTCACTCTGAACATACATTGCACTGTGCCTCTAATCTAACGTTGCATCAAGCGATTATTGGTGAGATTGGTGAGATAGTTGCTCATCTGCATGGAGATCATGAAGGGATGTAAACATGTTAAACTGGTTCACAGGAGGCTGCGCTTAAGTCCTCGTGGAAACAAACATCTTTTAAGCGAACTAGGTTTAAATTCAATTTGTCCAGTATATGGTGGCAAGCACACACACACACACACTCTGTATGATGTCCAGCTGCTCATCCAATTATAACTGTGCCATGGGGGTTCGGGCTGAGGGCCAATTAGCTGGTCAGCAGAGATGAATGGAAGATAGAGGCACTACGGAGGAGAGATAAATCTCTCTCTGGGAATCGGAAATGACAACCTAGCGATGAGGATTAAAATAGACAGCAGCGTCAGTCACTCAGATTTAGCCAGTATTTGTCACAGAGCACCAGATTGCCTGTGAGTCCAAAAGAACTTATGACACCCCTTTGACAAAACCTGGAAAAAGTGGCACCACAGATGACAGAAAACATCCGCCCAAGTTGGATGATCCTGCTGAACACGATTGACATCTAGAGCCAACTTTCGGTGCACGTGCAGTAAGTGATGCGTTGGTTATGTAGCGTGGAGAAGAAAAAAAATTGGATTTAGCCAGACCGAATGCGACAAGCTACACAAAACAGCCAGCTTCCATTTACTTCTTCTGAGATGCAATGAATCCCTCCGAGGAGGAGTGGAGTTCTGCAATTTATATGGGCTTAAACTGAAATCAATGAAACATGGACGTGTCCTATTTTAGACCAACAATAAATCCTGTTTTCTTCTCTTTCTTTATCTTTTACCGCCACGATAATCTCTCCCTAACCTTAACCATGTGCATCTAATTGCCTGTTGGCACTGAACATCGAACTGGTGAGTCACTTTGCTTGTTTTGTCTGACATTAAGAACGCAATACCCCCCCCCCCCCTTCAGGTAATGTTTCAATAGATTTTTTTCAGTATATTATTATTAATGTGTCCTCTGGCTGGAGCTGCCATGAGTGACAGGGAACAGTTAAGCCACCTGATCTGGAGGGATGAAGCGAGGAGATATGAGAGACTTTGGGGGGTGAGAGACGGAGAGGATGACTGAAAGGGAACAGAAACGTGGAGACAAATAAGGAGGGTTGTAAATGCACAGCAGAGTCAGGGAGAATGAGAGAAAGGATGACTTAAGAGGCAGAGTGAAAATAAAGTCGCAGAAAAAGATACAGAGATAGGCAACGGAAAAAAGGGTCCATTATGCCTGGAGAGAGTGGATGGCATTGGTTTCAACCATTACTGTGATGGATTAAGAGTTAATGAACCAACTGGAGGCCTTTTAATAGAAGAGTGGAATACTTCCATCCCCCCCCCCCCCCCCCCCCACACACACACACATGCACACACACACACACACGCAGAGGACTGTGCTGCTGTGCGTCCGAGGCCTGAAATAAAAGGCGGCGATAATGAGAATAATAATTGCAGTGATTACTGCTTGTTCGCATTTCTCCCAGCCATTACTCAGATGTTTTTTTTTTAATTTTTCTTTCTCTACTCAGATGTGTAGCATTCATTAAATATTGATATCTGGCGCTGTCAGCAAACACAGCTGGGGAGGAGATTTAACAAAGAAAAATGCTCCGGAATCACAGATATACTGCGGAACAAAATGTCATCAGTTCTGACTTTTATTCAATATGGAAATAAAGGCAGGTTGATGTCTTTGTATGTGTGTGTGTGTGTGTACACTGTTGTTGTGAAGACATTTTGGCAGATCAAGTTTATACTACAGGACTGTTGTATTGGATTTCATCACAGTGCCCAATGGTTTCTGTTCCTCTGTCAACGCAGTGTCCTCACGAGTATACCGAAAACTTCAATGTGCGAGGGAGCGAGACAAAGAAAGAACACAACAGAAAACACATTGCGTCGAGGAGTGACTGAGTGAATGAATTGCTTAACTTGAATGTTGGAGGGAAATTAATGACCCGGTCTGCACATGTGCACTGTGATACGCTGCCGGGAAAGTCACGGTTGCTAAGGTAACAGTGATGTCTGTCTGTCTGGGATGTACGAGCTGGAGCTCTATGTTTATGTGCTTTGCAAACATTCACACCAGCTCTGTGTGTTTTAAAGTAAAGTGCAGTGATTTGACCAAAAAGTTGAACAGTCTGAATAAAGATGGCGCTGTGTGTGTGTGTGTGTGTCTGTTAATGAGGGAAGCAACATGCCAGATTTTACTTTATGACCCTGAGTCATAGTCAACTGAACAAAGATGAAAGTGGGGGTGCACACAGACAAAAACAGACCAATAGATGAAAAAGGCAAAAAGGGTTTTTTTACAGAGAGGAAGCCACGGTGGGAGACAGCAGAGGGACGCATGGGGTAAAAATAACCCCAAAGTTTCTATTTCAGTTGTCTTCTCCAGCTCATCTCCCTCCGCCGCTGCTGCGCTATTTTTAGCCCGCGATGACTCCCCCACAGAGAGCGTGAGCGTCTGTCTGCCGCCACACCGCACGTGAGCCCCCCGCACGTGCGGAGACACGACCCACACCGCCGACGGTACCAACCGCAGCGGAAGGAGAGAAGAAGAAGAAAAGACGTGTGACTGCATGTGGTCTCATCTGCTTTTGTGCTGCAGGAATGTGCTCTCTGAACACCTTCCTAAATGTAGCTGAGCTGCATTTCATTGGTTAAAAAAAAGGCATGTGAGGGATACCATCCGCACGTGTTTTCTTCAGCGAATGTGACATTTGAAACTTAATGTGGCTGCAGGAACTCTGGGCTTTATGTGAAATGGCAAAAACTAATTCAGAGGATTTTCAGCCACACTAGCAGCACTGACGTTTTGTCCATAGCACCACAAGCAGGTTGACATTTTTGGCTAATGGACGGATCGCCATGACATTTTGATACAGACAGTCATGATGAATTATAACAACTTGCCCCTGACTTCTCCTCTAGCGCAATAATTAGGTTAAAATATCATTTTATGACCAAATGTTAAACGAACTGGTAAATATTACATCTGCCTAACATCAGCATGTGAACGTGCTCATGCACAAAGCATCGCTGTGCATGAGCCTCACAGAGCACAGCTGTAGCTTGGTTCATACTAGCACATGGCACCATATGTGAGCACACACAAGGACGTTCATGCTCAGCCCGCTAATTGTTGCATTATTCTTGAGTTTAACTGGCAAAACGCCATAAATCAACCTCCACAAGTTTTGATTAACTGTTATTTTAATTATAAATAACAATAAATTTATATCTGTTTTTCTGCATAAAAGAATGACCCCAGTCACTTTTACAAAGTGAGGTACACATCTTAATAATTTATCGGATTGGTTCTCGGTATCGGCTGAAACCCAAAGCCCAGGTATCCGTATCAGGACTGAAAAAGTCATATTGGTGCATCCTTATGATTAATGCTAACGTGCTGAATTTAGCATTAATAAAATCCAGACCAAATAAAGTTCTGCTGAAGTTGGCAAGCCGCAGCTGAAGATGATGAAGGACATCTGAAGGGGAAGAAATAAGCTGACAAAGCTAACGGAAGTTGAGCTATAGAGTCATGCAGTGAAGCTAAAATGTATGAAAGTTGAGCCAAGCTTGAAAAGGTGAGACTGAGACATCCTTCGTATTTAAATCAGGGGTTTTTTTGGCGTGTTTTCAGCATTAACCTCTTCTGAGTGTCAACATGTGGTTTATGATCAGATTCCAAATGTTTTCCACTGAAAAACTAATTGAATCCGTCTTCACATGCTGCTCACAGCTTCTCCTTCCTGGAGGCGGACCGCTCCTAATCCACTCCTGGAAGCATCCACTGACAATTTCACAGGCAGGTTGACGCCACCGTGTTTTAAGTACAAATGTTGCAGTGATTAGTTTTCACTCCATGCTTATTCTCACAGTGCCACATCACACCTTCCTGCCTGAGCTCTTGGAGCCGTGCGCGTTCAGATAGGATGGGAATAAAGTTTCAATTACAAAGTACCTGTTTTTGCATTAACATGTTCATGATAACCTCACCTTGTCTGATTTGCATCCCAACATTAGTTTCTGCATAGCCTTGGCTTCCAGGTACTCCGACAATCTATGTCCGTCTTTAAATTAAGCCGATATTTGCAAATTTGCATTTTAACAATCAACTGCAAACACCTCACTTCTGATATCAAGGAAGAAGGTTGTTTCCAAGCACCAAAGATGTGAAAAGTACATTAGCCTACACACATTCCAGCCCTTGGAGAAGCGAGGAGAGAAGACCAATTACAACGACTGCACTTAGCAACAACATCCAGTGTCTCTGAATTCAGGTGACTGGATCTCAACGCACCGACATAAAAGAACCATTAAATGTACTCTCCCAGTTCCCACTTCTCCCAGGAGAGAGGTGTATGTGAAAGGTAATGGCTATTCATTTATCACATTTTCCTCTGCTCTGTTCTGCAGGGATTCCTGAGATTTCTTCTTCTTCCTGTTTCCTCAGCAAGAATTCTGGCAAACTCTGCATGTCACCTTGAATTAAAACAGAAGACGTTGACAACAAAAGGCTGTTTGTGTGAGCGTGTTCGTCAGTGATGACAGTGTGTCGATACTTCTGTGAATGAGTGGGAGTGATTGAATTTGTGAATGCATGTTGGAGGCCAGTGTATCGCTGCTTACATCTAGTGGCAGAGGCACAGACTGCAGACCGGCCAACTCTGGCTCTTTACTCCATGTTAAATTTAAAATATGTTGCATCTTCCATTGTATGAAGCCACTACTACAAGAGTGCAGAAGTTGCTTTTATTGAAGAAAAACCAAAACTTGAATTATGTCAAAAAAGTACAAAACTATAAGCAAATTAGAATGTCCCATTTCAGAAGTATGTAGGATATGTACATCACTTTCATGTTGCAGCTGGAAACGTTCTGGATCATTTTAACTAATTATACTTACATTTTTTTATAAATTCAGTGGAGTCAATTAATTGAATACCCTCCAAAATGTAGTGAAGTAGAAGTATAAAGTAGCCAAACAGATGAGGGAAATATTCAAGTAGGCTTAAGTATCTTGAGTAAATTACTTTTAAACACTTTCAGAGTTCTATACAGGGCCACACACCACACATAGTGTACATTTGTATAGCATTAGTATTTAAAAAGCATTTTTACCCCCAGTGATTTTTTTCCATCTGACTTGAGTTGCAATTAGCGTCAAAATAATGGCGTTACTCCTCGTCGGTGTCATAACTCTGTCAAATATGAACATGCAGACATTCATTTTTAGATTCAGTGTGACTAACACTTACCGATAACGATGTCCGCTGCAAACAACAGTCCACAAATCCGCTTAGAAATCCTAGAAATAAGACGCTCCATACTCCAACTCCAGAACTTGGCCGAGAATCTTCACGTTTACGTTTTCTTCGGTGTCATAGAAACGTAGTGATAGTTGTCTGCAAGGCAATGACTGAAATACAAACATGAACCGCTAATAGCTAATTCGGCATATTTTTAATTGTGCTAATTTGCCAAAATGTTAACAAATATAGGCTAAAACAAAAAATGTTATGCCAGCTAAGTGGCCCCATGTCAACATTCTTCTTCCTGTTTACACCCGTAAATCAATCAGCCCGACTGCAAATAGCCCAAGAGAAATATCTTCATCTTAATTTGAATGCACAAAAGAATACCAAATATTGTTAATATTAAGTGTTCTGTGTTGTGATTGTTTCGGTGTCAAGATAAATTACATTATATTAATTTTACATGAGCTTATGTCTAAGTATTGGAATAAAGAAAAGGACTCAGTATGTTACAAGTTTGCATTTTTTTCCAATTAAAAGAATAAATAACTTGTATCATGAAAACTATGTAATTCAATTAGAATTTCATGTCTTCACTTCCCGAATACAATAGGAGATAAGTATAATAGCTAATTAAAAATACATCTGGATAATTTGTGTGCAAGTGTGCATTTTTCAAAGATATGATTGATATTTTTTCTTATCATGACACTGGGCCCTTGAGACAGTCAGCAACCTAGCACTTCCTTTCATTTTACATTTCTAACACCTGCCATTTCTAATAAACTATTTCTACAGAAATGAGTGCTGTGACATGTAATTTAGGTCATCTTTCATGTGTAAGAGCTGACACCTGTTAAAATATTTAGGTAGGAGCTTTTTTTTCTGAGCTCTAAAATTAAAGTAACCTGTGTGGTGTGAAATGACCATTACAATGTATTAAAGGATTCCTCAGAGAATAAACGAAATGCAGTATTATAAACATTCCATGCAGAAATGAAATCATAGATTTGTGGAATAAATTAATACAAACAGAAAGTGGAAGATGTTTTTTTTATCTTGTACTCGGTCACTGCAGTTCTCAGGCGGAGTTGTCAGGTTGACATCATCTTTACTCCTGATCGTTCAACAAATGATGACACAGTTGTACGGTGGTTACGCCCCCTGTGGGAGTGCATTGGTAATAACTTTATTGCAAAAATACAGGTTCCCTCTTTCCCCGAGCAACACCACCCCAGAACTGACACACAGTCTACACACACCCACATACAGTGAACCGTCTGCATTCTCCAAACCTCTCTCTCGTCTCTGACCACCACATCATTCGCAAACACACACTTTCATCCTTTAGTTTACATTCATTCGCTCTCTTTCTCCCTTTTTTTGCTCTCTCCCTACTTGTTGCTCTCTTTTTGCATTCCGTCGGTTGAAACATAGCAGTTAGATTGCAGAACAACAAAGTTCACCAGCAGCATTAAACATGAGATCTCCTCCACCTCTGCGTGCCATTGCCAGAGTCCATGAGAGCGCCCGTGGTGTGGGTGTGTCTGCCTCCTGACTTGTCTCTGATACAGGATCGTGAGGGAAGGTTGATTTGCATAGCGGACTCATGCGCTACAATTGGCTACATTCTCCCACATCCAGAACCCAAAAACAAACAAACAAACCAAAAAAAAAACACAACAACAACAACAAAATCTGAACCTAAATTTAAAATAAAAACAGCAATGTTAAATACGCTCTCTGAGTTAAGTGCCAACCTTTGGTTTAGTTACAACGATCGATCAACATCATTAAAATTCGTAAAGAACTTTATATTGGCCAGTTGTTGTATAAGGACTCTGTTATTTCATGTCATATTAATTAGAATAAAGTATATAATAAATGTACTCTACACATGTCAAAATGCTCCTCAGTAAAGGGGGTGAATTAAGTTATAACTGTTCGACACTTTATAATAACTGTTCATACAACTGAGGAATGGTTGACATCTCTGAAGAAGATAGCTCACTGGCTGAAAATATACCTCTAATACATATATATCATATAAAGCATATTCATATTAGACATGTCACTGTCTCAGGCTGAAGATGAGCATTTTTCTATTCACATCTGAGGTCTCAAAACCAGTTTCAGTTTGAGGGAGAAATAATAAAGTGTGAATTGATAAGTGCCACTAAAGTTCACCTGAGGCCTTTAAGTAAAACAAACGCCATCGACTTCTCTCCAGCTGCTTCTCAGTCAAATAGCCTTCGGAAAGTGCACTTCTGCCGAGTAACCTTGTAAAGCGCACTTGAGTCATCTCTTTTATTCATTGATAAAGCCTAAGAGAAGGGTTTCCTAACCTACATACGTCTCATTCCTTCATGACTTTCCTCCCCTGTTGGCCTATTTCTAGTGCTACCGTTTCCTGTTTGGAAGTAAGAAAGAAAGCGCGAATAAACGACAGCAAGAAAGAGGGGAATAAAGGAACGAGGAGAGAAGCAGAGAAAAAGGAAGCGCTTTTCATTGTTTAATCTCCCGGTAGAAACGGGAGAGCTGTCATTAGGTCGGCGAGCGGTTTGGGGAGGGGGGAGGGGGGGCGGAAACTCCTGCTAGACACTTGTGAAGTGCACTCCACTCCTATTTGAAATGCAGACATGAGGAAGTACCACTTTAAGTTTATCAATATTTGTTAATTATCATTATCAACATTCCATAAGGTCTTATTAATTAACATACAGGTTTCATACATGAGTGTTTCTGTACATGACTTTTAGTAATTAGTGAGTTCGGTCTCGGGCGGGTTTACTGTGCGCGCACACAGGAAGAAAACAAAACAAAACAAAGAGAGACAAAATATGGCTGTCCATCTGAAATAGACCCAGTTCTGCTATGTGTGCGTCCAACAGGAAAGGCCCGTGAAGAAAGAGGAAGAGGCGTAGCTACTTGGTAAGAGTCCCCCCCCTGAGCTGAGGGTCCCATAGGATGGAGGACAAGACTGCCGAGAGCTCAGGTCCCCGTCGGACCCGGCCAAGTGAGCGGCCAAGCCAACGACACCGCTGAAAGCGGCGTGCTCGCCAGGCTGACTGCATAGGGAAGCCCTCTAAAAACCCAGGGGGGAGACAAGAAACAACAGTCCCGGGGGAGTAAGGGGGGAAAGGTTGAGGTTGTAGTTGGGGGTCAGAGTGACTGCATAGACAGAATAGTAGGTCAAGAGAGGGAGGGAGGGAAGAAGGCAAGGAGAGGCTAAGCGGGGTGCTGCAGGCGCTGAGGGAGGCTCTACGTCAGTGCAGATGTGCATGTGTGCGTGCATGTGTTTGCGTGTGCATGTTGTTTGCGGGGACAAGGAGGAGGAACAGGATAGGAGTCGAGCCGGATCCTCCCGAGCCGATTCCAGGTCCGTCAAAGGCGAGGCCCCGTCCAGGACGCCGGCGCTGCTGCCCCACCCACCCCCCCGCCCCTCCAGCGCAGAGGTTGGCCGCTTGTGAGACATTAGTGAAGCAGAGCGGGACTCTGGTCAGAAGACAGCTTGACGCCCGTCAGACACAGCCAGAAGCTCCCCGCACCGCCCGGCAGCTCCTGAGACGAGACAGGAGACAACGGGTCGGATCAGCATGAAGGCGCACCTCAAATTCAACCATTTTGAGAGGTTTAAGGGTTAAACTACTTGAGCCTCTCTGAAAACACAAACCCACTGGTGTTCTAAACAGCATGCGGTGCCGCTCTTTGGTGGAAGCTTTTCACTACTTAAACACTGACGTTCTATTTAAATCTGCCCCTAAGTAGAACATGTTGTCCCAAAGCGTTTCACAACTTAAATGTACTGAATATAAACCCTTCGCCGGATCAATACACTCATTGAGTGAACTGCTTAAACACAAGACGTCATGTTTATTGCTGCACCATTTCAGTTTAATTAATTAAATGTCTTTTATTCTATATCATTTTAAAGGCATTTCCTCAGATGTGTATGTGCAAACTTTTACATTTAGCTAGAATTTAACGTAAAGTTCTTAGTAAAGTGATTTCACATCACATCAAAACAGGACTGGAACGCTAAATATATGTGATATGACAAGAATCTATCTTTTGCACATACAGTGAATTCTATTAAAAGAGGGATGTTTTCCAGGTGTTATTTATTCAATTAAAATGTAACTATATACAAATTTAGGTTTAAAGAGCAGTGAAGGTTATTTTGTACTGAACAGGATTCAACCATCCCAATAATGGATGAAAACGTGATCTTTTATTTTGTAAAAGAAAGACCTGTATGGTTTTAATGTTTAGTATTTATGGTCATTTATGTTCCTCTTGTCTAGCCTTCTCCAGTCATATGGCTAATTGATGGACTGTGAAAAGTCAACCAGAAACCGCCTCAAATGCCACACCGCAGCATTTACATGCACATTATCATCCGTTTCTGGCCGTGACCTTTACATGGAACATCAGAAACATGGATCAGGTTGTCAAGTTTCCTGGTTTCTCTCAGAATACTCGAGCTGTTTTACAGAGGTGTCTGAGAACAAGGATGTAACGTTTACATGCACAGAACGAAAGCAAGGCAGCCGAAAAACAAATGGGGGAATAAAGCCTTGTGTTTTAGAGACCAGTTGTGCGGCTTCACATCCAAAACAGACAGAAAACAAATGCGACAGGTTTTATGAGTCAGGGTCTACTCGCTGTTTCTTATTCTTCTGTTTCGTATTTGTAATATCACTGTTTTTCCGGGTTTGTTTATTATTTAGGTGCCTCAGGCAGCTTCCCCCACAGGAGTTTCAGTTTGATGTACATATCTGTTTGGGATAAAAAAAAAAAAGTATTTTCTGTTGTCAGTGTTTCCTCTACAAAAGGAAGCGCTGAAGAGAACTGACATGTTCAGTGATATATCAAGACTTTCTTCTTCAAACCAGCAGTGCCTTCATTAGGGCTAGAGCCAGTTGTTCCAAGCTGTCGCTCAGGGCAAAATAATGGAATTATTACTAATTATAGTATTCAACAGTTTTTCTACTATAGAGAACAACAATATTTGGAAAAATATTTCAGATTGATGCGCGTTGGTCTGAGCTCCCACAGCGATATTCGCACACTGAAACTGAAGAAGCGTAAAGACGTGGCAGATGCCGCAGACTGTAAAAAGTATCTAAAAAGAGAGACCTTAATTGACTCAAACAAACAGCTCAGCAGTTTTTCAATGCGTCATGCACGGAGTAAAGCTACAAAAGGAAATAACCGGCGTTGTTTCTGAAGGTGGATCGGATTAAAGAGATGTTGTTGGTGATCCTCAAAGAAGAATGACGGTACAGATAGATAATGTTTTTCTTTTGGAAAGTTGAACTAAATTTGACACATGACACATTTGCACAGGGGTGAAAATAACCTTTGGGTCTCCACAGTTATGAAATGAATGCACATCCCATCCCCAGGATATAGCTTTGTGCAAATAGGGGCTTAATTAACCTACTTCTGTGCCAGATGAGTTTGCCAAAAATTAAAATGTTCACCAAAATATTAATAACATACCAAGAAAAGAATCTCTCTCCCACACACACACACACACACACACACACACTCTCCTCTAGCACTCAGAGTAGCTCAACCAAGGAAATAAGTACACTCTTCCAAGTCCTAAGATCAAAAGAGTAACGTCACACGTGCCCAGCGCAGTGTTTACCTGTGAAGCGGTGGAGGGAGGTGGTGATGAGAAGGTGTTGGTGATGAGGATGATGGAGGAGATGATAGTGGTGGAATAGCAACAGGGACTCAGAAGAGAGGAAGTAAGCAAGGAGAGGCACTGACATCAGCCTGCTTCACCTTTGAGAGAGAAAGAGCAGGAGGAGAAGCAGAGAGAGAGAGGGGGACAGATTGGAAGTCGAAAAAGCAGCACAAAAGGGAGAAATGAGACAGACAGCGGGGGAGAGGAGCCCGGGGAAAAGCTATGTGTAAAGTTCAACGGCCACGGGAGGTCGGGGCGGGTGTAGTTTAACGGCACGGCCACAGAGAGGCGGCAGAGCACAGGAAGTCACACTCACAAAGCTGCGCGTTGCAGTCAGGCGGCTGCGGCGCGAGGTCACCACTGTGCCGCTCAGACTGCGTCCGATTCGTCTCAGGTTTTCCCCATCGTCAGGCTCCACCCCGAAACGCAGATCCTGCAACATCATTGGCTGCAGAGGGAGAAAACGTTTGTCAGACGCTGGGAAATGGATCAGATGACCCGTGAGGGGCTTCTGTTGAAGAGACGTGGACGTTACCTTGTTGAGGTAGGTGGGGGGGCAGTCCGTCCCGTACACACTCCTCTCCATGTCTGCGTTGGGGGTCTTGGAGCGAGCCTGGCCTCCCACCCTTGATATGAGCCTCTCTGACGGGCTGCAGCCTGAAAACACACACAAAGCAGGGCTGGAGGTCAAAACACGAACATACAAGGGTGGTCTCTAAAACATGTTGTCTGCCATTTTAGTGGAAGCTTTCAAAAAACCCTAATGGTCCCTATGTTCATAAATCTACACCCTTACATTAAAACATTATTTATTTATTCAACATGAATTCTGTAGCAGCCCTTTACTGAACCAATACATCACATTTATCGACTAAACTGAGGGTGTTTTTTATGGTTGCAACATCTCAGCAAATTAAAAAGTCTCTAAAAGAATTTTTAAATATTTTAGTGTAATTGCTATTTGGAAACGTTGTAATTTTGGCTACAATTGAATATAAAGTTCTGTGATTTCATAAAGTAACGTGTCAGCACACCAAAAGGCCTCTTAAAGGACTCGCTGTTTAGCAAGAAAAACAACATTGAAATTTCCCAGAATCCATTGCAACAACCTGCAGAAACATGCTGCCATTCTATGTACTAACTGTGTACAGAAAATACTACTTATCTACACTATACTATACTTATATTTACAGTTTACTGTCTTTTGCAGTTGGTATATAAGAAATCAACATACATCAGTTTTATACTATTTATACTATCAGGTAGTGAGACAATGCAATACACCAATTAAACTTGAAATGACATTTTGACATTGACTTTAATGCTCTTACTATTTTGAAGGGTTTTTTTTGGCAGCCGTGAGCAGCTCATCCATTTCCTATGTATAACTCCGTCACATTTACAGTGTGAACACGATGCACACTCACAAACATTCTCACAATCAGCATGCAGAGTAGTATAGAACTGAGACAAAGTGAGGGATTTTAGCTTGTTTTCAATTTCTATTCATTCAGATATTCTCTATTAACGATGTTAATAATGAAAGGTAACGCTGATAAATTGCTGTTACAATTAATTGATAATGTAATTTGTTGATCAATGTTCTGACAATTGACTAATTAATTAATTAATTAATAGACTAATCGTTTCAGCTCTACTATAAATGTATTTTTAGTGATTCATATTCAAATGAAACTATAATGTAATAATATATGTCATTGTAATATATTTTAGAAGTTGTACTGTGGTAGCTCTTAGTTATGTTGGTTTTGTACCTGACTGTGTGTGTGTGTGCGTGCGTGTAAGTGTGTGTGTGTGTGTGTACCTGTCTTTCCAGCCTGCAGACTGGCCTGGTAAAGGGAGTCAAGCTCAGACAGCTCAGCCTCTTCGCAGTCACAGCAGGGATCCCCGTGTTGCCCTGGGGCATGCTGGGAGATGTAGTGCCCTGGAGAAGCCTGGCAACTGTAGCTGTAGTGCTGACTGGTCGTCTGCGGCCTGATGGGGACACATCGGTCGGGGGGCGTGTCATACGGCGTCACCACGGCGTCGGGGCGGTCCAGACTCCAGGAGGACCAATGGCGCGTGCCGCTGTCGCCGGCAGCTTCGTGCCTCGGCCAATGCTGAGCGGCACCGGCGGTGGAATGGGGCTGGGGGGGCTGCCAGAGAGGCGTGAGAGGTTTCCTTTGCCCAGAAGCTTCCAGGGGGGAAGATGGGGGAGGAGGAGAGGGCCGAGGGGGAGGGTGTGTGCGTGTGGGTTCAAGGTGTGTGGAGTGTGCGGTGTGTGTGGTGTGTGTATCCCAGAGACGCAGAGGAAGCGAGGGCAGAGAGATGGCTAAGTGCTTCCCCAGGGGTCTGACACTCACCCCCCCTGCCTGCAGCAACTCGCACAGCCTCACTCCCGTCCCCTCCCTCCCATCCTCGCCTTCCTCCCCTCTCCTCCCCGCGCACGCACCCTCTCCCCCCCCCCCCTTGGCTGGAAGGGGCGCAAGGGTGAGGGATGCTGAGGGTGAGCGGGGGTCGAGGGGGAGCGGGCCGATAGGGTGGAGGGGGCGGGTCCGGGCCCAGCGCAGCGTCCTGGTTGGGCGTTGCCTGGTCCTCTTCCTCCTCCTGATTGGGCGTCAGCAGTACTTGGACCGGGCCAGGCTGTTCACTGGAGGACACAAGGGAAGGAGGGTGTCAGTCAGCCAGCAGCACGGAATAAACCCCCCCCCCCCCCCCCCCCCACCCCAAAAAAACAAAAAACAGAGCTGCTCTGACGTCAGGTGAGTTACTGCATAGAGGGAAGGTCACAACAGCACATCAGGATAAACAAGCAGAAAACAGACGCACACACACACACAAGCTCACTTTCATACAGAGCGAACAGCTACAAACACATGATGCAGCTTTGTGTGTGGGATCTCACAGCCATGCTGTTCATGAGTGAGGCACAAGCTCAGCTTCTGGAGACTGACAGCTCGCTGCAGATTCACCAAACTTCACCCTCTGATCCGAACACATACACATCCCCAAACAACCAAAGACTTGGAGAATTTAATCTCATTATCAAAACAGCAATCTAGCCGCTGCTGCGCTGATGCAGTAGATCAACACTGAGCATAAATGTGGCCTCTACAGTCTGGAGTAATTCAGTCTCGGCGGGCCACTATATTACGTTATTGATTTACATACATTGATATGTGGAGGACATGATATATGTTGACCATTAGTGGATCCTCTCTGCAGAGATTCTGTACTCTATCAGTGTAGCAGTGTGTGTGTGTGTGTGTGTGTGTGTGTGTGTGTGTGTGTGTGTGTGGTAAACTAATGTGTGTTGGTATGTGTGAACAACAAGTCTGTAAATGTGTGGGTCTATTTTTAAAGAGTGTGTGCACTAACCTGTCTGTGTCTACGTGAGTGTCAGACCCCATCCCCCACACTAAACTCTCCCGTCTCTTTTCAGCCTTCGTAATTACCCAGCAGCCTTTGCAGCAGCAAGCTATAAATCTGAGGCTTGTGTTGATCAATAGAGGAGAGGAGGAAGGTAATAAAAGAAGCTGAGCGCTGAGCTTCACCTCCTCCTTCTTCCCTCCATCCTGCTGTTGGATTTACAATTCATTATTTTTTTACAAATTTCGCTGCAGTTTTAATTGAGTTCTAATGAAACAAAGACTTAACCCAACATTAACATGACTAATGAAGTAAATCAATCATTGTCTTACCTTACCTTATCACCATAACTTCTGTCTATATTTCTAACTTGCTATCGTCATATGAGTTTAACCCGAGATCCTCTGTGAGGATAGCTTTTAAATAGTTTTTATTCTGTGTCTCTCTGTGTTTTATTGCATTAGTACTTTTATTAATCACATTTTTATTCTATTTAATCTCCTTTTTAAAATTTTATTATTATTATTATTTTCTATGATCAATGCATTTTATTTTTCGAGTATTTTGTTTAATTCATTTATAATAATTTGGTCAATAAAACCGTTACAATGTCCACAGCTGACATCTTTAAATAGCTTGTATTGTGTGACCAACAGTCCAAAACCCAAAGGTATAAATACATAAATAATTAAATCCATGGGATGCTTGGGCCCGATACTTGCCTGCAAATAACTATTATTATTGAACTATATTAAATATGATTTATTCTTTATATCAGCTTCTAGATACTCTGCCTCACTCTATTTAAATATTAAATATAACCCTTATCATGAGAACTTCACTGCTGAAGCTCTCATTCCCCTCCTCACACAGCCAAACTAACACATCAGGTGGGTAGCGGACTGACTTACTGTAACACACAAACACAGCAACAAAGAGCAAAAAAAAAAAAAAAAAAAAACAAAACAACAAACCACAGCACAGGATCTGTGACCACAATCGCACGGCAGCACACGGGACAGAAACACAGAGACGGACTGCAGCTTTGCAGTGTGCAGAGGGACACAAAGAGCAGAGGGAAGCCTTGGCAGCACACGGCTACAAAGAGCAGCACAACAGCAGCGCAGGGAAGCAGTGAAGCACGGAAAAGCAGAGAGCGACTCTGTCTCCCTCTTTTTACTCTCGATGGCTACACAGAGCCGAGCAAAGCAGGTTTTTACTGCACTGCAACAAACACACAAACACAAAGGGGATAAGAAGTTACTATATATAGTCAAGTGTGTGTGCTTGAGAACGCACACACATTCAGACACACGTACACACACACACACACACACAGCAGGATGGGAGAGTGCAGTGCTTGGATTTACAAAAAAAAAAAAGGGGTTCTGGGATTTTGTTGCAGCCAGAGCTGAAGACACAAACATGAGGGTGTTGAGGTGTTTTTAGACAGCCAATACCCAGAGGACACACACAGAGGAGTCCTGGGCTGGGTTTAAGGACAGCTTGAGCCGAGGACACACACCAAGTGAGGGAGGGAGGTAGGGAGGAAGGGGGTCTGAGGTGGTTTTGAGACAGGCACCGCTGCGGACACATAAGGGGGGACAGTGGTGGTACCTGCGAGGCCCCTGTGGGTGGGTGCTTCCTGTCTCCCGTTCCATTTCCTGTTCCTGCCTGCGTTTGATTGGGCCCCCAGTGCTCCTCATGCACGCAGCTACAACCAATCCGCTATGAGCGTTAGCCTCATGCAGGGGTCTGAGCACAGCTGAGGATGTTAACAACAGAGTGGGAGATAAAAAAGAGAAAAAGACAGGAAGATATAACGACAGGGTGGCAGAGAGAAAGAAAGAGTGAGGGAACGCGAAAGGAGAGAAAACAACAAGAAGAATACCAGAAGGAGAGAGAGAGTAAAAAGATAAAGACAGAGACAAAGTATGAGGATGAAAGAACAGCTGAGACAGAAGGAGACAGAGAAAATAGAAGCAGAGCAGAAGGAGTGGTTATGAGGGGGCCGGCATGCAATACGCTCCTCTACTGTAAGTCAATGCGCGTCTATTTTATACATGTTTAGAGTTGCAGAGTGGGAGGATTTATCGTCGGGCGTCCTCTTTATTTTACAGTTGGAGAACTTCTTTGGATTGGTTAAACAATACATACAAAATACCATGATATTGATACACTAATGATCCACTTTAAAACTAGATCATGTCACTTTTTAGATATTTATACTCTTACAAATTAAAAGTTACATCCATAAGAAATATAACATAATAATGCTCAATTTAATACACGCAGGTATTTTACACCCAAAGCCTGGTCTGGTAAGACCTGCTTATGATGGCTAATGTCAGCTAATGTTGGCATATTCAATATTTCTGTCCAGTATAACAAACAGCACTCAGTCTGTTCTCTGAGTTTGTGACTCTTCTCTACTTGTGCGACTGTACTGTTACACTTAATTTAACCAAATGTGTTGACCAACATTGAGGATAACATTATAAGGAAACTTAGACTTTACAGGGTGGAAAAATATTCCCAAACCCAGCATCTCTTGCCACTTTGCAACTCTACAGTAAATGCATCAATCTGTAAACTTGGACTGTAGTTAGTCAAAAAGTCAAGATTAGATACACGAGGAGCAACGTAAAGGCTACGTTCATGAAGCCACAGACACCAGACAGGGTGTCTACAGAAGTACAAAGCTTTCTATGGTGCGTAGACTTTTGAACGCACCCTGAATGGTGTTAGTTTGTTGTAAGAAAAGATGCAGAAGAGGACAACAAAAGAGCAGCCATCATCCATCCTGGCTTGAGTTTACAGACTTTTGATTGATAGAGACAGAATAAAGGACGGTTGACGGCAGCTCTGTTGTTGCCATTGGCTGTAACATCCTCGAAAACACTGAGGCAGATTGTTTAGAGTCCGGCTGAAACCATCGATACGGATGTGGGAAACCAAATTCTGTTACGTAATGGCACTGATAGTGATGCCATCTGTTCATTCGCAAGTCGTCCTTTCACTTCATCAAGGTTGAGTGTACTCACAGGGGTGTGTGTGTGTGTGAGTGTGTGTCAGGTACGTGAGGCTGAACACACTGAAGCACACACAGTAGGACAGACAGGACACAACATGATAATCCCTGATATAGATTTAGTAAGTGCTGAGCTGGAGGGGAAAACCTGCACACCTGCAGTTCAGACGAGGCTCTCTCACACACGAACACGTATTTTCTTAAAATAGTAACACAGGCACAGAAACATATAATGTGTGGATGCAAGAACCAAATATGCATGAAAACACACGCATACAGGAATGTGGACCACACCAGAGCCACGTGGCAAGTCCGTCAGAGTAAGTCTTAGTAAAGGTCTCGTGTCATTTAGGTCATGTCAACGTCAAGGCACAAGTCTGCAAATTGCAAAAGTGTCATGCTACCCATGAAAATGTTGCTGTTGAAGTGTTTTTGTATCTTAATGTTTTGTCTGAAATAAGTCAGCTCACAGCAATCAAGTCTCAAGTCCTGATTGTGTATTTAGGACTGCAAATCCACAAAGTTGGGGGACTTGCCAGAGACAGATTAAACGAGACTAAGAGTCTACAGCCATGCTGGCGTCTCTCTGACTATCTGTACTTAGGCCCAGCGGCGCTTCGAGCTAAATGCTAATGTCAGCATGCTAAAAATAATTACCAGGTATATCGTTCAGCATTTTTGTTTAGCGTGTTAGCATGTTAGCACATGGCAAAAACACAAAGTACTGCTGAGGTTGATGGGAAACTCATTAGTTTGGACAAATTCTATTGTTGAGGCGCTACAGGAAAAGTCAGGAGATCAACAGAGTCAGGGAGGATTCATCCTCTTCAAACCACAAATGTCTGAACAAAATATCCAAGCAATCCAACCAATAGGTGTTGAGATATTTCAGTCGAGACCAAATTGGTGCACCAACAGAGCTGCTAGCGTGGCTGAAGAAGAAATTGATGCAACTACCAGCTTCTAGTCTCTAGTATGAGTCAAGCTCCAAAAACAATGGATTTCCCATAATGCACCACTACATGTTTTTCGTTAGACCCTCCATTCCTGGTATGTGACTAAATATTTCAGTACTCCGTGGCCCCAGTTTGTAATGTAAATGAGGAGTCCCAAAGCCCAAAATGAGATTACTCATCTGATGTAAATTGAGTAATTATGTAAGAAGCTCCTCCAGAGCCACAGAAGACATTACAGTCTCATTATTCTAGTTAGTAAATTGACTTTGACATGTATCCCTTTAAGTTTGACTTAAGTCTCACATCTAAAGCTCTGAAAAACACAACCCTACACACACACTCACACACACATACGTAAAGACACACCGATACACACATGACTACATGAACACAGGGAGACACGAACATACACGGTGTACACACACACACACACACACACACACACACACACACTCAGAATATGCAAACTAAGAAACTCACGTGCATTGTTAACTCCCTAGAGCTCTGAACTTGGACTGGGTTTGTGACTCTGAATGGAAATTACCCTGAAAAGTTTCCAACTCCTATTGTTGGTCAGTAAACGTCCCACAGGAGTCATGTCGGTAAAACCTGATCTGACCACGATTTGCTCCCTGAACTTTGCTAGCTGGAAATGTCAAACACACACACACACACACACACACACACACACACACACTTATTCTGACATAAAAGACTCATGGATTACACACACAAAAAAAAAATATATATATATATATACACAGTACAACTAAGAGTCACACACACTAAACTAATAGACAAATAAAACATTCCGCCGGAGGGAGACAGATGGAGAGACAGACGAACAGATGGGAATGAGGACAAAGAGGAGGTCAGACAGAACGTATAAGTCACTGTGACTGCTAAACTAGACAACAGGTGATAATGTGACCTTGAATCTGCACCGGGCCAGATTTTAACATAAAAATACACTTTATTATTCCGGATCCTAAAACAGCCTCACAACCCTTCAACTGAAAGTGCCATCAATTTGCCCTGTTTTTACTGTTTGTGAGTGAAAATTGAGATTGAAACTGACCAATAAGTCGGTGGTTCTTCTTCTTTAAACATAAAGAGTTTCCCTGTGCAGCTTTTAATGCAGCTGTTTAAGGGCCAGTTCACACAAATATACAAAAACATATTTTCACTTGCTGATTCTGGTATTGCGGCATGCAGACAGTTTGCATCGGAACTAATTTCCAGAAAAGAAATTGTCCATATGAACTGCTGTAAGAATCAAAAATGTAATTCTATTCCCATCAATTGTGTGGAAAAAGAGACAGAAATCTCAAAGACGAATATTATAAAACTTTAGGAATTATCTGCATCGTTAGATACCACTAGAGGTAAGTGAGAGAAGATGTTTTCTGTAAGTCGGGTGAACCGTTCTTTTTCGCTCTCCTTAAATAACTTCTAACCTCCCATCTCTTCTTTCTGCTCCACCCTCTCTCCCTCCCAATGGTCTCTTTCTGTCTCTCTCTTCGTCCCTCTTTCCGTTTCCATACCCTGGTGTTGGAGCTGGTCCAGGTCCATGAATTTGCTGGGTTTGGGGTTGAATCCCATGGCAGCCTCCCGCTCTGCCTCCCTCCGCTTCTGCTGCTCCTGCTGGCGGGCTCTCCTCGCCACCTCCTCCTGCAGTTCGTCCAGCTCACTGCGCCCTGGGCCACCTGAGCAAACACCAAAAAAATAAGATGGAAACGATCAATCGGGTCAAATCCAAGTTGCAGTAGATTTAATGAAAACACATGCAGTAATACACACCTGTGTTGGTGCCGCCGCCGCCCCAGCTGGGCGAGGGCAGCTCCTGCAGTATGGCACCGCTGCTCTTTGACTTGGGCACCGAACGCCATGAGGGTCCTGACATCAGCACCCGTTTCTGTTGCCCCACCTCCCTGTGGAGGGAAAGAGAGCAAGAAAAAAAGAGACAAAAGAGGAAGAAATGTTGAGAGTGCAGATCATATGTCTCTTGACAAATCTGTCCATTGATTGATTCGTTGCTATGAATTGTTGGACATGTTGTTGTTGTTAATTTTCACATTCGTATTTCAAGCTGATGAAGTGAAATTGAATGTGACAGAGAAACCCTGAGAGGGAAAGACAATGAATGACGGAGACGGAGAGGAAGGGACAGTAATTGTTATTGGTGAGTCTCCTACCTGTCGGGGCTGCTGCTGTTCCTCTCGCTGCTCTCGTAGCCACTTTCCATCCTCTGAATCAGACGTGGCTGGTGCTCCACCCCTCTCAGAGGTGGAGGGGGAGGGGGACCCATTGTCCGCCCGCTGCCCAGAGACCTGGGCTGTCCGACCAGCCCAAACCCCGCCTCCAACTCCCCAGCCTCCCTCCCTTCCGCCTCTTGCAGCCCCGGCTGTGAGGGCGGAGCGGGTCCCGCCAAGGGAAAGAAGTCCTGGGTCTCCGGAGGGAGGGAGGGACCAGGCAGGGTGTTGTAGCCCAGAGAGGAGCCTTTCGGTCGGGTGAAGATGCTGTCGATGTTCAGGGCCTCTCTTCTGGGCCTCCAGGTCGGCCTGTAGCGTCCTCCAGAAGAACTACAAAGCAACGGAGGAAGATGTTACACGAGATGTTACACGGCCTCAGGAGAGGAAAGAATGATGTTATGTCCTAGCCAAATATAAGTTGCTTGACTGGTGAAAAATACTCAAAAGGTGCACATGCATCTCTCAGTAAAATCTTCTTAAAAGAAAGTAGGACACTCATTTTAGAAGGTAGTCAGAAGTAAGAAATACATGACCTACAAATTAAAGTAATCACAGTTCAGTCACATGGAGCTTTAAACCATTTATTCCATCAACAAAACTGCAGTGTGGTTCTGCTCATGTGATGCTCTGGAACTAATCTTTTGATACTTTAAAGTACATTTTATTTATAGTACACTAACTTAAGTAAGATTTTGAGAGCAGGACTTTTGCATAAGGTAGAGGACTTATCACTTATTAACTGCAAGGTGTACGGATCTTTGCGCATGTAAATAGTCAGAAAATAAAATCCTAAAAAAATATATATGAAATGCAACTTTACACGGTTTGAATGGGAATTCAAAAGGCAGGGTGCCTAAAGTTGATGTGTTTGTGTCTCAGTGGCGCAGTACCTGGACTTGCTCTCACTGCTGGTGCTTTCATCCTCCCAGTGGGGTCCCCCAGCCCCGCCCTCACAGCCCCCGACTCCTGACGAAGAGGAGGAGGACAGGGGACGAGAGGAGGAGGAGGAGGAGGTGAGTGGCCGGCGGGAGGAGAGGAGAAAGACGGCCGTCTCCTGCAGAGGAGGAGAGGGAGGGCGGGGAGGACCCTCCACTGCTGACTCTGAACGTGGGAGAGAAAGACAGAAAAAGTAAACCCAATAACATTTTCATTTATCCCACAGGGGCCAATTATGTAGGCAGCAGTGCAAGTAAACATGCGAATAACCAGTAACAAGGCGGATAACCTAAAGAGTCTGCAGGGATGAAGCACAAACAACTCACTTCATTACCATTGTTTGCTCTTACTTGTTCCTCGAACAAGTTCCGCAGTTTAGTACTTTCTCTGAAAACACTGCAGTCACTTGTGTATTTGCAGTTTTTCGAAGCTGTCAGGGTGTTTTTACCAAAGGTGCAGCTTTACTGTGTGAGCTTTAGGTAACTTGTATCGGTAACTTTGCGCCGGGACATAAAAATGCAGTATTACCTCCGGCGTCAGCACCGTGCGGCGGTGTGCCGATGTCGTGATTACAGACCACCGTGGTCTGGGATTCGCTGGAGAGGTGGCTGCCCGTGGACTGGTGGAGGGATCGGCTGCGGGAGGCGCGGTGACTCGAGCTCTCTGTCGAAGAGTCGGTACGAGTATCGCTGGATATGGACGGCTCCCGACCTGAACAAGAGAAAGGGAGATGACCTTTCAGTTAATCCTCCATCCCCATATGGTTACAGTCAAAGGCAGGAAAATAAGTTCAGGCTCTGCAGTATACAGAGGCTGAAGTTGGATTATAGGGTTGAAGGTCAGAGCTTTAAAGCTGAAACAATGCCTGCCCCCCCTAAACACTCAGTAATCTGATCCGTAGCAGAGTGTGGCATCTTTGCTGTACCGGAGTCTTCGCTGTCGTAACCAGCCTTGCTGCTGCAGTGCTGGAGCTCCAGCTGCGGGTTGGAGCTGGTACAGGGGTTGGCGCTCTCCTGCAGTATCACCGGCGTCCCACGGGGGTCAGCGTAGAGCAGCAGCAGGGGCTGATAGTGGCCTTTGATACAGCGAGACACCACGTCCTTCCACTTAGGGCCGATCTGGAGGGGCAGCAGGGCAACACACACACACACACACACACACAAAGACACGCATGAACATACATATAACCCCCCCCACACACACACACAAACACACACACACACAAAGAGAAAGTAAATCTATCCATATTGAGATACAACATATCCCACGATAACTAGAAGGTCAAACACACATTGTGCTGCTGTAGGTGCTTCTTGATATCATATTATCACATTCTTCCATTCGCTCAATGGCCTAATATGACCGACAGTGTGCACAGTGCCTGATAAAAGTGTCAAGGACATATTGTATTACTATAAATCACAGTTTCGGCACAAACAAACCCGGCCTCCGTCGGCTCAGTCACCGCAAAATGTATATCCTTTCCCAGCCTTATGGAGGATAGCTCCTGTTTGAATCATGAAGTATCACAACATAAGACGCGCTACGATTAAACAAAGACGAGGATTAAACCTCCAGCGCACAATCGATCTCAAGCCGCCCCCGCTGACCATGACATCACATGAACTCACATGCACAGCGTAGTTCTTGTCACTGCTGCTCTCACAGGGCACAACTGGGAGATGCAGCGGATACTGTGCAGCACCGCACACCCTCCCCGCGTTGCAGCATGCAGACTCCACACTGTGTCTCACCTCTTTGACGTGGGCGTCGTCGAAGTACATCCACTTGCGTATCTTGGTCTGGAAGAAGAAGGTGGAGTAGTGCTTGCCGTAGTAGCACACCATGCCCACCAAGTAGAGCTCCGCCTGGCGAGCCCTCTCCTCTGTCACACGGTAGAACAACTACAGAGAGAGAGAGAGGGGGGGAGAGAGAGGGAGAGAGGGGAGGGAGAGGAGACAGGAAGGGAGGGAGGGTTGCAGGGAAGAGAGGTAGGGGAGGGAGGTAGAGATAGGGGGAGTTAATGTGAATACAAGCACATTTTTGGTCACCTATACAGTATGCTGCATGCAGTAATCCTTCACACACTGTACTCTCTCACTGTATGCAGCACATACTGCACAGTGATGCACATATACTGCAGCTTTTCGTGCCGATGGGATGCACAAATCTCACAGTAATACAATGTGCACGTGTTACATACACAGATCAATACAATCTAAAGTACTGAGGGTGTTGGTTTAAGAAAGTAATGGCGGTCCACGGCTAATCCCGCGCACTGCTGGACCCGTCAGCCTAATATTTTTCTGCGACTGTATGCTCAAGGACCTCTCGGTTACACTGACTCACACTTTTTGAAGAACATCTATAATTTGCTGTTTTATACCATACCGTCACTGACTCAAATTAGTGATGAACAACTGCTTCAGTTTGGACTAGTTTGGTGTCACGATATACCCGTATTTACGATAACCTTGACATTTAAAAATGAGATATTGATATCATGTTAACGATACACTCGCGCTTTATTGTTATTGTTACAGACTCTCTCTCCACCTTCCTACATGCGTATTTTGAGTGGAAATACTTTCCCCAAAAAAGGGACAAAATGCACAATAAACTAATTTAGATGAATTTGAGAGATAGCATTGTTGTTGTTTTTCTTTCATTTTTTCATAGAATTTGCGATAATATCATTTTCATGAATTATTTTGGCAATCTGATACCATGACAGCCCTCGTTTGAACCCCTGTTTCTGTATGTATGTATTTAACTATCACTCAGCACTGACTACAACCGAGGCTGTCTTCTTGTGTCGGTAGGAGGAGAGCTACTGAGACGTTAGCAGCCGGTGGGAGTAATACAGTGTGTTTGGCTGACAGAGCTAACAGCTAACCGGGCTAATACACAGTGAACTGCAGTTTAGCTGCACGGAGCCGGTGCAGACAGCTGCGTTGATTAAAGTGAGAGTGAATCTGTTGTGTGAGACGTGCAAGTTCTTCTCTAGTTGATAACTGCTTTTAATCAATTAGTCTTTTGTCTACAAAATAGCAGTAAATAAAATGGATGTCTTTTTTTGTCAGACCAACAATCCAAAAAAAGATATTCAATTTACGATACCAAAAAAAAGAGCAAATCCTCATATCTGATCAGTTTGAACCAGCAAGTTTCCAGCATTTCTGCTTGATAAAAGACATGATGTCATCTATTAATTGCAATAGACTAATCGTTTCAGCACTAAAATGATCTAATCTAAGGAGAGAAAGAACATAAAAGAGTAACGGGGAAGCAAACGGGAGAGAAAGCAGATGCAGAGGACAGACAAAGAGAGAAAGTGAAAGCAGTGGAAGAGGAGGAGAGATACAGGAGGCAGATGGATTCACTTTGTCTGATTTGAACGACTAAACAAAAGCAGAGAATGCGATAGATTGTGCCTCAGATTCGTATCTGACAACTAGCTTCATCTCACAGGAGCGGGATGAAAAGGAGGGAAACGGCAGCAGGCGGAGACAGAAGATAGAGGAAAGGACTTGACTCACTGTAACACATATTCACTTATCCATTATTCATAGATATCGCTTCAGAATGTGGCTGGAGATGTTACAGTTGTCTTGGAAAGCATCAACATTACTCAGTAGCGACACGGAGTATCTGGGGTCGGACACGTGTGAGGTGTGAAAGCAGCGGCTACATGAGAATAATGGAAGTCAGGTGGTGAAATGTGTTATAATTTGTTGTTTTTCAGAGTGAGCTGGAATGGTATTGGTTGAGTTTACTGGGCTCTAAAGCACATGTCGAGAGTGTATTTGAGTGTTGCACAGCATTGCATTCAGACGTGTCTTTCTGGTATCGTTTATTTAATATTTCAGTTTTTTATTGGTCTTTGACATCGCGGCGAAACAAAGGAGCCGAGTCGAGGGGCACGGATGAATCATGAGAACAGATGAGTCTTTATTAACGTTCTAGAAGTTTTGGACAGAAAAGATTACAGCAAAAGATTTGGAAGAAATGACTGTAGTTCTCAAAGTAATTGTAGAATCTTTGTTAGAATCACATAGATTTCAGTCTCTAATAGCAACTGCTAAAGTTATGCTAATGTGACATCAGAGACGCCATGAGCCTATAAACCTATAAATTAAGGGATCAAGAAGTTAAAGGATTTCTTGAAATTTCAAGAACCAATTGAATGTGACGTCATTGGGACTCATGTTCCATGAAAATAATGAATGAAACTAAATGGGAATTCAGTCTGATTATCAGGCTAGAATCTTGCCAATTTTGTCATAAATTATAATCCTTATTTGATTGAAAATTTAGCTGGCCTGATGGGGATGCTGTATTAAAAGTCAGAGGATCGTCAAAGTCAGTAGGATTCAACCACGAATGTTTGTACCAAATTTCATGGCAATCCATCCGGTGTTTATTATTCTATATTATTATTTATTATTTAACACCTCCGTAAATATTGTAAACATGAGTTTATTATCTCAATCGTTAGTTTCAAGTCTTCTTCAACACAACATGATGTTCATTTCATAATTTAGTAAAATAGACAATAAAGCGGAGCATGCTTTAGTGTGTGGCTACCTAGAGATTGGCATGCCGCTACGATTATATTGTACTATATTATTATACACATATATATATATATATATATATATATATATATATATATATATGTTACTCTATTAACATTTTGGGCACTTAAAAATGTCTTGTTTAGCATTCTGTTGTTTCATCCTCTCGTGTCACGTCTGGTTCCAAAAAACCAAGATGGTGACGGCCAAAATGACGAACTCGAGGCTTCACATTCGTAGTCCACCAACCAATGGGCGAAGTAATGACTACGTCCACCTATTCTATACAGTCTATGGTAGTAGTTTGGCAGGTATTTTGGCATAAACCATTTTCATTTGGCCTGATGGTGGCGCAAACTTAAAAGTCAGAGGATCACCGAAGTCAGGAGGATTCATCCTCTGGAAACATGAACAAATTTAATGGCAATCCATCCAATATGTGTTGAAACATTTCAATCTCGACCAAAGTGGTGGACCACACGACCGCCCCACAATCCTGCCACCAGAGAAGCTATAAATCTGGCACATCCATGGGAAGTCTCATGAGCTCCCCGAGGCACTGACGGTGCAATCACCACCATAAATATCTCATTGGCACGTGCTCTACAAAAAGTAGAGTCTTGCGTCTGTATTCATGTGGGCGTGCGCGCTTGGCTCACATAGGCGTACATAACATATGTTAATGTGTTGTAATGACAGCAGTAATGTGCGTGTGTAATGTGTGTGTGATCCCCTTACATCTCCCAGACGCAGGCAGGTCCCCAGGCTGTGTATGACGTCCTCCGCCAGGTCAGAGTGGTCCGAGTCCCACACCAGCCCGATGGACACGATCTCCGGTGAGTTCATCAGCACCCGGCGGATACGCAACACCTCCCCACAGTTACTCTGGGATGGAGGTAAAAAAAAAAGGGAGAGCGTGTGATCAAACAGGTTTATTCATCCTGCGTTATCATCGCTAAAACCATCCCTTTATTTGGCAGTGAGGAATACATGGGCACGCACGCAGTTACACACAGGGATAAACTGAACAGTAGGAGAACGAGAGGCAGAGATAAAAGGCAGGAGGAAAAAAAACAAGATGATGGGGGGGGATTGTAAGAGAGAACGACAGGGGAAGAAGCGCTGTGCTGAGTTTTATTTGTCTCTTGAGCCTTCTGTTGAGTTCAGAACCGCCTGTTCTGAATCCTTCCTTTGAGTCATGACCCACCGCAGAGCTGGCCGCACACACACACACACGCACACTCAAAAGAGCACACACATGCTGCACACACATGCACACACTCGAGCATGCACGCAGCGCTGGCAGAGCGGGCTCGGAAACAGCCTGAGAACACCCTGGCAACCAGACACTCTGCCAAACACAACACTCGCGCGCACACACACACACACACACACACATATGCACAAGCACACACAGAGCTCTCCCCTTTTGTGGGCGGCGTGCTGTCTCGCGCTGGCACCGGAGACGGCAGGAAGGTATTTTGCCAGGGTCCGCTTCTAAATTCTCAGGAAGGGACACAAACATAAAGCCAGGGAGCAGCAGCCAAACGGCACAGACACCGGGGCTGCGTGTTAGCTCAGGACACATCGACGGGACACACACACAGCCTCGGTTGGCTCTCTGCGCCGCACTCACTGCTGGGAACAGCCGCTGACAACATCATTCATCAAATGATCGTACAAACAGATTCGCTCTGCTTCACAGTGCAACATTGATCGGTGCGGTCTCATCTCTGAATGTGATATGCAAAGATTTCTTTCTTTTTGTTGTTGTTGTTGTTGTTGCTGTGGCTATGCAGACCTTTCCAGGAGAGAGTGAGTTATATAACAGTGCTGCTGGTCAAAGGATAGGGTTTGCAGAATGCTGATCGTGGCATTCTTCAGAACAAAATGAAACAACTTCAGGGGAATGTCTGCGCTTGTGCTTCCTCTTAGACTCGGTACTGCACCGAAACAAAGAGACAATCCCACTTTTATCAGTGACTTGACAGCTGAGGAGGCAGACGTGGGATTGGTGAACAAAAGACATCCACACATTCACTATACTTCAAAGTTAATCCCAGTTTATTACAACTCGGGTGTTATTTTTCTAGTTTTGCCCATCATTTCCATCAGTCATGATAACATGGCATCTGGGAAAATGCCAACATGGCAACAACAACGTCTGATGGGGCAAGAAACAAAAGCAGTTAATGATACACGCTGTAAACAAGCCAGCGGTTTAGCCTGATGATCAATCGTTTGATATTTTGATATTTTTTAACATGGGAAAAGATTTGAAAAATGATTCGACTGCACCTTCTATATATTCAATTAATTTTAGCATTTTTCAAATCACTAAAAATAGTCTATTCAGGACTTCAATTAATCATCCTCTGTCAACTCTTTGGCACCAAGCAAACATCCTCTCCTATCATCAGTCTGGCACCTAAAGCTTCCTCCAGCAGCCTCGCTCCCGTCCAAATACCATCACTTTGTTTGAGCTAAGCCCGGCGTGGTATTAACAAAAGATCAGCGCTGCAAGTGATGGAAGATAAACAGAAGGTAGGTTCGTGTGACTCCCGCAGGACTGCACACACACACACACACACACACGACGTCAACGCTTGGGCCGAGAATAAGCTAACGGTATGTGTGAGCCGCGGCGGAGGTTGTGGTGGTGCCGCTGTGTGGAGAGAGGGGCAGCTGAGAAGGCTCTTTGTGCGGACACTCTGGCAGAGAGCGGGGCCAAGCTGGATCTATTCAGCAGCAGCATTTTCCCATGTGGCAGCACAACACACAAACCTGCAGAACAAAAGGCATCATACACGTTCCCCTCTCCCTCTCTCTCTCTCTCTCTCTTACTGTAATCTCTCTTCAATGCAGCAGACAACAACACATTTGAGGCTCGTCTTTTTCTTTTTTTTTCCCACCCCAAAATACCCACATTTTTCTCATTCTTAAATGAGCATTTTAAAATGACTTTTTTCCCGCACGACAAACCAATCTCTTGCGTTCATCTGCGAGGCGATGATGATCATTACCTTTTACTGTAAAGGAGGTCATGAGGAGAAGTCATGAAATGCTTTCGGTTATAGAAAGCGGGGAGAAAAATGGGACGAAAATGCAAAACGAGCTGCTGCTTATGTAACGTAGACCCACCAAGAAAAATAAAGGGGAAAAGCAAGCAAGAAGTGATGAAACCACCAAAGTGGTTACGCTGCGAATTATATCTTTATAATCTGATTTTCACCCTGATTTTCACATCATTATTTGTTTTTTCCCCCCTCTTCTTTTAATATACAAAAAAATACTTTTTACACTCTCATTCTGAAGTTAACAGTATGAAGTTGCTGAGTGTACTGTGTGTGCATCGAAATGTGCGTCTGTGTGTTACGTGTGTGTGTGTGTGTGTGTGTGTGCTCTCACAGGGCAGTTGCGCAGGTCTCCCATGTTGCTGGCGTTGCGGAGCAGTTCTCCAAACATGTCCGGTGTGGCTTTCTCTCTGCACTCCAGCATCCTCACCGCCTGGTTACTGCAGCATTGGATCACACACAACAACAACAACAGAACGATGAACGCAGTGAATGTGCATGCTCCCGGGAGGAGAGCTTTTGTGAACAGAAGAAAACATCTATTGTGAAGCCCAAATGTGACTTGTGGCCACCAGAAACACTGTTTCCATTCTTTAAACGCGTCGAGTTTGTCTGCTTTGTGGTTCTGTGCGGTAATTTGCAGGCGATTGTTTTATTTTCTCTGGTGTTTTTGGTAGAAAATCTGTCGAAAATCTATTAATTCCACAGTGTATTGTTCAACTGGCCCTGGGTATTGCTAAGGCAGCCATTCACACACACACACACACACACACACACACACACACACACACACACACACACATCTACATTGACTCTGAGTCAGTCCCGCAGGGTTTTTCTCATTTGCTTTAATAAAGAAAAGAAAATCAAGAGTCTCGAGTAAACAGTCATTAAGACTGCGAAAAAGATTCACTCTGACTCCCCGGTGACAGATTATGATCTTTGACCTTCCTAATGTAGTCGTGCTAAAAGTTAATTTCCCTACAGGGGGCAATAACAGTACCGAAGCATTATTATATAGTTTATCTACAACTATCATAATAGCTTTCATATTGAGCTGCATTTATCCCCTTTTCTAAGTACAATTGTCCTCTGAAGGACAAACTCAAATATACATTATTATCATCCGTGAACACCAAAAGGACTTGTGTAGCTCAGTACCACATGTGGGATTATGTGTGCAATGAATCAGAATTGTTTTGTCTTTTTACTGGTGAGTTTTCCTTTAAGAATAACGATTTTTTTTAAAACATCCAAATCTCTCCTCCTTCTCCTCCCATCCTCCCATCCTCTCACCCCTTCCATTTGCCCGAAATGAACTCAACTTCTTCTATACTCTCTTTCTCTCTCCCTCGATTTCAAGCTCTCGCTCGTCCTCTCCTCTTTAAATGCCCGGGAAGATGCTAGGCTAAAAGAAGGCAAAAGAAGAAGAACAACAACAACAACACACCAGCGACAAACACACTTCTGTGTACTTTTGTCTGAATGTGCTTGAACTAGAAATGTTGGTTTGTCTTTTTGCTTGCCCTCTTACTCATGTTGGCTTTTGTATGTTTGTCTATCTCGGCTGTAAACAACAGGCTCCACTAAGGGTAAAAATAGCTTGGCAGTGCTAACAGGCACAAACACAGAGCGCTGGCACCGCTGCGCCCCACAACTACCTTGACACACAGTGTTTATTTGTACTTTTGCCCCCCATTCACCCCTCTATTTCCTCTGCCGCGTTCCATTTCCAAAAGGCATATGGAGTGATATATCCTCTTATTTCCCTCTCGTTCGCCTTTCCGACCCACTGTTCCACTTATAGATTTATGTGGCCCCCTGGGTCTACTGAATCAAAGAGCTGATTGATTACTTCCCCCCGTTTCCTTATTTCATTGACTCGGAGCGTGTGGGAGTTTTGTGTATAGCTCGGAGGATGCTTCTCCTGTGTGTGGATTTACCTGCGCTGACATCCACATGAACATGGGAGAGACATTATGCACGAGCTCACCTGCTCTTGCATATATATGAACATACACGTGTGTGTGTGTGTGTGTGTGTATGTGTGTGTGTGTGTGTGTGTGTGTGTGTGTGTGTGTGTGTGTGCATAATGTGTGCATGCGCATGTGTGTGCTCACAGTTCAGTGTTCAGCAGGGACCCGTGCGAGGAAGAAGAGAACACGCTGTACCTTCCCTTACTGCCACCCAGCCTCAGCTTGCTGCCAGATTTACTGCAGTGTGTGTGTGTGTGTGTGTGTGTGTGTGTGTGTGTGTGTGTGTGTGTGTGTGTGTGTGTGTGTGTGTGTGTGTGTGTGTGCGTGTGCGTGTGCGTGTGCGTGTCTGGTCTTACCAGAGGGATGTAGTGGAGATGTAATGAACCATCTGAATGAAGGGCAAGGGGTCCGACGTGGCGCCACAGCTGTTACACACACACTGCAGACACAAACACATCCTCAGCTTTTCAAATGTGTGTGTGGACAGTTCTTAATTTTTTTAAACTACAGCCACAAATGTGAACCATGCGGCAGCTATTAGAAGTGACAGCGGGACCGAACGACGTCCTACCTGTTCGAACAGAGTCATGGCAAACTTCTGGTGTGGTATACAGTGTTTGGCTGTGCAGATGTCCTCTCTACTCTCCGCGCTGATGTGGAAGTGGATACGCATCAGAAGATTCTCCTGAGACACACATAAAGCAAAATAGACATCAATTCATGTGTGTGTGTTGTGTGGTTAGTTGGCATAGTTGCTTGTTTGTATTGTATACATATGAACAGTGTGTGTGTGTGTGTGTGTGCTTGATCGTTCCTCTCTGTTGGTGCTCCTGTTAATCTGACCGTGGGAGCAGCATCTATATTTCATAAGAAGCAGACGGATTCCCTGACTGAACACATTTACTACCAATCGATCAGACAGCGCAGACCATGCACACACATAAAACACACACACACTCACACACTCACACATACACACATACACACACAGTGGAGGGCTTTAGGTGTAAAGAAAGAGACAGAGAAAGTGGTGAGAGAGAGCTAAGCTGAAGAGAGGAAGACGATGAGGAAGTGCAAAGACATAATACAATAATAGAACTGTGACTAATGGCGCTTTATTGTCTTGATTTCCCCCTTCTACAAATGAGAAGAATTATTCCAAAATGAGACACCTGCTATTTGAAAAATGCAGCACTCAGTGTTGAATAAAACTAATGTGAAGATCTTTGCTTGTGAAGTCACAGTGTGGAAACTATTGTAATCAGTGCCACCGGGTCGGATTCCGATGAAATCGCAGGGAATCGTTCAACAGAAAGTCCTTCATCTCGGACCCCAGCAGGACCTCCGGGCAGCAACCGACCGACCGTGGACAAACCCAGATCAAGCGTCGCTGCCGCCTTTGACCTGCAGGAGCAGAGCTTCCCACCGCTGGGAGTCAACGCCGGCACCACTCTGCTGGAGGGAAGGGAGTTACGGGGGAGCCAGAACCAGAATCAGAACCAGGACTGAGCAGGGAAAATTGTCAGACACCTGCTGCATTAAAACAAGAGCTTTCCTAAAGGGACTCTTTTGTCCACAGGGACCACCAAAATCCACACAAAATGAGAGTTCCTCATAGTAGCTTTAAAATAGAGCCTGTGCTCTGCACCAGCTCAAAGGAACAAGCGGTGGACAATCTAACAAGGAACACCTCGCACCATAAAACAGTGGAATAAACCTTCAAACTAAAATTGCTGCCTAACAAACACACAGAGTCACACACAAAAAGGAGCTTGGCAGGCTGCTGAACTGGGTATCCCCCGAACATTTCTGACTGCAGTGAAGATGGGAGTTCCTCAGACACTCACTCAGATGAGCCTTGAGGCAACTCCTCACCTTGTCCTCGTATATGCGCGTGTGTGTGTGTGTGTGTGTGTGTGTGTGTGTGTGTGGTGTATCAGACTCACGAAGCACTCCGCGGCGTCGTCCATGATACCCAGCTGAAAGCGTTGTTCGTCTTGGAAAGTCTTGGCCAGAGCGCTCCGCAGTGCATCTGATGGCAGCACACGCTCACTGCTGAACTGAAACTGAGCAAAGATACTCTGCAAACACACACACACACACACACACACACGTATAGAAACATATTAATTCTTTATTCCACTGATGCCATAAATGCTTTTCCTGTAAAATAAATTGTTAGAGTCTGTGCACTCATGTTTATTTATGTGCATTTACTTCTCTCAGACTGAAACGAATCCCTCTTAACACATTTCTCCTGTATTCCGTGTTCTGTCAACTGACCCGTAAAACAGAACCAGTGGAGCCAGTTGTCAACTTGTCAGGAGCCAAAGTGCTGCACAACAAACCCAGACCGGACCAATACAAACACCGCGGCCGAGCCTCACATCACAGCTGGCCTCAATATCAGACCATATCAATAATAGATGCCATTTGTAGTGCACTTTTCTCCGGCAAAAAAACAGCTCTCGGAGTGCTTTGTAGCAGCAAAGTAGAAACCGAATCCAACTGTTGCAGGGGGCTCGGAGAGAAAGCTAGGCCACTGAAGTGTGTTTCGAGGGCAGAGCCGTGAGAGGAGGATCAGTCAGTTTGGAGAGGACAGAGCTGCTTCACACTGTTTGCCTCCATGCAGGTCCAGATGACTGACAGCCTTACAGCAAGTGTTATTATAATGACCCTTGTCGAGAAGGACGTGATGTCGGTCCTATTTGCATCTCCTGTTTGAGAACAGGGCTTTAAAAACTTCATGACACACATTTGTGAAATTTGGTCTGCGCAGTACTTACATGTGCTTATTTAAAAAGCATTTCACATTTCTGCTCATATTTCCAAAACCGCTGGTTCCCAACGTTTTTTTGACCTATTAGAATGAAGCAACGTCTGCTGGTAAACCGATTGGCTCAGGTGTTAGAGGTTTTTGCGCCTGAGGAGGTAAAACTATCCACAAAAAAGATAACAAACCAGGAACAGCAACATCCCTGGCTCAGGGGATCGGGTTCAAATATAAAAAGCATTGTGCAACTAGAATTAAATTAGTTTGACAGGTGCAGATATCTACCCAAAGCAAAATAAGTAACACACTTCAAATTCTCACAAATCATTCTGGTAAAGAAGTCTAATATTCCTGCAAAGGGTTAAGAATTTCTCCAAAAGAGCAGGACTTTCACTTTGTGCACTTTCATCTAAAATTGTTATAAAAATGACACCATTAGGTTATTGTGTTGTCTTCCTAGAGGAGGCATGAGCTAAATACTTTTTAGTTATCATTACTGTCATAAATAGTCGCAGTAATAGCGGTAGTAACCTTTAGTAGTACTGAAGTACCAGACAACACAGTCTTGTAAATTACTCTGTGGCTCATGGGGGTTGATCAGTGTTTTAAATGCAGTAAACGTGATTATAAAAAGTAGCACTGAGTTCAAGCAGCAGCAGTGAGAGAAACTTATGGACTGAAGAGAGCTGCAGACGTCTAAAGAGGGAGAGATAGAAGCAGGGACAACTTTCTCTAGAATGCCAATGGACCAAAAATGACCTAATTATTTTTTGGGTAAAAATTCTCCGCTGGAAAAAAGCAAAACTCGAGCGACTATTTTTGACCCACACTAAAAACAGCCCAAAACAGAAATGAACACAAGCCAGCTTGGCGTGTCGGAGCAGTGGTTGGTGCTCGGCTGGTTCTCCGTCCCAGCGGTAATTCAATCACTGATTAGATGGCTGCACTGAAAACCAGGAGTCGCTCTGTGTCCTGAAGACGGAGAAAGCTTCTCTGCATTCGTCCACAGACAGTTCAGTGGGAGATGTGCGTGTGCTATGCTAGTAACAGCTAATGTAGCCTCGAATCGCTAGCATCAAGCAGAGATGAGGAGCGGGCAGCAGATATCTAGTAAGCTCACTTATTACAAACTCCACCGATTTTTTTCGAGTTTGAAAAAAATGTTTGGCATATATACGCTGAATGTCAATGTTTTTGCAGAGCAGGTAACGTAGTATAATAAGTACAACAAGCAAGAAAGTCCACTAAGAGTGGGTGGGAGGGGACAGTCAAACAAACACAGGACTTTCACTTAGGAGATCGCTGTTCTTGTCCTTATTTAGGAAAATATTTTTGGTTCAGAAACGTCAACAATCAACGTATCCCGCGGTTTGCAGAAACGTACAAAGTCAAAGTCCTTTTCTTTGTACACTCAGCTATCTTCCTCGACCTCTTCACTATGAACTCCGATGGAGACGAGGTTGAAGCACCTGTTGTGGCTGCTTGGACTTAACCTCTTCTTCTGTCTACCGAACCCATCTGCCAAACCCTTTGCTTTGCTCAACCAAAAACCAAAGTTTCCAAACACACGAGTTCACTATCTCAGAATAACAAGATCATACAGCCAATCAATTCATCCCAAGTCGAGCTTCAATAACTGGAGCTGTTCCTAGTTTTATTTCCTCTCCTTACGTTTTTGGTTATTTCCAAAAAAATGTAGAACCCATAAGTGATATTTTCGAGGCAAGACAGCCGTGATCAGATGGGGTAGAACATTTTATAAAGCAATAGAATGAGTGTGTGCAAGCTGAGATTTGGCAATGGGAAAGGTAATGCAGTCACACTGGCAGGGAGTGTGTGTAGGTGTGTGTGTGAGGGAGAGCGGGAGGAAGGGGGAAGAGAGGGAGGAAGAAAGAGAAACAGAGAAAGAGAGAAGAGGAAAAAGAGACCGTACAAGCAATAGGGTGTGTGTGTCTATGTGTGTGTGTGTGTGCGTGTGTGTGTGTTATGGCTGTGCTGACTGCAGCAATGCGCCAAGGAGAATGGAGGGGGAATATACCCTACAGAGAGAGAAGGAGGGAGGGAGGGAGGGAGGGGAGGAAGGAGGGAGGGAGGAGAGGAAGGAGGGAGGGAGGCAGCAGGCAGAGTGAATAAGAGAGGGAGGTGTGAGTGTGTGTGCATGCACTGGTCCAAGTGTGAAGACAAGAACAATCTACACCAACTCCCACCTTCATTCATCTTTCTCTTTTCTTCTGTCCCACTTCCTCCTCACTCCCTTTCCTTTCTCTCTCTTCCTATTTCTTGTGTGTGTGTGTGTGTGTGTGTGTGTGTGTGTGTGTGTGTGTGTGTGTGTGTGTGTGTGTGTGTGTGTGTGTGTGTGTGTGTGTGCGTGCTTTGCTGTTGAGAGAGATAAAGTGTTGCAGTGATTTCTAGAGGGATAGCCGCAGGCAGCCTCTGAACTTATGTTTACTACAAAGGCGGGTGTCTTTATCTGCTGCAGATAAACCCAAATCCACACACAATCCCTCCAAAATAAAAGAACCCACGATCATCATTCATCTCTTTAGGTTATCTAAAACGGATGTTTGAAAACTTAACACGCCGTTAAAGTTCATTTGGTGCGTGTCTCGCCCAGTTATTCACAGACTTTTATCTGCTTTGCCGCTGGGACCGCGGCTCCGAACAGACTGTAAGGACAACGTTACATCTGTTTCTGACAAAGGAGAGGCGGCGGCAGGACGGTTAATGAAAACTGACAGGAAAGTGTGAACAACATGGTGACAATACCTTTGATTTGTACACCAACGGCCGACGCACACACAACACACCCACATGCCTCTGTCTGTGTGTGTGTGTGTGTGTGTGGTATCCCAGCGGGCATGCATCAAGGTGCATGTGTGTAGCAGCCTAACATGTGCAGCATTCAAGTAAGATTTATATGCATGCGTAGGGGTGTGTGTGTGTGTGTGTGTGTGTGTGTGTGTGTGTGTGTGTGTGTGTGTGTGTGTGTGTGTGTGTGTGTGGGGCATACCAGCGTGGGCTGTGCTAGCTCAGCGCTTTCAGTCAGCCAATTAATTACAGAGAAGCGCTGGAGACAGAACAGCGTGTAGAACACACACAACGACGCTGCTACACACAGACACACACACACACACACACACACACTACTACACTACAGCACATTACACACAACACTTCCCTTCACTCAGACACCTATTTGTCATCATTGATGCAACAAATGGCTGGAGCAGAGCTGCATAAGGCTCGTTCATTACGAGGGTTTCACGATGTTCATCCTCTGTTCGGTTACTTTCTATCAGCAGCCGCAGGAAACACAACAGTGATTCAACCCAAAACTACGTTATAAAAGCTATATTGCTGTGTTTCTAAACTTTTACTGTAAGGCAGCTCTTTATTTGGAAAAAAGCATCTGGTGCAAAGTACGTGATGTGTTTTACACGAAGGAGGACGACGAAGAAGAAGCAACACTGCAGAGAAAAAACGACGGTATTACAAGTTAAAGTCCTGCATTCAAAGTGTTTAAAAGTAAACAAGTCATTTATCAAGTAATTAGAAAAAAAAGTACTCATTGTGAAGAAGAGAAGAGTCATTTGACAAAGGAAAGGAAAGTATACAGTGATGGGAAAGAAGGACAAAAAGAAGGAAGCAAGAATGGAAGGACAGAAAAAAGGGGAAAATAGAAGGAGAGATGTTAAGAAATGATGAAACGAGGTTACAAAGTAAAGCACAGAACAAAGAGGGAGGGAATACAGTAAAAAAGTAACGTCACAGGTATCATTATAGTTCTATATTTACTGTTGGAAGTGTATAAATGAAGCTGGTCTTCATTTTGTTTGCAAAAGCTCTTTTGTCGCTCCTTTTTTCGAAACAAGTAATACAAAGTATTGCGGTGGTTACATAACCCCCTGCAAGAATCTCCAGTGCTGTGTTTATTAGGGGATAGGTCTCTCCTACAGCCAGGTATAACCACAAAATAATAGACAGAAGAGAAGAGAAAACGTGTGTCATATGAGTTCACGAGGTTTTATATCATGTTATTCTAGTCTGATGAATGCAGCACTCTGTCTCCCTCTGAAAGACTGAAAGTCTCCCAAAGGGGAAACACTCAAGCAAAGTACTTGTACCTCACATAAGTACATCACTTCAGTAAACGTACCTCAGCCCTGACCTCTGGTTTACATTTCAGGCAAAGTCTGTGTATTAAGCAGAAGGAAAGAAAACAGCACGGCCAACACACCAGAGTAATTGTTCGCTGCTTAAAACCTAAGACCTCCACAAGCCATTAGAGTACAAAGCAGAGTGTTTTTACCTTTAAAGCGCAGAAGATACACGAGTCCTCCATGCACTTGTGTGTGGTCAGCTGGCGAAAGCTTCTGCGGAAGATGTCGAGATGCCACAGAACCTGAGAGACAGAACACGCGTTTACAGACAGAGGAAAGGGAGATAAAGCAACTGAATGATTCTGAATGGGATGTACTGTATATCGTAGTTAGCCACAAAGGCAATGCATCGCAATATCATGTTTTGGTGATACTTCATCGATTGAGATTAGAGGCAAACAGTTGCTCTGATTGCGTAAAAAAGTTACAGGAATGCAAATGCAGATTGCAATTTGGTGGTGACTGCATTTAAAAAGTCCAGGGTCTACTTGTAAACAGTTCATATTTTAACTTTCTTAATAGTTTCACAAGATGCTGCTTTTTTTTTTTTTGGAATACCAGGATCTTGCTTGAGTTATCAGTATCTTTTTCACTGGCAAACTAATCAAAAAGTCTCATTTACACATTAAAAAAAAAGCGATCTGTATCTAGATCAGTGGTTCCTAAAATGGGTGTCACGGCGCCGTGGGGTGCCTTAAACACGGGGCCAAGGGGGCCACATGATTTGCTCATTCCTGTCTTTTTATATCGCTGTAATAATGTTTCACTAAACAAAAACAAGGCAATATGCACTTTCTTTAGCTACACTTCTATATCGTGTTTTTATTAAACACAACAAGCACTAAACACTGTAATCACCAATTTAAAAAAACACCGTTAAATATGCAATTATGCCGCAGCGAAGATTATTGACATGACAGCTCATGGTTGGATGTTGGTGGGCAGCTCACGAAACATGCTTTCTGGGTGACCAGCAGTCAGGAATAGCGACTGACGGATGGAAAGATTTGGAAGGAAAAGTTATTTTTGCCGAGGTTCAAAAAAAGGTTTGTGAACCACTGATCTAGATTATCTGGTTGTCGGATGTCAGACGTTACTGTCAAAATAACTGGTGAAGCTGCTGCTTTCAGTTCAGTTCTTGATTGAGTTCATTTGCATATGTGAGAAATGATGCTGCAATCCTTTATTCATGACTTTATTCTGATGCGTTGTCTGACTTTGGATGCTCAGTAACTCGCATGTGTAGATTTAGGGTAAAAAACAAAGCTAGATTTCTTAAAACTCTCATTGAATCAAATGACTCCCTGAAATGTGAGATGGTTGCACAGAATCAAAACTCAAGTCCGCAGCTCTGTGTGGCTTTCAGCCACATCCAGCTAATCGTTTTTCCCAGCAGCTCCCACCGAGTGCGTACTTTGTATATTTCCAGCAACTAAAAGAGTCAGAGGGAGGGATTCAGTGGGACAGACGGACAGAAAAACGACCAGCGCAAAGCAGAAAGAAACGAGGAGGAAACCATGAGAACTAGTAGAGAAGTGGTCTGCATGATTCAGGTCTCTCTCTCTCTCTCTCTCTCTCTCTCTCTCTTAATTAGAGGAAAGAGCTCTTAGTGCATTCATTCAGCATCCTGAAAGAAAATATTGACACAACACTGTCCCTTAGGCATCGACTGCAGCGCACACACACCTACAGAATGCACATACAGTTGTAGATCTACATGCACGCACACAAAAACCATAATAATACAAGTCTGCACCGTGTGTGTGTGTGTGTTAAGGATAGAGTGATAGGTGGAGGAAAAAGGGGGAGGAGGATGACAGGCTGCATGCTGACGCTAGTGTATGCGTTCTACCTTTTTTTCCCCCCTCTCTCTTTCTCCTCCTCTCTCTGTAGTTTATTTGGTCGTGATGAATCGGCTCCCTGCACAGCACTGCAGCAGCCACAAGGAGGGCACACTACTGTCCATGCCCATCTCTCCTCATCCGTATCTATCTATCTGTCTCTTTATCCTCCTCCAAACACACCCCCTCTATCTCTTCCTCTGCTCGTCTTCCATTTGTGTCATTTGGTTTTCCCTCCCCTCCCCTTTTTAACTTCTCTCGGTTTATCTGCAGAAGCATCACAGAGAAAAGAAACTACAGTATAAACTAACGAACATACAAAGTGATGGAAACATACACGGGATAGAAGTTAGCCGCATCAGCCCGTGTTTTTAAGCTGCTCGTTGACAATGTAATCAAAGTCACAGACAAATCTGAGCAATGAAGCCGGAGGCAGAAACGCCCGTATTTGATTGGCCGAGGTGGATATGTTGGCCCGAGGCGGGGTGTCTCTAAAATACCAGAGTTTTGAGCTCATTTCTGTGCTTTCATTTAGAAGGCCGTGCTATCTAAGCTGCCAAGATATTTAAAGTTTCAATCCTTCAGATTTTCGTGAAACCAAACCCCATTTTTAATGCGATATATAGGCTGCTTTTTTGTGCTATAGTAATTCAAGTCTGACGTTCATTATTTGTGCTTTTATGTGGGAAACTGTTATGCTGCTGTCTTGGCCATAGGTATTTTAAATATCAATGGGACTATGTTTGAAAAAGTTGGATGAATGAAATCTAAAATAAATAAAAAATTCCCTTGCAGGCATGAAATCCAGCTCATTTAATTTAATATCCGCCTTTACTGTTCATTGTCTTTACACCATAAAATTACTGCTAATGCAAACAGACATACCTGCTGCTCTGCATTAAAATCGTTCAACTGTTAAAACACAGGGTGGCTTTTATTGTGAAGGAGCAACAGGAAATGCAATGTGTTTGTCCCCCCCCAGTAAGCGCCAAACAGGATCCGTAAAGTAGGTGCTCAATAAATGTGTTTGCTGTAATACTGCACCTTGATTCGTCACCAAATCCACCAGGCCAACTTTAACATCCTTTGTTGAGTTTAAAGTAAATCACCTTAAACACACACGCGACACGGTAAAAAAGGAATGTGTTAATTGATATTTCAAAAGTGACAAAGTCTCACTTTAAAGTTCTTCTTAAATACATATGCATACAGTAACAATACACAGTATTTCTGAGTTGTTGTGTGTTGTATATATGTTTTTAGGACTTCTCTAGGACCCCCTGAATAATTAAAGCTGAACTAACATGTAGCCTCAGTGTTGTTTAGTTCATGTGACTGATTTGTAAATTCTTCACATTTTTGTTCCAAAATGCATCAGTTATAAAGAGTTATTAAGTATTAATTAGTAGCTTTTTTTTAATGGTCTGAAGTTGCAAAAGCCAATTATTTTTGTTAATAAATGGATTTTTTTCTTCCCGATAAACAGCTCTATTTAACATGTATTTGAATGAACGTCTCTCTGAACAGTAAGCATAAATAAATAAGTTATTACACATACAGAAATCAATCAGTTATGACTTGTAAACCACTTAATATGCAGCCTCATTAAACTGGAATCCATTATTTGTAATAGCTGCTGTTGCAAAAATGGTATCCGTGCACAAATACAACCAGTAAATTGGCACATTTCTTTGCCAGCAATTGTATTAAATTGAAACAATAAAGGTATCTTTCTGTTCCAACAAGCTCTCCTTCTCATAATCTGCTCAGTCTCCTATTACCTCCTTTTCCTGCTAAATCCTGCACCGCTGCTGGAACTCACTGGGAGGCCGAACAGACGAGTGAAACAATCCAAGCAGCACACGGTCCTGTATCCTCTAATGTAAAGAACACCATCAGCAGAAATACTTCAATAAGGTATTTGGCTGGAAAATGTCAATCAGTGTTTTATTGGCGTTCCTCCAGCTGCAGCGCAATCCGGTCTCCTACAAATTACGTCTCTATATTACTCAATAGTTTTCCTAATTACACTGTGATGGTAAACGTAATCGCTGACTGGATTATTCTCAAAGGGAATGTTGTTGTTTTTAACTTTTAATAATTAAACGCTTCATTAATGAGGCAGGCCTTAACCCAAGTGCTGATAGTGTCTGAATATAATCATGAAAGGTTGCATTGCATGATCGGACGTGTCAGTGGAAAACAATCTACCTTTTACTGATACGTTCAGTGGCAACATTTTTGTGACTTTAGATACTTTAAGTAACTACATTTCCTCATGATTGGTTAGCCCGATAGCCCAAAACATCAGAAGTTGTTCTTTGTTTGATTTGTAGTTTCTGTGATACTACATGTAGCATCATGAATGTATATTTGGGTCTCTTTTGCTTTGTCAAATAATTGAGACGTTTGCTTTTTTCTACATTGCGAGAGATGGTAGCTTTGTATGAAGCAGACTGTGACCCTCCGCCCAAGACCGTCCAACCATAAGATTCAGTAACATTTCATTAAAAGCGCATGATACAAAAAAAAAAATGTAATATACACGGCTGTTTAACTTACAAATAAGTTTTTGTATCCTTTACCATGGCAAAATGCGAGTACAAATGTACGAGGAATTCTTGCTGATAATAAATATTTCTTCCTTACTGTGCATCTCACACACACACACACACACACACACTGCTGGACGAGTGAACCCATGTGTTTCTGCTTTATCAAAGCCTCTAACTCCTTTAACTATTTTATTTTTACACCGTGTTTACACAGAGAAAAGTTGCTGATACAGATGCTGATAGATGTTCGTACACTTTACCTCACAGCACCTTCCTTCTCGCTCATTAAATTTCACACATGCACACAAAATAACCACCGCTGCTGCTGCTGCTGCTGCTGCTGCTGCTGCTGCTGCTGCTGCTGCTGCTGCTGCTGCTGCTGCTGCTGCTCTTGCTGCCCAGCAGCTCCACTGCAGCAGCGGGGGGTTAAGTGCCTTGCCCACGGGGCCCATGGGGTGCCAGAAGGCAGCAAAAGAGTATTTCACTATCAATGAGTGCAATGAACAGCAAACAGCAGCACATTCGTTGAGAGCAATTTTGAACTGATTAACGAGTAATTCTGTATCATTTTATATTGAAAATCTTTGGGTTTCGGACTGTTGGCCACACATTTCAAGACATCACCGTGAGCTCTGGGAAAATGTGCTGGATGTTCACTATTTAAGACCAAAGAAACAAATTGGTAAATGATTAAAAAAACTAACGATCAATCATTCCTAGATGAGGCTGAACTGCCAGTGTCGTTGTGAACCTAAACTTTGACCCCTTATTCTTCACCTACGCACGCTTTAAATCTATTAAGATAATATGAGCAAACGTGAACACACACACACACCAATACACAGTGAAACAGCCAACGAGCATCTCTTAACGTTCAGCTTATCCTCACTTATCTGTGTCCTGTTAAAACATCCCTCTCCCCTCTTTGTGCACTTGTGTGTGTCCTTGAAATGGCCCACTTCTCTCCCCATTGAAGCAGCTTTTGCATGTCTTTGTTGAGACATTTTCTCACAGAAATATACCTTGTGTCCTTCACGATGTCTTTTCATCTATCTCTTCTCCTTTCACCACAAACACTGGGTTTTTTTCCCTTCTTGCCCCCTACCTTATCAGACTCTTTAGTTCCACTCTTTCTCCCGACAGTATCCCCTTTAGTCTTCTCCTCAGTCTTTTCATACTGCACACTCCTCATCCCTCTTTCTTCTCTTCTCGTCCTTCAGCAACTTTTCTTCTTCTAGTCTATCCCTCTGCTCTCTTCAACTCTCCCTAAGCTTCTGCCCCATCATCCCCCTCCCTGCTCAGCTTACTCCTGCCTCTCTCTCTCTTTCAAGCCAGTAGTCAAGAGACATTTATGTGTGTGTGTGTGTGTGTGTGTGTGTGTGTATGTACAGAAGGTAAGTTTGTGCCAGCTGGAGGTCTTGGGAGGAGGGAGGAGAGTTGTGTGTGTGTGTGTGTGTGTGTAAAGAGAGAGCGAGAGGAGATGCAGCAGTAGCAGCGCAGTGTAAGCATCTCCACACAGACTGGATGTCCACACTGAAGCCAGACCGGCAGCGCTGCCAAAACCCGCCGACACACGCAAACAACCCGTTAATGTGGCCCCTGATCTCATCCCTGTCAGGCTTAAATATCTATTTACTGCATAAAAAAAACAAATTCTACATTGAGAAGATGAAATAACAACTTTTTAAAATCGTCTTAGTATGCAAGTGTGAAGAGTATCAAGGACACAGCTTCTGTCATTAATGCCACTTCACAGGAAATATTATTGCGGTCACTATAAAGCACCATAATTCTGGCAGAGCACTGACATTGTGCATTTTTATCTGAAAAAGCCGGCGTTTTTATGTATATATTTCATGGCGGGTGCATTATTAAGTGCCACTAAAGTTACACATTTTTCCAGTACGTTGAATTTGAAATGACACACTGATACAACATTAAAATGGCAATTTTCAGGTTTAACATAAGAGTATTCACACGCTCATCAGCTAATGAGTCTAAAAATTGTGCCCTTTTTTTACCACATCTGTCCAGTTTTAGGAGATAGATTATAATAAGTAATAATAATAAGTAATTGGTTAAAGTTAAAGGGACATCAAATCTAATTAAGTCATCATATTCAATATTTAATTTCTCTAAAAATGGACTGGTTTCTTCATCTTTGTATTGTTTTAATTTCGTTTTCAGGGTTTTTGCTATTTTAGTTTAATTTAACTTTTTCAGAAAAGTTTAGTTTAGTTTTTATGTATCATAATGTTTTGCTAACAATAATAATAAAACATGCCAAAATATTTGTGGCCTTTGGACCAGTCGCTTTTCTGATAATTGGTTTGGTTGAGGCCAGAGCGCTACAGTCATAAAATACCCCATGAAAAACATGTTACTCCCCTAGTACTTGTGTATTGTGTTCATCCGACTGACCTGCAGAGCGCTGTTGAGGAAGCAGCTGTTCTGTCCCGGCTCGTTGCTCAGGCCTTTGCTGGGTGCGATAGAGGTCATGGTTCTCGGGGTCACCAGCCCCTGCACCCCGCCTACTGCTCCGCCACCCGACGCAAAGTAGTTCCTCTTCCACGACATCACTACCTGGACGCCCCCGTGTCCACGGTGAGGCGGGGAAGGGGCGGGGCGGCAGACCAAGCGAAGGCCTCTATGTCACTCCCATGAGAGAGACCGAGGGAGAATAAGAGAAAAACAGAGGAGGAGGACGAGGAGATGGAGCGAGGAAGAGGAGGGAGGAGGCGGCGGCGGCGGCTGTAGGTCGAGGAGATGCGGTGTGTGTTGGATGGGGATTTGGCACCCATACAACCCTCCCCCTCTCCAGCCGTGTTTTTACTTTAAAATCTGTCCACTTTCTGGAGCCAGAGGTTGGCTTTTTCTTTTTTTAGCTCCTTGGATTTAGCAGTTTGTGTTTGAGGACATGAGAGTTTGTCCAAAATCTTGATTAGGCAGCACTTCTTCTCCCATGTGGGGACCCCGTCAATGCTTTCTTCACTTCTTTCACTTTGCCTGTAAGACACAAAGACCAACATGTTAGTACTTCACACACAAAACAGCTGGTAACACACACTCAAAAACGTGTTTTTTAAGCTGTTAACTGTATTCTGCATAAAATACCCTACTGTGTATGGAGAGTCCCATCAGTAGTGTAAACATTGTCAGCAAAACTGGTAAAAACTGAAAAGATCAAAACTGTTTTGGGGGTTAGACTCCTTCTCCTGGTTTGAAAATGTAACCTCTGCTGCTAAGCTTATCTCATCGCAATTGATGACACACTGACAATGTCGAATTACTTAATAAATGGCCAAAAAATGTCTACAGCCTACCCTTAACTTGCGACAGGTGAGTTTAGCTCCATAGTGTTAGCTAGCTAGCTAATCATCATTTTTAATACCAGGCAGACACAGCTAGCGACTAGCTCTTGGAGATGGTTGAACATTTCGCTGCTAACGTTAAACAAGCAGATACATTTCTCAGAGGTTGGTTGAGACCAAAACAGAGCTAAAAGGAAAGTGAATGTTAGATTTAGTTTTGTCAGTTATGCTGAAACACTATATGAATGCTAATGCTGCTCCCTGGATGATATTTAAGCAGGTAACTGTGTGCTAACACCTTAGCCATGACAGTTATTAAAGCTAAGGAAGTGTCTGTGTGCTTGTCAGCTTGTTTTGATGTTCTTCTGCCCCTTAGTGGCCAGAAATCTTACGCACCATGAGTCATGAAAATTACCACATTGAACAGAGAAGCACTGCATCAGTGATATGACACAGGGGCCGCTTGGAGAAATCTGTTATGTCATTTTCATAATCGGTACTTAGGGACATTATCTGGAGCTTATACTGGCTCCAGCATCGCTATCCACAGCTTCCGATATGTGTGAGTGAGGGAGAAAAAATAGGCAGTTTGTGTGTGTTTGTCACCCTACATTAAGTGTGCTTGGGTGTGTGTGTGTGTGTGTGTGTGTGTGTGTGTGTGTGTGTACATGAAGTTGCATAACACCACAGGGCAGTATAACAGATCCGCAGTGCCCCCCCTCCCCTCTTCCACCCTCCCTCCCATTTCCCCTATAGCTTCCCCACTTTTGGCAAAGCTCCCTCGCCCGATTGCCGGCTTGCGTTGCCGCCACAGCATCCCCCTTGGCCAAAGGCCAGAGGGCGCAGGGATGCTGCGGCGAGCAGCGTGGGCTGTCGCTATGGAGATGACCGCATGGGATTTGGGGTGGCGTACAGCGGGGGGGCGATGAGGGGGTGATGTCGTGACAAGGAGGGCAAGCGAAACGCATCAGAGCGAATATAGAAGGAAACATTATGCAACATTGCAATGTCACATAGTCTTACTGCATACTGACAGATTCTCACACAAATCTTTCTATCCATCCGCCTATCTAACTATCCATCTCCATAAAAACAAAAACACAGAAATTCACATTCGATACATTCATCCATAAACAAACACTTCTAAATTGCCAGAGGATTTATAAAGGGATTTGGCTAGCATGCCCCTGTGTGCCATTTTTTCTCTACAGCACAGCATCCTGAGCTTCTGTCTCAGCATACAGTGTTGTGTACGCGTGTTTGTGAGTGTGTGTGTGTGTGTGTGCGTCTGCGAGAGTGTGTGTGTGTGTGTGTGTGTGTGTGTGTCTCCCGCTGAGCCTGTGTGATCACACATCCTCTCTCTGACTGCACCCTACAGCCACACACAACCGAGATTGCTCTGGCAAGCCCTGCGCTGTTTATGTGGCCTGTGTGTGTGTGCACGTGTGTGTGTGCATGTGTGTGTGCACGTGTGTGTGCATGTGCACGTGTGTGTGCGTCCCCACATCTTCGGCTAGTTACCATGGAAATAGGCCAAGCAGCAGGCACGCGGGGGAAAAGCCGAACCATGTGATTTAACTGAGAGACACACTGTGCTGCACTGGTTGAGAAAGCACACACACAGGCACACACACACACACACACACACACACACACACACTGAGACACACTGAGACACACAGGGCTGGCTAGTGATGATGATGTGTATTGATGGTGGAGAGTTCCTGGAAGCCAAAGTGAGTCAAGGCACAAGTCAATCAAACTCCCTGACCCGGCGCTGGCAAGCATACGGAAACCAGGACCTGTGGTCGCAGCCCAGACGGCGACCATACATGGAAGACCTTTTCCATGTGAGACATAGAGGTGAGGACGCTGCCTGTAAATCCAGACACAGATGCAGCATGTGTGTGTGTGTGTGTCTGTGTTGGCTGTGAAGCTTCATCTTCTGACCTTAATGAAAACAGCTTGGAGCCGGGGGAGCAATGTTCCCAAAGTGAGGCTTCTTCGAGGGTCAGCATGTGGATTCAGGGTCAGGTGTTGAATTGAGACCACATTTAGGTTTGATTTAAAGTTTTTTGGCACACTCAAATTACACTTAATTAGCTTAAGTGTTGAGAATCTATTTCCAAGATTTCTGCCGCCACCCCAATACAATTAAGGTGAATTGAATTTTGTTTGTGGTGACACCATGTGAAAAATGACATTTGAAGTGTGTCTTTCCAGAAACAATGTCCTGGTCACTCTGTATTGGAATGGAGGCAGACACTCGAAACATGGGCTAAAATGATTTGCATGATTAGAAAATATGCTTTTTATTATAATTTTGATGAACCGACCCTTTAACCTCGACCGTAACCTTCAACTGCACTGAAGGCCGGCATCATTCAAACCCACAGAACTTTATTTTACAGGTTTCTAAATTTACCAAGCAGGTCAGACTGAATTAGGAGATGCACTGTATACAACCATATTATGTAATGCTGCAGCCCTTAATGCAGAGTGACCAGAAAAGCAGAAACAGGGCTCTTGTGACGCAACACCAGTTGAATGATTTGCGTGCGGACTCAATTCTTTGATACGTTTTGAGGCCGCACTTTGTGACGTCGTCGCTTTAGCACGCAATATATTGTCGGGCGTTTCTAATATTTTGTCCACTTCGTTACATACTGTACATAATACGAATGAGGAAAATACAACAAGCGCCTGACAATTAAATGGTATTAAGACACCGCAAAACACAGCCTCAGAATCACCACGAAGGTGACAAAGTAATTAAAGGATACGTCTGGTGATATTCTGTGTTTTTTCTTGTTGTGAACAAATCTCATGAAAATACCAAAACCAACAATGAACTGATCCGACTAACTCGTATCGTGTGTAGGCCCTCGGCGTCTCGATACCGACGCACATGCCACTCTTTAGCGTCTGAATGAGACACATCCGGCTGTTAACTATAACTCCAATGTAAACCCATCCCCGTTATTGTTAGCAGAGAGCAACTGAAGTAGTATTAAGAGCGAGGAAGTCCTCTAAGGGCGGGGTGGAGGGGTGGTCAATGGGTCAAACCATCGTGTGACTTTCACTCACCAAAAAAAAAAAGTTGAGTGATTTGTACTGTTGACATTATGTCACTGTGTCACGGTCAAGCTACCCAACAAGCGTACTTGTTTTAGGACAAACCCTGATATTTCTTTCTCACCCTAAACGGATGGTTTGTGTCCTAAACCTAACTGCCGCCAATGTTGACCTCGTTTTACAACTTTCTGCGTCAAGATACTACGCAAAACGCTGGCCCCCGGCGTTAAAGTCATTAAAGCTTCTGCCCAGGCGGTAGAATATGATGAGTAGGGGGGGAAATCACATTGGAACCAAAAACTATTAAAATCAATGAGACACGCTGTGGTATGTTCCCTCATTCTGATGAACTCAGTGACTTTTTTGAGTCGACCCCGCATGCACCGGCCTGCTGCTGTAAATATTCACTAGAGTGTCAAAATGTGTATTAATCCGCCCGCTGACTAAAGCAATATATTACTCATGTTTGAGTTACGTTTGCTAGAAACGAGAGTGGCCAGATTTTAGGAAAATACTTTCTTTAAGCATGTATTTGTCACAACTTTTTAATGATTTACGTCTTCAGTAGGAATGAGTCGGGCACACACAGGGTAGGGAGGTATTGAGAGAGATGGACATGATTCGTTTGGGTGTTTTTGTCGGAATTGTTGACAATAAGAAAAATATAAAACATACTGCCGACCTTGTGCTTTCAGAAGTTACAAAAAGGTAAGATATTTTACAAGTGGAGCTTCTTTCTTGCCTGGTCACTCAGGTTGCTTTCCTCACAATAATATTGCAGGAACAAGATACCGAATGTACAATATTGTATCTGACTCATATCAAGTTAATGACCGGGAGTAGCCGAGGTTGTAAGGTGGGTTTATATGTTGAGTCAAATGTCAAAGGGCTGTTCAAACGGCCTCTTTCCGTTTGTATCTAAGTGGATGTGTGTGTCAGTGTGACAGCAGATGATTACTTGTGGATCGATAACAGCCAGCGAGGGCACAGCTGGGAGTATTGAGGGCAGACAGACGTTTTCATGGATCCACTATACTGTCACCACCGCTGTTACTACGACTACTCAATAATGTTTACTTCACCCTTTTTTTCTCTTCCTCAGATTTAGCCCCGTCTTTTGTACGGTTTCCTCTTCACCTCTGCCTTCCCTCCATCTCTTCTTTTCTCTGAGCTCATCGAGCGACGAGCAGAACTTCAGACGTTTGCAGGAGTTCAATAATACTCGACGCCCGTCTGATCCCCGTTGCACTTTGATCAAATCAATATATATATATTTTTTTCCATCTCTCTGTGCTTTGGAAAGAACATAAGAAGAGTGTTTTGGTGAAGAATTCTTCAGTAAATGTGAGGTCATTTTATTTCTCCTGTTTCACTGTGGTTTCTACTGGAACAGCTGGGATTCCATCCAAGTATGTAGAGTATGATGCACGATATCGGATATTTCCAAACATCTCCTCCACCTCAACGGATTTTATACTCACTTATACTAATATGAATCAAGAATAAAATCAGTATGAGAATATTGGGTACCAACACTTTTGACCCTTTAAAAGCAAAGCAGTGTCTAATTTCAACCCCTCATCACTTGTTGCATGTGAGTTTCACTTCAACAGCTGAAAAGGTCAAACTAGTATTTCACAATAAACAAAGAAAAGCTCAAAAAAGGAAAAGGAAAACACATTTTGTGAAGCAGAAAGACTCCCGAGCCCCAAGGTTAGGAACCCGTTGTCTAAAATAAACTATATGGCCAAAAGTAAGTCGACACTCAAACAAAGTATATGTCAAGTGTATGTGATTGTTGAACATCTCATTAAAAAAAACACAGTCATTATCGTGCTGCTATTGCGACCGCTATTCTGGTTCCAGGCATTCCAGGTTTTGGAATCTGTCTGCAGGGACTTCCAGCCACAGGCGCATTAGCGAGGTCAGGCATTGATGTTGAGGCCTGACTCACCGTCACCTTTTCAGTTCGTCCCAAAGGAGTGTGATGGGGTTGAGGTCAGACCTCTTTAGTCTGGGGAAAGCATTTCTTTATGGATCCGACTTTGTGCACGACGGGACAGAAGACGGCCTTGCCTAAACTGTTGCTACTAAGTTGCTAAGCACATACAAATATCATTCGGCCTCGTGAAGGAACAGATTCGTTCTCAAGGGGCTTGAAGTGGATTTTGGAGAACTTTCACCAATTTCCTCATATTTTAAATTTTCTGCGATAGACATTTTTCCAAATCTGACCATTTCTTCTTTATTTTAGTTTACAGTACGACCCACAGGTGACACAGCATTAGCAGCTGTCGTTATTTTTCTCCAATGCTTGGCTTTAGCAGGTCTCTAAATTTCGTTGCCTTTGCTGTTAAAAATAATAGACTTTCCTTTATGAATCTCAGAAAGCAGGACTTCAATATAGGACATCAGGGGCCTAATATGGTATTATTGGGGTCTTAATTACGCCAATTTACAACTCTTCATGTTACTAGTCATTTACACAGTTATCTGAAGTTAAGAGCGTCTGATGGATCTGATGTGACTCGTACAAGAAAAGTAAGAGAAAGTCAAGACAAGAATACGAACGCGTTCTTGCGTGAGGTCCGTTGTATCCATTCTATCCAGTAGCTGTTATGGAGCTTTTGATTGTATCACACAATCTTCTTCAGCAGACAGAGTTTATAAGTGTCGAGTGTCAAGAGGTCAAGAATAAACATTGGATCTCGAATAATTTCATGCTGTACTGTAGCAATAAAACTTCCCTTTGGCAATCAGAGCTAAAGGCCAAACCATGAAAGAACAGGGCCAGAACAAAAGCACAGAAAAATATGTGTTCGTATACTTTTGTCCAACTTCTGAAATATGACCTCCCAGATAGGTCACGTATTTCTTTGTTTTCATCTTAAGACCCTGCATGTCCAAACTTTGTCTACAGCATTACAAAGAATCAGCATCTTGCGCTTTAGTCTAATTTATTCTCCATTTCATGATCCTGTTTATTTCCTTCTGCCGGAGGGAAAAACATTTCTGAAATATAAAATCTGGCGTCGGACATGAAATGCTGTCAATGCCAATGTTTCCTAATCTGAATTTCCTGCCACTGCTTCTCTGTCTCCGTGCTGGGGGTAGTGTTGCTTTGTGACAGCGACACTGGCGTCATGCAACCTGAACAAAGAGCTGATACTGTCCCCGAGGACAATAGCCTGTCTCTCACATTGTCCTCCTCCCACTGGGGCAAATATAAAAAGGCGAAGGCGTGTATTTATATATCCCCGTAAAAAAGAGTCTTGATCTTCTCTTTCACAAACATGTGCTCCGCCTTTCCTTCTCCTTTGGCTACACTCTCCCCTCTCTCCCCTTCTCTCCCCCTCTCACCCCTTCTCTTCCCCTCTCTCCTCCCATTCACTTCATTCCTGCTCTGTCCCTCACTTTCTTCCGCTGACCTCTATTTTCCATTCTCATTCACTCTCTCCACTTCTTCCTCCATTCATCTCTGCCTCTTTCCTTTCCCAAAGAACTTAACATGCATGTGCCCCCCCCCCATTAACACACACACACACACACACACACACACACACACACACACACACACAGTGGTTTCCCTAACTGGGTTATGTGTAACTTCAAATAGCCTTAGTTGACAATAGGGGGGCCCAGAGTTCATCCTCTGTGCTTCTCTTTCTCCTCCTATTTCCACTTTAAATCTAAAGGAAAGTTATGTATGTGTATGTGTGTGTATGTGTGTGTGTGTGTGTGTGTGTGTGTGTGTGTGTGTGTGTGTGTGTGTGTGTGTGTGTGTGTGTGTGTGTGTGTGTGTGTGTGTGTGTGTGTGTGTGTAGGTGCGTGTGTGTGTGTGTGAACATACAGTAGACACACGTGCCGCTCAATGTGTGAGCATATTAGCGAGACTGCTTCAAGGTCATTTTCCCGCTCAGACTCTGTAACATTAAAGTATTCATGTGAAAAACACACACGTTTATCACGTGCACACGCACTAAACACACACACACACACACACACACACACACGTATATACACATGCACGCTATAACCTAGATGCAACCCATTATCGCCGTGGCACACGTGCACAACCAATCCTATTAGTATGAAGAGGGGTGAATATTTGCTTAATATTTAGGCTATTACATAACCATTCTTATTTATGATGCATGCTGGGAATCGTGTGGGGATTTCACTGTTTAAGTCAGAAAGGAGAGGAGAACAAAGGAAAGGTGAAGAAAAAGGAAGGGAGAAAGTGGAGAGGAGGAGATGAAAAGAAAGCAAGGGAGAAAAGGAAAAGGAGAGGAAAGAAAAAGGGCGACAGGAAACGAAAAAGAATAGAGAAGAAGAAAAATAAGAGAAAAGAGGTGAACAGGGGAATGAGAGGAGAGGAACGGAACGGAATGAAAAGGAGACAAGGAGATAAAAGACGAGAGGAGAACAGGTGTGTGTGAAGGAGGAGAGGAGAGGAACAAGTGGAACATTAGATTGAATAACCAACCACATGCCAAAAAGAGAGAGAAAGAGCACTCCAGTGGATGGTAAAGGAGACATATGAGCATGCCATGACTTAATCTGCTCCTCCGTTTACCTCAAACCTCTTATAATCCCACACATGTGGACCCAACCCTGACCACCAAGGCAGGAAGACTTTAAACCGACAACCTCAACAATAGATGGATTCCTCGGGAAACCGTCCCGAGACACGAGCCGAGGTTTCAAACCATACTGCGTGAGTTTAAACAGACGTTTCTTCTCACTTGAATCACCGCATGATGTCTGCAAACACATGCAATAAGTCAATGAGGACTTGAGACTGATTGTTCCTCAAAGATCAACACAATGTTGCCCAGACATGCAGGATGGAGGCTGTGTGTTTGGATCCTGAAACAAAAATTACACTCGCAGTCAACAAAACTGCATTGGGAATAACGTTTCGAGGGAAACTTGTTTTGTTGTCTCTCACCCGGGGGACTGCTGCTCGTGTCCCGCTTCCTCCGATTTCTAAACCTTAACAAGTTTTTTTTTTTTGTTGTTTCGTTTAAATTTACAATGCAACCATGTGTTTGTGTTTAAAACTGCGACCGTAAATCCGGGAGAGATTATGTTTCTCTCAAAATGTAATTGAGAGTGCAGTTTAGTTGCACGGTAACTTAATTTTGAAGGAGACAGGGTTGATCCTGGAGATGTTTCTCTCAACAGATTGATGATTCCGAAAAACAGGAAAATGAACACGAAAGTATAAACAATCACATAGTCAGAGAACTAAGAAATAAAAACAACCTAAAAATAGATCCTGAGATCTTCCTCCTCTGCTCTGAGGGTGTTGGCCACAAATTGTCCACCATAGCGAAAAATACGACCTCACACGTATGATCGTTTTGAGTGTTTCAATAATGCCGGAGGAAACACCCCACACAAGTAAAATGACTCTGAGCGAGAGGAGGGAAGCCAGGCTTTTCTGGCAGTGTGGTCAGTTGGACTAAGGACAAACTCATTTTGTAGATAAAAGGTAAAGTGAGCTTCCCTTCCAGGACATCCCTACTATTCATACAGGATAAAAGGCTCAAGGCTGTGAGACCAGAACACTGTACCGAAGCTACAGTGACAGCTCATAAAATATGGAAACAGCAGAGTACATAAAGGACATGTCTGATTAAATAAAGTACAAATATGGGCATTGAGCCAGTGTTTTTCAACTAAGCTATAGGCAGCAGATAAACACACGCACACACACACACATACACACTAATGGACACACCATATTATGCAAAACTCCACTGCCTTCCAGAGTGTTTCATCTCCAAAAAATGGAAATTGATGATGAGTCCAACTTAAATGTCAAGGCCACATTTCGTCTCAGTTTGGAGGGTGAAGGTGTGCTGCTGAAGCTGCTTGTGTGTAGTCTGTATTCCTCATGTTATGGGGACATAAACCTGTTCAACCAGCAACATGTAATTTTTGATAAAATGCTTGTCTCTGCAAGGTTTAGCCTTTATTTTAGGGTTAAGACTTAGGTTATAGGCCGGGTTTGAGTCTAAGCTACTGGTTATGGTTAGAATAAGACTTCACTGTAAGTCAATGTCCTCACAAGTAGCCAAAACAAAAGTACTCCCGATTAATTAATGATGGGAGTATTTAAGGTGGGGGGGGGTTAAGTAGCCTAATTGCGTGTGTGAGCGCACGTGAGGCAGACAGCGGAGGTCTGTGTCCCCATGCTAATGTAACGTCACTATGGGCTGACGATGATGCGGGCCCGGCAGGGGGGCCAAAGTCATCAATCACGCAGATCGAAACTGCAACGTTAAATCAATACCACCCCCCCCCCCCCCCCCCCCCCCCGGGAGCGATGACAGCGGAGAGTGAATCCGCCTCGGTAAAAGGCTGCGGTCTCTCGGCCGTCCATCAACAAGTCCACACAGTCCACCGAACACCAAAAACCACGCAGCACAGGACAGGAGCCACGCGCGCAGTAGTGGCATGCACCCGGAGTAGACGCAACAACACCTGTAACTGTGTGGAAACGAACCCGATGCTGCGTGGAAACCGGTACGAACTTGAGGGAAAGGGACGCGTGTTGTCCGCTATAGAGCAGCACGAGGGAGAGTTGCTGCGTAGAGGGGAATCACCGACCCAAGACCACCTGATAACACAATACAACAAAGCTACAGAGGAGAACACAAAGATGCGAGTGCTGCTGATGAGAGTAACAATGGTAATGATGGAGAAAGATGATGACATCCTCTGAGACTGTCACAAGAACACATCTGTTGAGGATCACATCTGGCTGACACGCTGACTCCCCCCCACCACCCTCCCACATAACCGCACACTCACAGAGACTCACACACCTACTGATGGTGTATTCTGTCCGGTCACATGCGCGTGCCCCCCGGCCTCTCTTGCAGTGATGGAGCCCATGCAGTGCGTAGTGTGCAGGGTTGGTTTTTAGTTTTTAGTTTGTGTTACTCACCCCCGGTGCTGTCGCCGCCAGTCTCCGTCCGCTCGCGTGTCCTACCGTGTGATTTAACGGGAGAGAGGGCGAGCCGTGGGCGCATCCAGCCCCCACCAGCGCCATCCAGCGCTGCGGTCGCGGCACGCCGCTCTCGCGATACCGTGCCATCTTCCAGCTCTCCTCCTGGAGTGTGTGTGACGTAGCGGTTTTTTTGTTTTTTTTTCATTATTATTATCAGGCGGTTAGCTCAGCCCGATGCCGCCGTCTTCTGGGCACGAGGCGAAAGGAGCGCGAGGAGGGGTGATGATGTCATCCCGTAGCTGAACGTGTGGCCTTACCTGTTGGAGCATCGCACTTTTTTTTTTTTTCTCAGATGTAGCCCGCTGCCAGTAACGTGCAGAACATCTGTTTAATTTCTATCATTCTGCCAGCACCAGTTTAAAGTCGCAGCCTGAACACACTATGAACAGAACAGGTGAGAGGTCAGGGGTGGGGGGGGGTGGGGGGGGGGTATCCTGAGGGTTTAGGCGCCTATTTAAATGTAGAAAGTTTTGAGTGTAGGGCTTCTTTGAGTTTCCAGAGCAGAGGGTGTCACTGCTGGTTGCTGCTGCTGGAGCATCTTGTCTGACCAGAGCAAAAGCTTTCAACAACTTAAAGCAGAACTCTTAAATACAGGAAGTGGCCAATCAGAATGTACCAAGTGCGCACCACATACAGGGGGATATGGGATGTATGGTTCATATATTTTGTTTATTTTCTTATTATTTTCTTGTTTCTTTTGTTTGGGTTAAATACTAATATTCATACTGATAGCTGTCCTGTTTTCTTTATTGAGGTAGTGTTTGTTACCTCTTTGTTTCATTAATGGTCTGATCAGCCATTATGCATATACGTGGTCAGTTTGTGTCATTCTCAGGTGAGTTTAGTTTGCTCAGATCTATTCAGTTTGTGTTGACTTATTAAAGTCTGAGCCTAGTTCAGTTCTTTCATGGGTCAAGAACTTTGTTACATATTTTGTAACTTGAATTGCTTAATTTTTAAGTAAAATAAAACCCTCCTTTTGAAAACCCACCTGTGACTCCTCATGGCCACCAGCTCGGCCCCTCACAGTTCCTCTCTTATACTGAAATGATGACACAAATAAACAGAGACCCTTACTTGTTTATTGGTGGCTGTATATATGGCACTAAGAAGCTACTTCATTCATTTGGACCTTGTGAATAGTACACAAAATAGTTCTTTTCTCCTCAATAATCAGATTTTGTCCTTTTGAATAACACTTCTCCGAGACTTGCACATGCAGTGTTAACATCAGAAGCACACAGACATTCTGTAAAGGGGAACTTTATTGCATAAGTACATTGTCTTAAGAGTGCAGAGTGCTCATCTGTATCTATTTGTACAGTTTGCAAAATCGTAGTAGGACTCAGACACAGTTGGGGATGAAAAGACTAGAAAGCACACAGGAGACGAGGGATGCTGTCCATCTCCATCAAGTCGGGTTTAAATCGTTTTTTTGTTTGTCAACAGTGCTTATGTTGTCAGTGTATGTGGTCTACATTATGACATGTGCCTAATGCTCCCATATATTGCTATTCTTGTGTGTGTTTGTGAGTTCCAGTGCATGCACTGCTTGTGTGTGTGTGTTCACAGGTCGTCCGTCTCTCCATCGAAGGGGATGTCGTCCAGGTCCATGTGGATGTTCGGGTTGTCCTCACTGCAGATCCAGCCGATGGGCGTGCGGTTGAACGAGGGGCGTGAGCGGATGTCGGCATGCATGCCGGGCAGAGGCTCCGGCTCCTCGGAGGTGCCGTTGAGCTCCTGGAGCTCGAAGGTCAGCGTCCTGGGAACCTTGTCGCAGCCGCCGAATGGCAGCGCCGTCCTGGAGAGAGGAGAGGAAGACATAGGAAGCTCAAGGTAAACATTGCCCGCGACACACTGCATGTATAATAAGTTCCTACAAATTACCAAAAGATTGAGTTTGACCTAAAGTGAAATCAAAAGAACTTGAGAAAAGATTGTGGTGTCGGTTAAAATGAGTTGAAATAACTACAGAAGTGACGTTACTTAAGTATGGAAATTACTTCTGGTTTTAACCTGGACACAAACTGCGGTTTCCTGGATGAGTCTGGTATTTTTAGACCCATCACCCCGCCCCCTACCTTCTGCTTATGTGGAATTTGTCGCTCTAAATCTATGTTGCAATGCTTTTTGTAGCCACGAACAGTGTATGAGAAAAGCCTGACCTGTTGAAGCTCTTGTACAGAGGCAGTTCTAGGTGCATCTGGATGGGTCCCGGCATGGAGGACTTCATGGTGGCTGTCAGCTCCTCGTTGCCCTTCATGGCCCGTTCCCATGGAGATATATAGGTGGGTCCATACTTCTTCTTCTCCGCCTCCTCATCTATCGTCTCCTCCACCACTGAGACACACAGGCAAGTGTTGGACCAGGGAGATTAAATGCAAACAGAAAGAAATACTGCAAAGGGATCAAATAAAAAGTACATCCGTGACCCCACCTCCTTCCTTTGCCTTCTCGGGCTTTGGTGCGACAGGGGGAGGGCACATGAGCAGGTTCTCGAGGTTCTGCTGGAGGACAAATACAGGAAGATGTAGTCTGATCAGTACACACATATAAACACAACCTTTACACGCACACTCGCTCGCTCTTACCTTGTTCTCGTTGGTGACGATGAACCTCTCCACTCTCTGCTGCCTCTTCCTGAACATCTTGGAGCCCTTGTTCGTGTTCAGGGAGAGCTCCTCCAGCATGGTGTCCTTTGGCGTCTTGATCTTGGTGCCCAGGTCAAACTCAGAGGCCTCGGGGTCGGAGTCATCGTCTGGCGCGGAAAAAAGGAGGAGGACAAAATGAAGGGACTGAATATGGAATGGGTATATGTCCCAGAGAGAAGGTAGAGGGGGAATTTATATGTTTTCATATGGGAAGCGATGCGAATTTGTGTCAGTTGCGACACTTTTTTAAATACAAGGTTTGAATAGATCCGTGCAGGCAGAGGACCAACCACCAGGATTCTATTGATGCAGAGCAGCGTCTGGCCGTCTGGTAAACAGATACGCAGTGTATATGTCTCATATCGTGAAAGGTAAAAACATAAGAAGTGGATCTGGTCTGCGCTGCTTTTTTTGAAAGGAGTATTAAAGTTTTGTGTCTTGGTTTGGATTATGGAGCCTCCGTGTTGTTGTGCACTTTAGTGTGCGTTTTAAATAGGTCCATTCCTCACAAAGTGGTTGGTTGACGCCTTTACTCACAGTGAGAAAGCTCAGAAAAATCTACCCCAGAAAAAAAATATATATATTCACTGTGTGAAAGTCTTCATGGCAAAAACTACATTTCGGAAAAATATATTCAAGTGTGATTAAATTGCACCAATAAAAAAATAAGCTGTGCTCTCTCTTACCAGCTAAACCCATTTTGTAAATTAAAAGGTGGGTTTACCGTCCGCTATATATCTGATATCAACTGAGGGAGAGATACGACTGTAAAGGGCGAATTTATATCCTCTGGCTTCCATGTCGTCCTTGTTGAGATGAATTAGAGATGAAACCTAACGGCGTTTGAGGATGTGTGTGTGTGTGTGTGTGAAACCAGGGGAGTTGTGGGGGTTACTAGGCCAAAGCAATATGGAAGTAAAGGGCACTGGGGAATGTCACGGCAGGTTTTCTGGTAGAACTGTTTATGGAGGGAAATCCTCATAACACACTACCTCTCTCTCTCTCTCTGTCTGTCTCTCTCTGGCTCTCTCTCTCTCTCCTCTTTCAGTGATGGAGAGATCTGATGGATTTTACTGCTCCACAGAGCTCCTCATAAAACACTCTCCTCATCCACCATATACACTCTGATATCACTCATAACACCTGGAGTCCAGCCATAAACCAACACACACACACACACACACACACACACACACACACACACACACACACACACACACACACAAACACATCTATAAAGCAGGGAGTTGGCATTGCAATGCTGCGGAGAGCTGTTAGCGGTACCTCGTAAATCAGACTTGTTCAAGTGTGTGTGTGTGTGTGTGTGTGTGTGAGAGAGAGAGAATAATTGAGGCTGCTGAGCAGAGCGAACTCTCCCATGGGGATATTGATTAGAGTGTTAATTCGGAAGAATGTGAAACCGGAGCTGGCTGCTGCTGACTGGGAGGAAACTGGACAGACGGACAGAGGCAGGGGGGTGGACAGACGGACAGCACACAGGCGTGGGACAACTGTCAGTGGCAGGGATGATGGATAGATGAGTGGGCATTAACTGGAGAAAAAAATAAGGGATAAGCAGGGCAAGCTCCTGACTGACTGACATCAAACTGGTGGAAAGATACAGATGTGGCTGCAGATGTGAGGGCAGAGGGAGCGGTGTGGAAAACGGCAAAGGACACAAATGGGGGAGGACGTCAACAGATTGTTGAATGGCGGATACAAACTGGCGCACAGACACTCACAGCCTGCTCAGATTGCACATAGCATGCTCAAGGATTGGCAGAGAATATTTTGTGGTTGGTAATACATGCAGCAAGTAAACGGTAGACGAACAAAACAAAGTGTCGCCATGCTCGCGGTTCTGAGGCACTAGTGTTTAGGCACAGTGGTGCTTTTGAGCTAAATGCTGATGTCAGCATGCTAATATGCTGATGTCAAACAGGTATAAAGTTTGCTATGGTAACCATGTTTAAAGTTCTTTATTTTTTTCTGCACAAGGCTCATTGGTGGAAGAAATATCTAGATACAAAATTAACACCGTTATGTAAAATTACTCCATTAAAACGGTAAAAGTGTTAAATATTATCAACATATAGTACTTCAAGTTTTAAATGCTCACTATACTACTATATGAGAGTTATATTGTATTTGAATATTATGTTATAATTATATTGGATCATGTATGCATTGATGTATGAGCAGTATTTATTTAACTAACCAATGCCAAGATATGAAACATTTGCCACTTCAGACGCCTCAAACTAATATGCTGAGAGCAGAATCACCGGCTGGTATTTTGTGTTGCGTCCAATGGTGACAGATTTGTGGCTGCTCTGCCATCTGATAATGACCCACATCCCTCCAGGAGATGCCGCATGCATGTTAGATATTTTGTTACTGCTTGGAAGAAGTGTGTGTGTGTGTGTGTGTGTGTGTGCGTGCGTGTGTGTGTCTGTGTGTGTGTGAGTGTGTGCATGCATTTAATTGCAGGATCATAAGACCACATGCAACGATTTTCAACCAGGCAGTTCAATTTAGACACACGTGTAACACGACTGTGCAGATGGCAGACACCGCGGAGCGAAACCTACAAATGGATTTGACATTTACTGGACTGGATAATCAGATCACAAGGGAGATGGAGGAAGGTCTTCAAGCAATGAGGATGAACCGGAAAATTGTTTCATTTAAATGCTGTGTGTGAATATGTGTTTGGTACGCTGTGTGTAGGTGTGTGTGTGTGTGTGTGTGTCTGTGTGTGTGTGTGTGTGTGTGTGTGTTTGTGTGTGTTTTACCATTCTGGCTGATGCTGGACAGGTCAGTGATGATCTTGGTGGCCTTCTTCCTCTTGTTAGAAGGGGCAGGAGTGGTGATCGGCATGGCTAAAGGACAGAAAAGAGAAATGAGGACTTCTTTAGAAAAATAATTGTCCAAATACGGTCCAAAAAGGCCCCAAAATATCACAATTCTTAATTTAGGCTCACTATTTCTGGATCTTTCAACTACATCTCACAGTCTTCATCAACAGACTGTGTACTAATAAACCTCAATCCTGGAGAGAGAAGGATCTTTTTGTCAAACTGCTACTTCCATGGTCAGAAATGAACTTTCACCTTCACCAGAAAAAGAAGAGTTTTAATTAAAGTTTCGATTTATTTCGATTTTAAGATTTAAAGCTGCACTAGTCAGAATATTTATTTTGATATTCGATCAATTGACTATATTTAATGTGAAAGGTTTAGCTTGAAGTGAAAAACCTCCAAAGAATTATCCCCTGACTCTGCAGTTTTCCCTCAGCTCTACAGAGCGGTTTAGCGTCTTTCAGCTCATTGTTTTGGTTTTACGGCCAACAATGCTGCAACTTGCTGCTCATCACCAAACAGCAGACAGACAAAGTTAGCGACTAGCTGGGTAACAAAGTTGAACGTTTAGCAGCAAAAGCTATATACAGATATTTCAGGAATTGGTGGAGACCAAAAATAGAGATAAAAGAGAGGGAATGTTGGATTTACAACCCCCCCCCCAGTTTAACACTGTTAGCTCTGTCAGCACTATTGTCGTTGTTTGCCATCTTCATGCCTTTAGCACCTACAGCTGCTAGCCGTTCAGCCCTTGCCATTTTGAGAGCCGTGTTGAGGCAATCCCTCAAACATAGATGTGTTCTCAATTTTTAATTTAGCCCCTTTAAATGAGAATGTCCTCTGAAGAAGATAGACACCATCAGTTGTTGGACAGCAGGTGCCACAAAACAACATATGCTATCGGTCAAATGACAAAAATGCCGACGTAGGAATTGTGAAGGTGAGGTGGACGGATGGAGCAACAAAACATCGGACGTTAACGCTGGAGACTGCTGTTTGTTTTCTGTTTCCAACCAAGAATCAATATGTGTTTTGTAGTCATCGTGACCGGGATTGTTCCCAAACCACAACCACGTTTATTAATGTAACCATGAAAACCTAGTTTTCCTGTTTTTGTGCCAAAACCTAAAACCAAACTTTAACCGATGCGTCGTCACATCATAAAAGAGATTTATTTTTAACAGAGATGTTTGGGAAGGCACTGCAAGATAGTCTTGCCGATTAGTTCTTCAGATCAGAAAACGCTTCTATGTGTCGTCCTAGAGGGCAGCTACAATATTTTATCGTTTGAACTTTAGCATTATTTTTTGCTTCTCCATGTGGTCAGTGTCCTGAAATCCAGATTGAGTCTATTCAAAGCGTTTCGAAAACGTTGGTGCACTAAGCAGCAACGAATACACCAGCTCCGTCACATTATCAGTCCCACAGGTTGAGTTTATGGCACTCATTCATTATTAAAATGATAAACGCTTTTACTTTTTGTATTACACATGTATTTAATTGTATCTCTTTCATTTTCCATAAAGCATTTTGTTTGTTTTTTTAAATGTGCTCTTTCAACAAATGGACTTTGATTGATCTTAAACTATAAAACTGACTTAATCGAACATTCAGAATGATTCCCCAAACTCTTAAATGTATTTGGTCTCTCAGGAGTCCAGCAGAGAGCATGACGAAATTAGCAGCAGTGAAATGTGATACAAACAAAACTTAACCATAAATATTTCAGGAAAAAACTCCAAGATATTTGTCTGTCTGATGGAGTTGCACATCACGTCCCAAATTCTAGCAAGCTCCAGCAGGAACCTCGCTGGGTTCCCTAATTAACTTAAGCACACTTTGAACATTGTGTATAGCCCCCCCGCATGCCCTCAAGGACACTAATTCCCATTGGCAGCCCGTGTCTCTCTTGACTAACCACTGAAATGGGGGCCGGCAGTATGTCGCTGCCTATTGCACAGGTCGAAAGCAATTATGCAAGGCTTGAGGTGAGTCCCAGTACAAGAGGAAAAGCTGGAGGGCTCGTCTACAGGGAGACAGTTAATGTAATTGCTTTTCATCTGCTGTAATTGAAGCCCATTTCCTAGCCAGGGATTCAGTCCTGTGCGAGCTATTTTTATGTATGTTCTATAGTCGCTGCAGTGACTGGGACTGTTCATACATATGAATGCACCAGCACACAAACCCAGATTTTCACTCAAATAGCTTTTCTTCTTGTGATTAATGGGAGTCAGTGGCCGTGGATTGGTTGTTCTGGGAAAAGGCAAGATGGAGGCACACTAATGTGCCGATGGCCAGCACAGGATCGGCGCCGAGGGCCTGGGTCCTGTTACCGCCTCTGTGAGTGAAGAGGCGCTCCTGTGCCCCCTACGACCAGCCTGTTTTAGCTCCTGATAAATCTTGAGGGGACAGCTGGGAAGGAAGGGCATCAGTAAGCACATTCCCAAATACACACATGCATCCATACTGGCGGACTAAAAACTCCACTGCAGAGGGCCACATTCCTCCCCTACCACAGTGTTGGGTACAGTAAGAGCTGGTGGAAGAACAGGAAAGTCATCTACCAGCTGGCTCTCATGATTCAGATTTAGTTTAACTGATATTTCAATTAATTTACTCAAGAAATTGTAAATGTAAAGCCTTTCTCGAGCAAGTTCTGGGACTTCAAACGAAACAAACAGTCAAATATATAATATGAAGTTCAGCATCTGCTTCTGATTGCCTCATCCATTAATTCATTAAGTTACAGAGGCCTACACAGGCTACAGATGGGGGCTTCTCCTGCAGCCAGAACCGGCCCGACCACAGGAATTAAATCCAACTGTAATCGTCTCCTTGTACTTAGCCCGAAACATTTCACCACTCACTGACCAGCAGTGCAAGATAACCCACAAGCACTCAAGGCACGTGTGAGAGAGATCTCTTCATCGACGCTGTCACGCTTGATCCCTTCACTAATGTCTTACCTAAGACCAGGTATCCACAGGAAGACACAGGTCCCAGAAGGTCCCAGAAAAGATGTGGCTCAGAGGAAGAGGAATATAGATTCACAGGTAAGTTTATGTCCTAGAGCTTGTATTGTACTGTCTGTCCTCTTCGCCCTGGAGTGAGTGAAACCCTATCAGCAGGGCTGCTCTGGTGCTGTGGAACTGGCTTCAGGGGGAGGGAGAGGGAGAGAGAGAGAGAGAGAGAGAGGGGGGGGGGGGGGGGTTCAAGTTCAGAGATCGGTAAGATGAGTAACAACAGGAAGCTTCCCACCTCTTCCAATCACGGGGAACAGGGGCTTTTGATAGCATGACAAACAACAACAGGCAAGAATAGAAAACATCTTTCCAGCAGTTACTCTCTTCCCGTCACTCAGTTTTACGTGCTTAAGGGCATTTATGCTTTTGCTGAGGTGTTTTCCTCCCCCTCTTTATACATCCTCCTTGAACTCAACAAACCTTTGCAACTTCACACCTTGTTTGTGCCTGGCAGCTGTATCGTCATGTCAGTCACAGTTCCTCGTCAGTCTTCTGCTTTTTAGATTCAGCTAGTTTTGTAAGTCACCGTCTGACTCAATTTGACTTTTGTGCAATAGTGTGGGGAGGGGGGGAAAGGCTATGAAGGCTCTATATTTCAGTCAGTAAACAAAGATTTGTTCAGCTAACTGCGAAGTATTGATCATCAGTAAAAACAAGAATCGCTTCAATGGGCTGGATGATGACTCTGACGAGAAACTGCATCTTTAAAGCATCTATAATCTATATTTTTTTACAATAACAATTTATCAAATGACAATGTGAAAGGGGTGGCTCAAGAGCTTGTAGAGGCAAAAAAGAGAGCTAACAGAGATGTTAGCTAATGTCCATTTCTATCTGCTGGATGTGTAAATAAACAAATACTTGCTAACAAGTTTGCCATATCCCCTTAATTAAAAAACAAAGTCAAATATTGGAGCTAGCATGCTAACATCCTCACAATATCTGATGTTCATCGACTTAGTTTAGTGTGTTAGCATCCAACCATCTGTTATTTAACACTAAACAAAGGACAGCTGAGGCAGATGGGAATGTCTTAAGTTATTTGCAGGTGGTGGTAGAATGGTGCAAAGTCAACGGGTTTCTTGAATGGGTTTTTGGTTAGACCCCTAAAATCGAGCTTTTATGTGCGGCGGTGGCTAACAAGTGGCTAAATAAGAGCTACAAAAGGTCATCATATCGATTAGTCCACCTTTAGAGCCTTTATTTTTTTTTTTAATCACTTAAATTTCTATTCATTTAACTATATTAACATTATACATATATAAAGAAATTAGGTTTGTCAGGCAGTACAATTTTAAAAATAAATAAGAACATTTTTGTAAAGAATTTAAGAAAATACATTCATCACTTAACTTAAAGGTTACAAGAGCCACATGTAGCTACATATACACATACAGTACATGCACATATACTGTACCTACACATACATACATACACGCAAATCCCATCCGCAAGCACTCCGCACCTCGTCTCAGATTGTGGATCTGTAATATAAGCCATCAGATTTCCCCATGCTTGGTCACTTCTGCTTGGAATGTTCTTTACCCTGGCAATCAGATTTTCAAATGCAGCTGTCTCTGTCACGAGTTTGAGCCATTCTGTGAACACGGGTGTATGTAGGATCTTCCAGTTTCCTTTAGAGCCTTTAGTTTAAGCTCGCTCATGCACATGTGGTGAAATTCATTTATAGCTCACGTTAGCCGCTGCATTGCAGCAGCATGGTAGTCCTGAAACTGAGCGGGCCAGGTGACCTTGATACAGATGTGTGTGTAGCTGGATTATAAATCAATCAGGGAATCTAACTCCCATTTGAAGGTTTATCACAAAGCTGGCTGGTTATTACAAATAAGTCACATTTTATTAAACCAAACCGATTAGTTAATAACAAATTTTAAAAAAACAAGAAACTCCTTTTCAAATATCCTTTTGAAATAATCAATGCACATGAGAGTGATAACGATCATTATTTGTCCAACCCTGACCCTTGACCCCAAACACTTAACTCTGTTGACCCAGAAACACGATGTGAGACTGTGGCTAAAGAGCCTCTTTGGCAGAGCAGCGGGAGGAGACAGGATGTACGAGGTAACGCTTCCCCTCCACTCTCAATAAAAAAAATCCATCAGAATTAAGAGTTTAGCACCGGGCCAAATAGGTGGAGATTAACTGCTCCGAAAATAGGGGAAATGGTGTGTGTGTGTGTGTGTGTGTGTGTGTGTCTGTGTGTGTGTGCGTGCGTGCAATTGATTGAGGGAGGAATTAACAGAGAGGAGGAGAGAGACCTAAAGAGGGAGGATTGTGGAACTAATTTGTTAAATTTGGCCAAAAGTTGAAAGAGCCACTTCAGTCATTACTCTAAGTGCAGTTCCATCTTTTATGTATTTGTGAAATCCAGTGACCTAGTTTGCAGAAAAATGAATCAGAATGTGAGTTTTGTACCTTCCACTGAACAGGACTCAAGTTAGCAGCTAAAGTTAGCCCCGTCTGTCACCTGATCCCATCCAAGGGTCAGAGGTTAGATCCCTTTCCGTGGCCATGGTTGGGTTTCACAGCTCCAAGGCCATCAGGTGGCTGTCATGTAACTGCTCTGAAATGGAGGGCAACAATCCTGCGAGGACGTTTTCAACTACAATTATCAGACACTGAGTCTAAAATAGAAGAATTAGAAAAGGGATGCATGTATTTTAATTTTTTTTATTTCATTATTTCGTCGGATTACTAAATAGACAATATGTTAGCAGTTAGCATCTAGAAAATGTAATTCAAGATTATAAAAAGACAGGATATAAAATTATTTTTGTTTTACCGTTACCTTAAATGTTCTCACTTTCTCATTAAGTAAAATCTGTGATGAAGGGAGGAGACCTTTAACTGGTGGTGCAGCATGCCTGGATGGCAAATCCTACAGTGCCTCCATGTGGTGAAGGTTTAAAGTAACATTTTCTTGACGCCTTAACTATCGCTTCACAGACTGAGTCCTGAGAGAGCAATGAAGCTGTTAGACTAGTCAGAAAAATGCCTGAAAGAGGGAAAAAGGGGAAAAACTAATAGAAGGAGGAGATACTGGAGCGGCGTGGGAGCATGTGACACACGGAGAAACAGAGTGACAGCTGAGGTGAGTCATGTCTATTTTTATTCAGCCGCATGTCTCTGGAAAACAGCGAAACAGACATGTTATACATCTCTTGTTTCATATCAACAGATCACAAATCAACGCTACTGTAAAAGGCTTCCCTTCTTCCTGGCAGCTGTGCTCTTCGCCCTTTCAAAATCTACAGAAAACAAAGCACACACTCGCTGCAGAGTGCAACTGAAAAAAAGGCACTCATCAAACGCAAATCAGTAGAATAAATTTAACAAGGGAAATCACAGTAGTAGTAGCTACTTCAAATGTGTTAGTAAATCAACTTTATATGATATTGCTGGATGCAACAGGTGCTGTAGGATGTTAACAGATTGTGAAGTTTTGAGTCTAATCTGCACCTTTTACACTCATCAGACATTGTTTCTATTATGTCACTTCATCTGTGCTTTCCTTTTCATCTTTTTCCTATCCTCGACCACATCTCTCTTACAACAGTCTTGTTTTTTCACATCCTCTGTTCTTCTTTTTTTATGTTTGAACTTAATTCTTCATCATTCAATATAATATTTACAGAACTTTATTTCAGTTTTCTCCAACATCTCTTTCTGTCCTTTCAATCTGCTGTTGATCTCTAATTTTTTTTTTTCCTTTGCAAAACACAGTGTTTCCTCTAACTACAGCCAAATGCGTTGGATAAACGAGTCAACAAGATTAAATGTAAGTGATAAAATGTGCTACATGGGTGACCGATCAAAGCAGATCTTGTGATGAAACGTGGCCGGTAGAAACCCCAAGCTGCAGCCCTGAATAACAATGTTACGATACTAAAAACACATGGACCTATTTAAAAAATGTTGCTCTACGTTCCCATAGAGCCATGGTTTATTATGTCCACACCAGAGTCTGTTCAGTGCGCTGTGGATCCAGGGCGCCAGACACAAGGCTGCAGACCCAGGTTGGAAGTGCTGAACCTGGGCCTGGGGACCCTGTTGGGTAGAGTGCTGCTGGATGCCGGCCGACCCAGGGGACTCAGATCTGGGGCACTCTTAAACTGCCTGTTGGCCTGCGCAGTGTTGGAGGGCTGAAGGTGGGAGAAAGTCGGGGATTGGAGTGGATGTGAAGTAGGAGCAGCGGAGAAGGTGGGAAGCTGAGGGAGAGGAGCGGTAGGGGCAGGAGGAGGTGGGGGAGACAGAGGGGAGGTTTCCCACTGAGATTGGAAGGGTTGGGGTTGAGGCTGATAGGGTTGGTGGTGGGCGTGGCCAACTGTGGGCGGAGGAGAAGTGACATCAGAGCGCCACAGTGGTTCTCCGAGTGTCGTAGCTGATCGAGGTACAATGACTTTGAGCGCCGGCCCCGTGGATGTCGGTGGGGGCGTGGAGAAGCGCTTCACCTCATATACTCGCGCCGTCTTCTGAGGCCCACTTGTCATTCCTTTCTGCTGCTGATAGGTGGAGGTGTTCATGGGAACCCCGCCCCCATAGCTGAACAAAGAAGAGTTGAGCTGGTAGGGCTGGTGGCTCATAATGTCCACAGCCTTGAGGGCCGCTTTCTGCTTTTTAGATCCAGCTGGCCCAGACTTTGTCACCGCAGACTTCTTCTGGGCCTTCAGAGGGCAGGAGGGAGAGAGAAGGGGGTTGTAGTTGATGGGAGGAGGAGCACGGATGTTGGATGAGTACTTCCAGGTGGAAGGGAGAGAAGGAGTAGGTGATGACTCCCTCGTCTGGGCGGGAGAGTAAGGCACTGCAGCGACAGAAGGAGATCGCTCCACAATGTACCGCTCCATCCTGCTCTGCCGGCGGGCAAACAGCTCCCCTCCCTTCCCCGCCAGCTGTGGCACCTGAGGGGTTTGGGGTTTGGGAGCTACAGGAGGTGGCCTGGGTCTCCGCTGGGCCTGCATGAAGTTACAGGCCTCTGCCCCCAGCCTCAGCCAGTCCTCCTCGGGCCCTGACTCATGTCCGGTCTCCCCACTTGGTGCAACTCCAGTTTCAGCAACTGGAGTCACCGGGGGGCCCCTGGAGACACCCCCAAAGTGGTCATCCATGTTCTGGACCATCGACAGCAAGTCCGGGTTTGGAGAAACATCTTTGTTCTGGACTGAGCAGAACATTGGCTTATTGTTGCCACGACGTCGGGCATCGCGCAGAATGCCGGTGCGAGCGGCAGGGACCGCGATGCGATCCTCTCGAGTTGCCAGTGAATCCTGGGGTGGTGATGCATTTGCCATGGCAGCATGGGGGCCAGGAGTCACTTCACCTGTCATGTTGGTGTAGGGGTGGACTGATGGAGATGGAGATGGTTGGGTGGGAGGAGGAAGAGGAGGAGGAGGGGTGGACTGGGCTTGGAAGGAGACCTGAGTCAGAGCAGGGAGATGAGGGGGGGAGATGGGAGAAGCAGCAACGTAGGTGGAGGGAGGTGGATACGGAGCAGGAGGAGAGGAAAAGGCCTGTGGAGCTGGAGGGGAGAAGGGTTGAGCAGGTGATGGACAGGACAAGGTACCTTGAGTTGCAGGAGGAGAGAACGGGACGGAGGGGGAAGCATACATTGCGGCCTGAGGGGAATATGTGGGTGGATTTGTGGCGGGTTGGGAGAAAGAGGGAGGCGAGAGAGCCGAGGGGGGAGAGTTGCCGTTGTTATTTCTGGGAGCGATGTACAGCGAGGTGCTAGACACAGATCTCCTCGCATCCGGCCCTGATGGATTAAAAGTAGGTTGGATAGTCACCATGGAGACGGCCGCTACTGGTTTGGTCGTCATGGCCACGGCTGTGGGTTTGGGTTGGGGGGGGCGGAACATCACAGAGGTTACAGATGCGCGAGAGGAAGGGCCTGGGGTGAAGGGGCGTGCAGTGCGGTTCAGAACACTTGGATTCAGGTCTGAGTCTGTGGTTGGGCTAGGACTAGGATGAGGGTTGCCATGTTGCCCATTTTGACTTGAAAGGGGCATCTGAGAGGGCGGGTTCAGAACAACACTAGCCCGACTTATAGCCACCGACCCCCCATTGGTCAGAGCCACAGCTGGAGGAGACATGTGTGCAGGGTGGTTACTGATAGACTGCTTCCCGATGCTGCTCTCCGGCTCTGAGACCTCCAACCCCGGGCTTTGATTGACAGAAGTCAACAGTCCTGGTGTCTGATAGGCTGAGATGTTCAGCCCTGAGCTGTGATTGGTTGTTGGCGTTGTTGGAGTAGCTGGTGTGCTTGATGGGCAGGCAGAGCTCTTCCTGTCCAGCAGGTCTAGATAACCGGTGTCCCACGTAGAGTCAAACGATGCTGAGAATCCCTCTTCATCAACTTCTGAGCCACTCGGGACGGAGCTTCCTCCTTCCTCTTCCGTCTCCCCTCCTGTGTCTCCTTCTGTCTCGCCTCCCCTATCTCCCTCTGCTTTGCCGAAGCAGGTCAGTGTGTACTTCTTGGCCCTCTGCCGGCGTTTCTTGAACATAAGCACCCCCTTCGAGTTGGGGTTGGGAGCATCAGTCAGCAAAGAGGCGATAGAGCGGCATTTAGTACGAGCTTCTTTCACCTGTTTCTCCACCACACTCTCCCCACGCTGCAACTCTGCAAGACAGGAAGAGAGAGAGAGAGAGACCAAAATAAATGTGCTGAAGGTGAGAGGAAACAAAGGTAATGGGATTTGTTATCATTACATAACGAGGCCCAGGCGACAAATAACGGAAACAACAGTGTGGTAGCCCTCACTGACTGCGAGCAGTGGCTGATTTGTACAGTATTATCACAGCGAGGAGCTGCTGTGAGGAGTTCAGTGACAGACAGGAGAATGTTGTGGATTTAGAACAAAGAATTCCTGCTGCTCTCCAGAGTTGAGTCACACTCCACGGGAAGTTCAGATCACAGTGTCTCTCCACCACAAATGCTTGTTTGTGTGTGTGTGTGTGTGTGTGTGTGTGTGTGTGTGTGTGTGTGTGCACGCCAGCATGCGCATGTGTGTATCTCTGTTAGTCGAAGGTCTATTTCAGTCTTTTTAATATCTTGGCTCACCTCACATGAATGTCCTCACTACATAACTATAGTCTGATGCAGCCTCCATATTCTACATCACGTTCATACAGTCAAGCTAACAGAGACATAACAAACACACACACACACGATCCCAAAATCAAACGTGATATATCAGTTGCAAAGTTGCGATGTTTAGATATTTCTGCAAAGACTTAACAGAGACATAACAAGGTATTAAGGAGAACAGTCTACAGCAATGCTAGGTGCTCTGTTAGACTTATTATGCAGAGTGGTACAGGGAGCTAAATGCTAACACAACTTTGTTCAGTATATTGGCATTTGCTAATTAGCACTGAACACAAACAGCATGTGAAGCTGTAAGGGCTGCCCTCAACTCAAGAAATGGACTAACAGTCCTCAATGTTGTCGACTAATTCATGAGTTGATTCTAATCAACAGAGTTTCTCCTCAAAGAATCATTCAAAAGCACCACATTCAATCTTGTGTTTCCCAGAGATGCTTTTTGAAAGTTAATCTTTCAGCATTAAAAAAAGCATAAAAAAAGACGAAAGAAATCTTGGTCAACTAAGACCAAAATGACTCGTCGTTAAGAGGTGGGCGGCCCTGGAGGCTGGTGAGAATGCCATTAGTTTTTTACAGCTATTTGGTTTGATCCAATGATGGCTTTAGAGGAAAGATTAAGATTAACAATTCATCCTGAGGGGAACATGAATGTCCATACCAGATTCTATGATCATCCTTCCAAAATATATTTTTTTATTGTATTTATTTTATTTACCAGGGACAGTTCACATTAATCAACATTTCAGTTTCCTCCTCAATGTAAATGTGCCAGAGTAAACTACAGAGCTAATTTCCGTCCGTAGTCTGGTTATTACAATCTAGTGGCCTAATATTATCAGTACAATTCAACAGAAAACACTATAGTACAACACTAGGGGGTCACCAAAGTCATTCAATTATATCCCTCTCCATCCAATAGTCGTTGGAATATTTTAGTCTCCCCAACCGACCGACCGTTGTTGTCAGCCCCAGAAAGCAACGGCCAATATCAAGTATTTTTTTTTACTTTTGTATCATTAATTGTTTTTCATTATGTATTCAACCCACAATAAACAACAAAGCTTCATCAAGTTGATAAAGCACTACAGTATAAACACATCGGCTATTAGCTTTTAGCCTCACATCTAAATAAAGAACATCAGTCAGGTCCATTACAGTAAAACAATCACAAATAATATTCACATTAATGGTCAACTTTCTAAGGTGCTGACATAGAATAGAAATTAAGCAAAAAAAAAAGAATAAAAACACTTCATTTGAAACCGATATGCAAATAAAGGGGTTGTAATGTGTCTTACCTGCGTACACGGTGTGTGGGACTGTATGTCCACTGACATCTGAACCTGAAGAAGATGTGAGGTCCCTCATCTCACAAGTGTGAGTGTGAGTGTGTGTACTTAAACTCCCTCAGACCCTCCCACACACACACACACACACACACACACCTAACAGAGAGTACAGTTCTGGTCCTATAGTGGGGCACCGTTTAGCCTCTGTCTTCCAGCTCTTCTCTCAGGACACGGCCCATGTAAAGACCTTTGTCTGTGGCCAGCAACCCAAACCAAAGCATGATGTCAACCCTATTCCTGTCTGTCTGACAGGCATCAAACACCTGTCCAGTCTCTGTCTCACACACAGAGAGAGAGAGAGAGAGAGAGAGAGAGAGAGAGAGAGAGAGAGAGAGAGAGAGAGAGAGAGAGAGAGAGAGAGAGAGACAAGGACGGAAGACCCCTCACCAGAGAGTATTTAGACGGCAGTGTCATTCAGTGTGTGTGCGTATGTGTGTGTGTGTGTGTGTATGAGTTCATAAAGCCAATTATAGTTTATAGAGCAACGTTTGGTCATAACGCTTTACTGATGTGCTGCTCTCTGCTGTTAACACTTCAGCCCTAACAACCACTGCACACAGAGACACACAGTTCCAATGCAGCAGAGCTAGCCCTCCCACATCCAAAGCAAATGTGTGTGTGTGTGTGTGTGTGTGTGTGTGTGTGTGTGTGTGTGTGTGTGTGTGTGTGTGTGTGTGTGTGTGTGCGTGTGTTTGTGAGTAACGTGAGAAAGGGCAGGTCCCTGAACACCTCAGTCATCATTCATTCTATAGTATTGAAGTCAAACTTGTGTCCACATAGTTTCAGTAATTTTTTTAGCTCATAAAATGCCAGAATCATGACGTTCCACACATAAAGGGGACTTCAGTTAGTCAAAACCCAAAAATATATAATTTACAATAATAGAGAAAAGCAGTACATCCTCACACTAGAGAAGCTGGAGCCGGCGGATGTTTGGCATTTCTCTTGATAAGATTCTCTTGACCAATTAATCGACTAATCGCGTCAGGACTAGAAGACATTTTACTGATACAGTATCTAGTCTACTGTGCACAAATGTGGCAAGAAACACACACACACACACACACACTTATACAACACATATTTAGCTGTGTGGCTTGTAAGTCAGCGTCGCGTCCAGACTGTCGATCAGAAGCGTCAACACCTATAAATACAGCGAGTGAGAGAAACGCTCCGAATAGTGACAGAAAAGATGGACTGCTGTTTCAGGGGACAGAAGAGGGGAGGAAGGGGGGAGGTGGAATACCTCTGCCGGTATCTGGTATATACCCCATCACCACCAGCCTGTAAATGTAACTGGATGCTCCAGTTGTGGAAAATAACCACTAGAGGGTGATCTAGCTATTGATAAGATTCAAGACTGCACGGCTGACGCCTTCGGAGACACCGAGGGAATCTTTGGTGTTTAAATTTAACGGAAAAAAACACTGCGTCAAGACTGAAATAGGTGCATCACCATGAGAAACCAGCATGGTTCCTGTTTTTGGTCGACAGCTGGTGTATCATCCTCAAACAGGACGTCTGAACTTCTTGTCATGACCTTTCTGGTGTTTCTTTCTGTGTGTTTGTGTTTTCTTCAGCCTAACTAAACAGAGTAAACATGTTGGAAAGGCCTTTACCATCATCCTTTAAATTATTCCAAGATTGTAATGACATACTGTAAGAAGACGGCCGTGCTCTCAGTAATCAGGTGGTGATGATTATTGATGCATGAAACTGTTATGCCACCTCGTCTCTGGAACGACCTGACTCTTTTAGATTGCATGCATGTACTTATTTGTGCATGCAGGCTAGCATATGTTTGTATACATAGATATATATGTATATAATAATAACATGTATTAACAACACTCTCCCTCTTTTGCTTTTACGGTGAAATGTTTGGTGTGAGGATAAACACTCACTTGCTTGCCGTGCTTTGTCCTTGTAAGTGGTGGAGAGGTCGTCGCTGACCGGGGTCTGCTGTGGTCCCACCATGGGCACCAGTTGTTTACCAGAGGCCGACAGCAGAGCCTCTTTGGCCCGTTCAGGGGACACGAGCGGCGGGCAGGTCAGCACGCTGCAGCTCCCGGCCTCCTGGAAGCCACTGTCCCCTTCGCCCTCCATCTCCATCGACCCCTGATCAGGGGTCGGTGCGAGCGTGTAAGGGGTCAGAGTGTGTGGGGTGTGTGCTGGAGTGGTCCACTCGGTCTGGAGACTCTGGTAGATTTCTCTGCGAGGGACGCCAGGCAGAGACTGACCTTCCCATTGCCCCTGCATGGAAACCCCTGCATCTGTGGCGCTCTCATACCTAAGAGGAAAGACGGAACACAACAAAGATTAGACACGGCAGTGGTGGATAGGAACCCCCAGTATGATGTTGCAGCTTTTTGGAAAGACTGATTCAAGAAGCCTTCTATGACAGACTACTTTGAGAACAGGAGGTATACGTCTGTAGTGGCCATTTGTCCGAAAAATCTAAAAAACATAAATCAAAGGGGCCACTGACGCACCGTGGGTTTGTGGTCTACGCAGGCAAAAGAATGCATTGTCCATACAGGATTACATTTTTCTCATGATTTATTTAGCAAAACAAAACAAAAGAACAAAGAAACTCCTGTCGCTGCCTCTCCAGCTGTGGTAAAAAAACATAGGCCCACGCTGGTGCATGCTGGTCCTGTACCTGCCTACTCCTATATATAACTTCAGGTGCCCACAGTGTTAACCAATTCATAAACAAACGAACAAACCAAAAAACTAAGTGTACTTAAACAACAAAATAATTATACTAAATACTAAACAAATGACTATCAAAAGAAAAGGCTATCTTAATATATCAAAAAATCTAACCTAAATATATATATAAAGAATCTAGAATAATTAAACAATACTACTTGTGAATAAAATAACTAAATAGTAACATCAAATGAATAGCTCCTACAACGTCCCTTACCCGCTCATCTCTGAGGTCTCCTCCTCCTCTTGGTTGCCGTGGCGCGCAGGTGAGCGCGTGTGAGGAGGTGTGCGCCGTTGGCGACGGTGCGTGATCGACTGCGTGTCTGCGTCACTGTCTGTCTCTCCGTAGTAAGCCTCGCTGTCTGGAGGGGAAGTGATGCCCTTGGGTATCCCGGTAGGGGAGAGGATGGAGGCACGGTGGGAGGGCAAGGGAGCCGCGGGGGGAGACGGGGCCCTCATGGAGGAGCGGGGCGATGCGGAGCAAACGGAGTAAGATGAGGAGTGCAGGAGTCCAGAAGGGGCTCTGGAAACATACAGATGACAGGTTGTTAAAAATGCAAAATGTGCATCTGTTTGTTTGAAACGTCTTCATGTAACAAAGGCTGTGCGTGCTCTGACCTTTTCACCCTCAGGTGGAGGGTAGCGCTCTCCATATCTATGAGGCTCATGGCCTGAGCATGACTGAGCTCTGCACACATCTGGTCCCCAATGGCAACAAGCTCATCGTGCTCCTTCAGTCCAGCTTTGCACGCTTTGCTGCGCCGGCGAACCTGAGAGGGATAGAGTTAATAACACATGTTAATACTTGTGGCTGAGGTAAGAGCACAGTAAACGTTTTCCACCTGATCTTCACGTTCCATTATTTATTAGACAGACAACAAGTCTGTCATCGTCAGGAACAGTTTGGAACGTAATGCTCCGATGTTTAATATGAACATTTGATGACTTTGGTAACTCATTGTCGTAGTATTTATCCCCCGACATCTTGCCCGACATCTTCCCCAACATCTTGTTCCTGCATGAAACCACCATTTTCCCGCAAAGTTTGAACAGTTTCTTGAACAGCTGTTTCACAGAGATATTTCAGATTTAATCTGTGATGTTCTCACTGGTTTTAAGGTGGAAGAGCTACGCTGGAAAATGGTGATAATTCCATCAACCAATTAGGATGCAATATTTTAATTAATAAACAAACTATATTTGAATCGTTACAGACATGTATGTCTGCATTTTACTTTAGTCCGGGGAGCAACTTGGGATTCTGAGTAAAACACTTAAGGACATATTGGCATGTGGACAGGAGGAGCTGGGGATCCTTGTGGCTAAAGCAAGACCCGCTCCAACCCCTGAGCCTTGAACCTCCTCATACTGCACCTGCACAGTCCTGATGAAGCATATTAACACTTTTTTTGTGTAAAACGCTTAATTAATATAAAGTAAGTTTTTTCAAAACTTTAACCTTATGTAATCATGAATATTTATCTTTTCTCACTTTGTAAATAATTGCACCTGCTGCACAGCAATTTCCTTTGGGACAAATAGAGTTGAATGTTTGTATTTTTAATGTACTTTTCATGGGCTTTAAACCATCTCAGTGGTCATATTGTGAGCGGTCATCCTGATTGTTTTCAGCATACTTCCTAAGTTAGTGAGAGCATTATTTGGTGAAATGGCCTGACGCATCTCTGACAAACTGATGAACAGTGTTCAGCAACAGGCAGTTCTCCTCCACTGCCAGCCATCTTTGTCCCCGTATCAGAATAACTCGTGAAGTCAGGCAGCTGTTTCTAGAGGTCGCCAAGAGATGATGTCATAGGATCCTTCAGGAAGTATGTCTGCGGGGGGTTGGTTGGGGGGGGGCTGGGTGATAGATGGGAAGGCGAGTATTCTCGTCCGCCAGATTGCAGTTTCCTCTACAAGAAGAAGATAAGGCCCTCAACTCTGTCTCCTCACGTATACACAGTCTAATACACACACCGTATCACTGTAGCAATGTTGAGGGGAGGAAAGTGTGTTCCCGCACCTACTTGGAGTCTCAAGTATTTGCCTTTGTCAGTATCTCTTGACCCGATGATCCCAACGCGGCTTCCACACAAACACACGTAAGGCGAGGCTGTCTCGTACTTTCCCAGCCAGACAAATGTACACACACACACACACATATAGACACATCGTGAAAGAGAGGGTTTGAACAGCTGCATCACCGGTCTGGACCAGGAGGGATGCCTGTCATTCACCATATGTTCCCTGCATACCCAAAATAAAACCTCGCAGGTCAACCACATTCCTAGACAGATGAAGAAAGACAGGGACTGTGATGGGAGGCAAAACCACAGACGATACTAGAACTTTACGAGACAGGAATGTGTACGAGAGTGTGTGTGTGAACAAAAGGCCTTTTTCCATGCTCAGCTTCCAAGCGCCTCTTAAATGAGCTATTCTGATCCTCTACTTTGTGCTCCAGTCCCAACCGGGCTTATCTGAGGTATGCCCAACCACACAAACGACAGGCCACACACATACACCAACATTCGGAAGCACACACTGATCAAACTCTATTCAAAGGTGACCTTATCTGCTTGAAAACCCTGGATGAAGAGAGGCCTTTGGTGTCACTCCGCTGTCACTTTTTAAATCAGAGGTTATGACAGTTTATTAGTGACCGGCCAGCTCTAAACGTCAGTGTGAGCGAGTTCGCATTCCACCTCTCCAGAATAGATGTTCTTATTAGAGACAACATTCTGGACTGTCAACAAATATAAACGCAGACACAAAAGGCTTTCGGAGAAACCAAACTGAAAAAAAGAAGAATATTCCTGGGGCTTTCAATTGGATTATTGTGTCCACTAAATGTGTGCTGGTGACTAATCTGAAATAAATGTATCGTCGACCACTACACAGACACGCAATGTGTGTGTGTGTGTGTCGTTGTGCACTTAAGATAAAAGTAATAATATAGAATGTATGGACACATATGCACTGTAGACTAACCTACAAGTCTCTAATACCGTACAATCGCTATCAGGATGCAGTGATGAAACCCGAGTCGAGATCAACCCCGAGACATGTGTTCACACTGTTCTGTGACCCACAAACGCAATCACAGCAGGGGGGATTTAAATTGAGTGCGGCCAAAAGAGCATGGGAAAGCTGTGGTATATCATGGAGGCACTGATGTAGAGGGGGGGAAAGTAACAGTGTAAAAGTAGCATTTTTCTGAGTAACAATACTTTGATAGAGAAGTTTAATGTGAAAAGACATCCTGATTAATATATCTTAATTATAAGCATTTCAATAAGACTTTGCCCATCAAACTCCTCCCTCTCCAATTCAGTGATGCTCTCCAAAGTAAGGTAATGCATGCCTTTCAAAAAGTACTCGTATTAAGTGGATATATACCCCTATAAATACCAGAAATACCAATAAGCGAATTACAAACAGCAAACCACAAGACTCACCATCAAGGCCTCAGACCGCAATTAACAGCTGCAGTCTCTATTAAACCCATCGACTCATGTTACCACCTTGGCAGTAAGTCTTTGTGATACATACTGTATGCACACACACACACACACACACACACACACACACACACACACACACACACACACACACAAATGTATAGGTTCCACTGTACCTTAGCCACCTGTAGAGGTTTTTGTTGCTCTGCTCCTCCCTGCAGTCTGAAGCCCCACGGGGAACCTCCCAAGAGGGAGACCACAATCTCCTCGGCTACCATCCCCGCTCACAGCTCACAGCCTGCTGTGTGTGTGACTGTGTACAAGTTGATCTCCCCTTCTTCAGTTCCTCACACTCTGTGAGTATCAATGAGAGAGAGTGAGGCTTCTGCCTCCCCGCTCCACTTCACGGCAAATCACTCCACCCATGAGGAGACAGGGGGTGGCTGGCTTTCATCCGCTTACACTGGAATGCTGTGACGGAGGGGTGGGCACTCGGGAGGGTGAGAAGGGGAGTGTGTGTGTGTGTGTGTTCATCCTCTATACAGCATTCAACACTTGCCATGTCACTCTCAAGCACTCTGTACAGGATGGGATGCTTGCTGATACAGCCTCCCGAAATAACCACGAGCACCACTCCCTCTTTGACCCCCGGCTCAGCCGTTCTGGCCAGCAGCCGGTCTGCTGAGGCGGCTCACAGATTTGTCTTCATCTACCAACAGCACCCCGACCTTAAAGGACAGACGGGGGGAGGGGGGTTCAGTTGGTTTTCTGTCAATACAATTCCTCGTCATTACAGCGAGTACTAGAGGGAGTTGATCTCCAAGGAAATATAATTGTTGATCCTTCAGCTGTCAAGTGTTTTAGTAAAGCACTGTTGGGGGAGATGGTGCATACTGGCTCTCGTGCTGCTGTTCATCAGCTTCAACATCTCTGATCCTGCAGAGGATTGCAGAATTTATTAGCCAAAATGACTTGGCCCAACAACCACTTAAATCTTATCATCTAATACAACTGCATGCCAGGTTTGTGTTGTAATTCCAAATTGTACCTGATTGCAAGGGGAGCTGGGCCCAAATTTGGCCAAAGTGGAGCAGTTTACAGCCCAAAAACGTACTTTGGCCTATCCAGATGGCCGCCTCTTGTCACATTATAATAATTTGATAGATGAGAGGATAACCAAAGTCATATTGGCACTTAGCCTAAGGGAAAATTAAAAGAGCCAACAAAGTATATGTTTATGGCAAATGTAGTTTTAAATTAAACATAGGCCCTTGCATAATTTATTCAATACGTTTCAAATGTTAAAGATGTGGACTGCCTACTTAACATTGCACCAGCTACACAATTACTTTAACAAAAGCTAGAGTTGTAATTATTATTATTTTTTTGTAACTATTATTTTAAACGTCAATACCTGAGTTTACAGTACCCTCACACATACAGTACCTGCTCCTAGTAAACAGTGTGGTGCTCTCGCTACAGTAAATGAGGTGCGCGTGGGGGGGGGAGTCTCTCTGCGGTGCCCGGATGTGGACGTGGCACAGCGCTGCAGCAGTTCCGCTGAATGTCCGCTTCTGATACCAAGAAGGGATTAGTGAGAAACACCTCGGGACGACATCGGCTCCAGTTTGTCGGCCGCCGGGTACCACATCACAGTTTCCCCCCCGAGCAGAGAATAGCTATTCACAACACATCGGAGGTACGTTTCTATTTGAAACTAGTTAACGCGTGACATCGCTGCCCGGCTTTGACAGGAGAGTTTAGACTTTCGCTTCGTTTGCTAATGCTAGCTAAATGCTACGGCTCTGCTAGCAGTGCTCTGCGGAATAGCTGGAGGTTACTAGCTTAGCTAAGCTAGTAGCTTAAGCTAGTAGGCTAACGTTAGCTACATTTGGTCACAGCTGATTCAGCCACTGCTGCTGTCACCGGTGATTCAAGTTGTATGGATGCTACCGTTAGCGATCCAACGGTTACTTAGCTGTCGTGCATGAGAAGTTTGTTGAATTAAACATTAACTGTTAGCCACAACACGACAACCAGGCTCTGTGTTTTGAGCTTTTGCTTTGACATGTCAACGTAAAGCTAAGCTAGCGAGCTAACTGTAATGCGGCACGGGGGGCTGCTCTCGTTAGCACACCGCTACGCTCCCTAGCTTTCCATACTTCACCTCTACCAGGCTGGCGTTGACTTCTATGACCTACGTTTGCCATTCTCAAATAGTCAGTTTCTTCACCAGTTTTGAATAGTTGTCTAGTGTTTGACTGAGACTGCTAACCCGGTCCCTTAACCCAGATGTGGGTCACTCAGTAGGCCCGACATACTAATTAGCTGTACGGCTCCAGCGATTGTATTTCTCGTTGTGGCACCTGCACCGCTGAATTATTCAAAAGGCCCGTGTTTGTCTGCTATGTGATACTCATCACTCTGTCATAGCGGTTATGCCCGGTCTCCAGACGCGAAGTAAACACAAGCCACGCCAGTGGTGAACTTCTGTTAGCGACGTTGAAGTTGACATGAGATATCATGCGCGTAAAGTTGACTTCCACCACTGAGTTACCTTCTGGGGGTCTTCTCATGGCCCGTAAACATTGTGGCACATGCAGAAGTCCAGTATGGCACACTGTCTTCACGGTGTCAGACAGTTGTACTCACCCTCACAGCTGAGAGCACTAACATCTGTCACTGCTCTTGTGGTTTGTGTCTATTAAGCTTCATATTAGTCTCGGTCCACTTTGAGTGACTTGTACTCATTTCAGCGTGTGTGTGTGTGTGTGTGTGTGTGCATTGAATAGTCAAAGATGGTAGGTCTTAGGTGTGGCCAAGTCAAACATAAAAAGTCATTAAGGGTGTTGTCACCGAACCAGGAAATATAAACGTCACTAGAAAGCTTTTATTTGTGTCCGACTGTTGAAACTTGTGGAGCCCGACAGGCTTTTAGTGTTTTCCATTACTCTTCCTGTTTGTTGCTTCAGATGCAATGTGACAGCACACTCGGTTGGGGTCATGTATGTTTTCGTGGGACTGCCTTCAATTCTCTCCGCTCTGTCTCGTTAGACGATAACAGAAATGATTCCCCTGTATATCGGAGAATATTACAACTGAATTTCTCAATTATTTTTCTTAATAGAGAGAGAAAGATTAGTTGTTTACACTCCGGACATCGTGGTGATGAAATCTCTGAAAACAGGCTTAACGAGTTTAGTCTTTTGATTGTGTCACAATTGTATCCAGATTTAGGGATGATCTGAGGATGAATGTAAACCAGCACACTCCAATGGCCTCTCCGTATGGCCAGCCCCAGCCTGGCTACGGCCAACCTGGCTACGCACCCCTGGACGGGGGATACCCCGCGCCCTATGCTCCCTACAACGGCCCTGCTTCAGCCTACCAGCCCGGGGCCCCACCACAAGGTAAACACTGCTTCTGAACACGTTTGCATATGAGTTAGTTCAGAGTAAGAGAGAGAGAGAGAGAGACACACCAGGTCAGCTTTGATGCTCTGCAAGATCTCATAGAGGAGTCTCCTACCTACCTACCTACCTGCCTGCCTGCTTCTCGTCATGTGATTGTTCATACATGTGTGAGAACAGCACTGTGCCTCTGCAAACTAATCTGAATCTTGACTGCCCTCTCGTATCTTCACGTTGCTTTAAGCTTTTCCCTACATCTTTCTGTGTTTGCCCTCTTTCCCCCTTTTCTTGTATTTCAGGTTATTCTCCTTTCTCAAGCTTTCCCTCTAAGGCTGTGGCTGCCAACCCAGTCTCTGATCTCTCCTCTCCTCTCGACTTAGGTAACTGCCTCCTCTCTGTTTCTTACTCCATTCATTTCACACTCCACATGCTCTGCAAACATGGGATCCTCCGTACCCGCGGGCATTGTTCTCCCTGCCATGTTCTTTACATAAAGTACAATAGAGGAGGATCATTTGAGTCTACTCAAAGCCAGCGGTTAAGCATAGCAGCCGAGCAGTTGCTATCCTTTTTATTACCAGACGTTTGTATTTCCTACAAATGTGAGCCACGCTTTTAATATGTCAGTTCGATATCTGCTGGTCGTATTGATTTTCTATTTGTCAACATTGCATTTTTACCCATATTGTTGTTATTTCAGTGGTTTATTGTGCCCCACCCTCTCAGTATGGACATCACTTTTTTTTAATCAGCAAACTACTAGGCTGACAGTTTCTCATGACTGCAATTTTAAAACGGTAAAAACAAAGACAAGTTGACAACCTGACAGTCGCTCGGCTGGGTTTTACATCCTAAAATTATCCTCTGGTGTTTATTTCCAGCCTTCTTCAGAGAATCGTGCTGTTTTCGGTCTAGTCTGTGCTCCCGACCCCAGAGCCAAAATCTGGAAATGTAATCAGTTGGTTCTAAAAATGTATTTGGGCACCGCAGTGGCCTATAGCCACGTTTAGCCTCTTCTGCTAATCTCGTCACATTAGAAAGATTGGTATCGGAATGAATTTAGGATTAGTTGTCTCCGGGTGGAATGTGGTTTTTGCAGGTATAGGTGTAATCTTCTGTCCCTGCATTTCAGGTCCTGCCAGGGGTCCTCCCACCTCTGGCGCGCCTCCAGTCTCAGCACCTCAACCGTATAATCAGTACAGTCACAGTCAAGGGGACATGCAGAACGGACCCCCGCCTATGACACAGGCACCACCCAGGTAATTACGTGTGGATTGTTATTCCCTGAAATATATTTAGACCGTGGGTTTTATCAAACATTGTACACACAACTCCAATTTCATCAGACAACTTGTGTCTTTAACGCAGCGTAGAATGACCTGTTTGTACGCACTTAAACATTTCATTTCCTACGTGAGTTTCACTTGTAGCAGGTTATTCAAACTCCGCAGGTTTCACTTCATAAATTCATCTCATTCAAGCAGGCGACAGAATCAATTAAACCAGATAACTGCACCGAGACGGTCTAAAACCTCAGGACTCGGTGCTCCTCCAAGAAGACTGTCATGTGGTTAGTTTGGAGTGAAAGTGGACTCCAAAGCAAATTATTCAAAAATGCACTCAATACGATGTGTGTTGAGAGAAATTATGACTCGTAATAGACAGCAGGGGCTCGTGCTTGAAACGCCCTCCTAGCGTGTCTGAATTATACAAATGTTCAGTTGTGGAACTTTGGCTACTTTGTGTTTGTTTCTGTTCACTAGTCCTTCTGCTGCTACAAGACTCATGCGAGGTCTTTGCACAAGCGTACGCGTAAAAATACGATGCAAAACAAAACAGGGTTACTCATAAACACGGCCGCGAAATAGCTTGAAAACCAGATTTCTCTAATCCGCTACCCCGATTACAGAAACCAGATTTTAGCATTTACGTGCCAGTTAATCAGCTTACTGTAGAACACCGACTGCACTTAAGTGCGTGTGCATACACACATTGAAATATGTTCGTGTTTCCAGGCCTGCTGCGTCTCAGCAATACAACCAGGGAGCTGTGAACCTGTCGGGGCCACAACCCTCCTATCCCCAACACTACGGGCCCCAGCCCTCAATGCAGCAGGTCACCAACCAGATGACTGGGATGCAGATCACCTCTGGACCGCCAACACCTGCGGGCCCCGGATACGGTAAATTTGGCTGGATTTATATTTCGTGATGTGATGTGGACGTAACAAAGGTTTAAATGTCGCCCGGTGATAATCACGCTGCCTGTCGCTCTCTCCTTAGCTCCGCCTCACAGCTCCCAGCCTCCTGTCAACACCGCCTATTCAGCTGCGCCTCCACACTCTTACACCCAAGCCCCTCCCCCCGCGTCCTCTGCCCCGACCCAACCGCCACCTCCAAGCGGCCCTGCAGCTTCCCAGCAATACTATGGAGGCCCACCACCTCCTTCTCAACAGCCATTCAACTCTTCTCTTCCGCCTACGTCTCAACAGCCGTTCGCCTCTCCCGCGCCACCGCCTCCTTCCTCTCAGCAAACCTTTCCTCCCTCCTCCTCCTCCTACTCGGGTCCTGCGCCTACACCCGGCCAAGCTCCCGCTCCCCCCGTGTCCCCGCCACAGCAGTCCTTCCCTCCGACCCAGCCCCCCTTCTCCTCAGCACCTCCACCTGCCAGCCATCCTGCCTTCGTCTCCGGCCCGCCTCCCCCAGCCCAGGGCTCCTTCCCGCCTAGAGCCGCCCCTCCTTCCTCTCAGCCTGGGTCTTTTCCGCCTCCTGGTCCTCCTCCAATCTCGATGCCCCCTGGCCAGTACCAAGGCCCCATGCCGCCCCAACAGCAGCCCCCTCCATCCCAGCCATCTCCGTACCACTCAGGTCCACCTCCTCCCAGAGTTCAGATGCCTCCCACCTCCATGGCCCAGAGCAACCACCTACCTCCCGGACCACAGGGCCCACCGGGCCCTCTTGGGCCCATGCAGCAGCCTCCATCTCAGCCCGGCATGCAGGGAGGATACCCTCCTCAGCAGAACGGTGAGCAGACTGCCACAAAGTGGAAGCTAGATGGATTTGTGTTGTCGTCTCCATCACTAAGCCTTTTTCTTGTTGTGTTCAGGTGCGTTTGGGCAGGTGAGAGGCCCTCAGCCCGGCTATGCAGGCCCGTATCCCGGTCAACCAAACTACGGGGCCCCTGCAACAGCACCGGCTCCTGCTCCCGCTGCACAGAAAAGACTTGATCCAGATTCCATTCCTAGCCCGGTAAGCACACGCAAACATGTACTTTCATAATTTCTCAGTTTGGAAGTAGTTGTGAGGAAAGATGACTTTGATTTTACACTCAGTGTCCAGTTTATTAGTTACACTGAGCTGTTGTGTTGAATTGGTGTGTCTAATATGAGTGTATATGATTTTGCATGTACCTCTGGGGGGCTGGGCAATAAACCATCCTTACATTGAATTGGATTTCTTATCATATTATCACATTGTTGTATCATGATAACCAATTCTGTCATCTCAATGTATGACACCAGGTATTTAGCATTCAGTATTTTTTGACCAAATCATAGAACATTCACAGTATTTGTTCAATATTACAATTGACTTTACTCTGCAGTCTAATAACAATTCAAATATCTGCTATCGGCAGGTTTTCATGGCTTGCTCCTGTTGTATTTGTTGTCATAATGCTGGTTTCAAAGCTGCCTTAGAGGGCAGATCTCTATTGAAAATGATGTTTCTTGAAATTCAGAAAGATATAAGTTTAAAAACAAATGAGTTAACTCCTCGTGGGGCCTCACATCCACTACTGGATATCACACAACATGAGAATGACCCGATGGTTACCTTGACATCGCCCAGCTCTAGCGCCACAGAAGTCTAACCTTGTCATATTGTCTCACGCGTCTTTTACTCACACGTCTCATGTATTTATACCTTTGTAACCTTCTGTTGTGGTCTTTACATTTACAGCTGCTTAGCATGTGTGTCAAACAGGCCACTGGTATATGAGTCAGTATCTACCTGCGCTTGACTGTGATAGTCTGCAAAACAACTAATCTACAATCAAAACTACTGATCAGTTTCTGTCTGAATAACAACGGTGCTGCCTGCTACTCAGCGTAGTCTTGCTGATTTTTCTCTTCTCACACTTTTTTTTTTTTTTTTAATTATATTTCCACTCTTTGTATTGATTTATTTTGTCCTGTTTTGCACAATTTTTGCTGGACAAACTTTTGAATGTAAAGCAAGCGTCTGACATGCCGGCTGTGCAGAAATCAAGACATAGAATAGATCCAGACGCTATCCCCAGCCCAGTAAGTTTCCTGTGTGCCTGCCTCTTCCTCTGCTTCATCCTGTCCTCTCTGCCCGCTCGCACTAACCCACAGCTTCCACCTCCTGTTCTGTCCTGCTGGCCCCTTAAAGTCAGTAATAGTCACAATGGGGAAAGATGGGCTCCTGTGGGCAAAGAAGAAGTTAGTTATATTGTGTTATGTTTATGGCTCAGTCATGCCTGCTGATTAATGTTTCGCCAGGAAATATACGCTGATCTGACACAATCTGGCATCTTTTATATTCCAGCGCTAATGCCCAAATAAAACTGTCACAGTCCAAAGGAAACGCCAGTGTAAATGATTGTTTAAAGGAATGGAAGTAGTGAGACATTTTGGGGGAAAATTCCTTTTTGCTTTCTTGCTGAGAGGAAAACAAAAAGATAGTTGATACCACTCACATGTATGTACACAAAATGCATGCTAAATTAGCTTAGCACAAAGGCTGGAAACAAGGGGGTAAGTGTAAAAAGGACAAATGTTTCTCAGCTATCTCTCGGCAAGAAAGTACTTTTCCCAAAATGTTCCTTTAATGATCATATTTGTGTTTTAGAGATTATGAGTAATATTTTGGCCTTTTCTCAGAATACTTCTAATCTTAATCCCACTACCCATCACCATATGCGCTGCATCATACCCATGTGTTGGTCACTCCTACTACCTCACACCCATCGCACTGATTCTGTGTTTAATCGGGACTCTGAGAACGCCTGTCTTAAGTTAACTTGAGAGTAGTGTTAAAGGTTTGACCGCCACGTCTTCAAAAACCTCTCTGTGCCTTGCATGCTAGCCTGCGATGTTTTTGACTTACCCACAATTCCTTGCATTAATGGCATGCCTTGATAAATCCTGCGCTTTTTTCAAGGAGAAACGTCACCGCAGTCATGACTCGGCTGTGATTTCTTTTCATCCACAGATGTTGACTGGTTTTGAGTGTGCTTTAGTAGCTGCTGATGTGTGCGGGTTGGGGTTGTGTGAAAGTCATCTCCTGCATGTCTGTTCAGTGTTCCTCTTTTTTGACTTTGTGGGACTCGGGGGGGGACAATGTATCGTGACCTCACATGTGTGTTTGTGCCGGAAACCTGTATGAATTATTTTGTCCCCATCTTTCCTTTTTTAGATCCAGGTAATAGAGGATGACAAGGTCAAGACCACCGAGCCGTTCACCACAGGGGTCAGAGGTCAGGCCCCACCGCTGGTCACCACCAACTTCCAGGTTAAAGACCAAGGTAGGTTCAAACCCTCCGTGTGCAACGGGTTTGTGGATCGAGTAACGATTGTAATATTGACGGACACTCTGTGTTTTTAGGGAATGCCAGTCCCCGGTTTGTCCGCTGTACGGCGTACAACATGCCGTGCACAGCCGACATGGCCAAGCAGTCTCAGGTGCCGCTGGCCGCCGTCATCAAGCCCCTCGCCACGCTACCGCCGGATGAGGTGAGCGATGACTCCTCCTCTCTCCTGTTCTGGAAATGTTGTGAGCCCTTTGTAGACGGGGCTCTTTGATAATTGATTAAATATTTTAGTCATTTTGCAAGCAAACACGTGCTCTTTTATCATGTGTGCTGAATATCTTTTGCCATTTGACCCGTTGACCAATGAAAATATAAATCTATTATAAATGAAAGCAGCCCTTTTTCACTATTTAGTTTTAGATAGTTGTGTTAATCTGTTGCTTTTCACTCATCTGTACGTTCCACACTGCTTCCACTGTGATACTACTTTTTCTTTCTTTTAGCCTTAACCTGATTTGATAAAAAGATTAATGTGTGTAGTATTTAAGACGGGATGATATGTCAGCGGGATAATCTGTCTGAAAAACAAAAAGGTGGGAGTGGCTTCATGACCTTGTTTCATGCACTCACCACATGCGTAATGAATATGCATCTGGACTAGTTTTACGTTACATCACTTTGGCAGGAAAGACAACGTTATATAAAACGGGGTATTACGTTACCTCCTGTATCAGTAATTCTGTTTTTCGATGAAGTCGCCCTCGTAGCTAAATTGTAGCTTATTTATTCAGATATTTGGATGAGGCTTCTCTCACTCCTTTCATTGGCTCTCTTGTCAGACGCCTCCATACCTGGTGGACCACGGCGAGGGGGGTCCAATCCGCTGCAACCGCTGCAAGGCCTACATGTGTCCGTACATGCAGTTCATAGAGGGAGGTCGGCGCTTCCAGTGTGGCTTTTGCAGCTGCGTCACAGAGGGTGAGTTTCCATCTCGGACCACATAATAAAATATGTATTTTTCTTTTTATTCAACTCACTGTTCTGATGTTCCTGCTCCTCTCCTTCAGTGCCTCCACATTACTTCCAGCATCTGGACCACACCGGTAAGAGGGTGGACTGCTACGACAGGCCGGAGCTTTCGCTGGGCAGCTACGAGTTCATGGCCACTGTCGACTACTGTAAGGTGAGTCCTCTCTGCAAGACAACACACCTTCTGCTCACTGGACTCACAGATTACTCAACCGCCATCATTGTTCTAAGAGCTCTGTTTTGGTACTGTAATGAAATTCTGAGTTTACCCATAAAACCCCTCAAGGATCTGCAAATGTCTCTGTAGCAGCTTGTTTAATGCATTTGATCACAATAATGAACAAAGCCATCATCAACTATTTACAAAAACAAGCCTCAGTCAGTTATTACCCATTTAACTAATAAAATCAAAGCCTGCAGGCTACTCTCTTAATTCAGTCTGGCTGAAATTGGGTTGGTCTACATTTTATTTTAATCTGTTTGGAAATGATTCTGTGCAGCGCAGATAACAATACTGGAATGGAAGAATTGCAGAATCTGTGTGTACGGTTGATGCGTCACTATTCTTTACACATGACTTCACACACGTGTATGGGCTCGTCTCTAACAGAACAACAAGATTCCTCAGCCTCCGGCCTTCATCTTCCTTATCGACGTGTCCTACAACGCTGTGAAGAGCGGCATGGTCAACATCGTCTGCGAGGAACTCAAGACCCTCCTAGACTACCTGCCCAGGTACGCACTCGCATAAACACATGGAGAGAAGAGGAAAGGGAGAAAAAGGGAAGCAGTAAATGATGAAGTGAGGCGATAAAGAGAAAGGGAAGTAAAAAGGATCAGAGATGGAAAAGAAGAAGGAACATTTCCTCTTAAGAGTGCGGATTTTAAAAGTGTCAGTTTAAACACTCCTTTCTAACTCGTGTCAGGAAATGCAAAGTTTACCATTCTCCCATTTCATCCTCTGCTTATATAGTAAAATATGATACTTGAACTGATGAAGGCACTTGCAAGTGACAGTGTAGTACAAAATGTAAACCATACGTTGGTGTTTCATTTTTACTTTTATGCTTCCTTACTTTACCACAGGGAGAACCCAGAAATGGACTCCGTGGTGCGGGTGGGTTTCGTCACCTACAACAAGGTTTTGCACTTCTACAACGTCAAGGCCAGCCTGGCCCAGCCCCAGATGTTGGTGGTGTCGGACGTATCGGACATGTTCGTACCGCTGCTCGACGGCTTCCTGGTCAACGTAAATGAGAGCCGGCTAGTTATCGAGAGGTGGGAGAACAACGAAAACCAAAACACAAGTTAACAAATACATGAGGTGTGTGTAAGGACGGATAGATTGATCCATTTTAATGACACGTTGTTTGTGTTTTCCAGTTTGCTGGACCAGATCCCTGAGATGTTTGCAGAAACCAGGGAGACGGAGACGGTCTTTGGACCCGTCATCCAGGCAGGACTGGAGGCCCTCAAGGTAACCGCGTATTACATCACGAGCCTGTTTACATCTAGTGTCACTCACCAAAACACACTGCGGGCATCTTTGAGGTCTAACAACGTGTTGAATACATATCCGATGAATCTTTACCCGGTCTTAATACATGTCACGATGTTAATTTTCCACTTTTAATTCCCAATCCGCTGACATGCCTGATGACTTGTATGTTGCTGTGTCACTTTCTCAGGCTGCAGACTGCTCAGGGAAGCTGTTTGTGTTTCACTCCTCTCTGCCCATCGCAGAGGCTCCTGGAAAACTAAAGAACAGAGAAGACAAGAAGCTGATCGGGACGGATAAGGAGAAGGTAAACACCAGTGTAACAAGTTTATTGTGTACTTAGCATCTTAATAGGTATCTCTCACTGACTTACCATCCTCTTCTGTCCTCTTCAGTCTCTGTTTCAGCCCCAGGTGGCTTTCTACAACACGCTGGCGAAGGAGTGTGTAGCGCAGGGCTGTTGTGTGGACCTCTTCCTCTTCCCCAACCAGTATGTGGACGTAGCCACGTTAGGGGTGGTTCCCGTCTCCACTGGAGGGTCCGTCTACAAATACACCTACTTCCAGGTGAGAGAAAGTCACTCTTTTCCTCTTTTTGTGGATTATATTTGTGCTACCTGAGCTGTATGATATAACGTAGCCCCTGTAGCTATTTCTCTATGTATTGCTCTGTTGAAATGCCACCTGGGTCATTCGCCATTGTGTAACATGTTCTCATTGTGTGTGAGACTCATTGTGTGTTTTCTTTATCCCAGGCTCAGTCGGACACGGAGCGATTCTTGAACGACCTCAGACGAGACGTTCAGAAACTAGTGGGCTTTGATGCCGTCATGAGGGTGCGAACCAGCACAGGTGAGGCTGAAAACAACCACAACAACAACAAAAACACCGGCCGAGAGATATGCGACGACTAAATTCATGATCCTTCCTCTCCTGCCTCCTCCTCCCCTCAGGTATCCGGGCGACGGACTTCTTCGGCTCCTTCTTCATGAGTAACACCACAGACGTGGAGCTGGCGGGCCTGGACTGTGACAAGGCCGTCACCGTCGAGTTCAAACACGACGACAAGCTCAGCGAGGAGACGGGGGCGCTCATGCAGGTTTGTGTGCGCAACAAAGTCCTTTCAGGAGAGGAGACGCATTCTATCTGTAGTTTCCGAATCAGCCAATTTAAGCCAGTTCATTTAGTGAGAAATGCCCGTCCTGTTTGTTTCAGTGCGCCGTGCTGTACACCAGCTGCAGCGGCCAGCGGCGTCTCCGCGTCCACAACATGGCGGTCAACTGCTGCTCCCAGTTGGCTGACCTCTACCGCAATTGTGAGACCGACACAATCATCAACTTCCTCTCCAAATACGGTGAGGAGCAGCTCTCTTTATACACTACAAATGTACACATTCAGCATTGTGCTCTCAAAGTCTGAATAAGGTGCGACTGGAGAAACGAGTTACATTTTCTAAAAATACTATCGAGCAAAGCCCAGCTGCTCCAGTTCGCCAACAGTAGAAAGCCGCACCTGTTCCCGATAGCTTGCTGCTATGAATGTTTGCAGCTTTGTAAGTTTGAAGCTGGGCCGTGTTCAGAAAGGTGGGAGATGGCAGATTGTAATTGGTTCCAGTGTAAAACAGCTTATTTTGTTTCTGTGTTGTTGCAGCTTTCCGAGGCCTCCTGAGCAACCCCACTAAAGCGGTGAGAGACACTCTGATCAACCAGTGTGCTCAGATTCTGGCCTGCTACCGGAAGAACTGTGCAAGCCCCTCATCAGCTGGTCAGGTACTAAATATTGTATTTGTGCCCAGCAGAGTTGTTGTTATTGATGTTATGTTACACTTAAGTTCAGGATCACATTTTGCATCACACTAAATATCAGAGATTTCTCAGGCTGATGTTTTGTTTCATTAAAAATTAAATAGATTCAGAGCACAATCCATGCACTTACAAACAATATAATTACCATAGCAGACAAAGTTATGAAACTCTACCTTCACACATATTTACTCATTGTGTGTGTGTGTGTGTGTGTGTGTGTGTGTGTGTGTGTGTGTGTGTGTGTGTGTGTGTGTGTGTGTGTGTGTGTGTGTGTGTGTGTGTGTGTGTGTGTGTGTGTGTGTGTGTGTGTGTGTGTGTGTGTGTGTGTGTGTGTGCGCTTAGCTGATCCTCCCGGAGTGCATGAAGCTGCTGCCGGTCTACCTGAACTGTGTGCTGAAGAGTGACGTTCTGATGCCGGGAGCCGACGTGTCGTTGGACGACCGGGCTTACCTGAGGCAGCTGATCAGCTGCATGGACGTCGCAGAGAGCCACGTCTTCTTCTACCCCCGCCTGCTGCCGCTGGTGAGGCCACACAGCAACACAGAGCCATGAATTATTTGGCCCGGTACCAAAGCCCAACGTGTGCTGACTAACGTAAAATAGCATCAGCTGTGAGAATAATCACATTTTAGATCGGGCAGAAGCATTTCTGTGTTGGTCAAACAGGCGAGCCTCATATGAATCATAAAATCAAGAGTTTGCTGCCCTCTATTATCATACTCAGCCTGTGTGTTATTCATAATACAGTATTCAAACCAGATGAAAATACATCTGCATAATTATGCTCTCATAGAACAAAGAACCAGACACGGGGCTTTCTTTTTGATGATGATGATGCTTTTGAACTTCCTCCATCACAACTATTTTTATCATGAGAATGCTCCACAGTGTGTGATTCTCTCATGCTAAGTCTGGAGCATTGTAGACTTAACAAGCTCTGTGGTGTTATGCATCACACTTGTAGACTTTGGGAGCATGTCTGCTCGTGTCTTTACAGTACAGTAGTGGTGTGCTCAGCTAAAGACCTGCACGCTTTGCACACTCTAGTGTTCAAACTGTGAATACAAGAAAAGACCGTTAAGAGAAGATGCTGCTTTGGTGCTTTACTCCCTCAAGTCTCTGTTCATCTCCGCCATTAAAACAGTCCTCATGTTTGCAGGGGAGGACGATGAAGCTTCCTTTGATTAGAAGAAGGCAACACTAACATGTTCGTCTACTGTTGGACTTTCAGACGAAGTTTGAGAGTGGCTCGTTGCCGGTGGCGGTGAGGGACTCGGAGGAGAGGCTCTCTAAAGGCGGACTTTACGTCCTGGAGACGGGGCTCCACCTCTTCCTGTGGGTGGGAGCCAGCGTTCAGCAGGAGCTGCTGGTCAACATCTTCGGCACGCCGAGCTTCAGCCAGATAGACCCGAGCTTGGTGAGATGCTTGTTGACCGTAGCTGACTGAGCCACAGCCACTCTTTGCTTCCAGTTTCTGTCCGTGCATCAACTAGTCATGTGATAGAATGAATACCAAATGTTTAAAATATTCAATTTCTGTTTCAGACAAGTCTGCCAGTGCTGGACAACCCCTTCTCTCAGAGACTGAGGGAGATCATCGAATCCTTCAGAGCACAGAGATCACGATACATGAAGGTAAGCGTTCTCTTTTCTTTACCTCTCTGATGTCTTTCAGTCCGACCGCTTTGTGTCCCGCTTCCGTTTTGTCTCTTATTTGATGCCTCATTTAGAATAACACTTTCTAGAAATCACGTTTCAACACTTGGAAATAATAATTGTTAGTTTCTGCCTTACTTGCCAGTTCTTCATACTCTACTGTACGGACACATTAAGGTTTGATTCCCTCCTTTAACTCACACGAGCTCGCTCTCACACCCGTCTCCTCTTCTGTTTGCAGCTGATGGTGGTGAAACAGGAAGACAAATCCGAGCTGATATTCAGGCACTTCCTGGTCGAGGACAAGAGCGCCAGCGGGGGAGCGTCATACGTGGACTTCTTGTGTCACATGCACAAGGAGATCCGCCAGCTTCTAAGCTAGGCCTACAGACCTCCACCCCCACCTCCACCTGTATGATCCCCCCCCCCCCTCCCCCCTCGGTTCACCCTTCCTTGTGAAAGAAAGCGCTTTATCTTTTTTTTTTTTTTTAACCTTATAAACTAAAGCTCTCCTAGCTGTCTGTCAGCTGAGAGACCAGCTGGCAGATCACGGTGTGCGTGTGTGTGTGTGTGTGTGTGTGTGTTAGAGTGTGTGTGTGTGTGTGTTAGAGAGTGTGTGTGTGTGTGTGTGTGTGTGTGTGAGTAAGAGAGTCTGATGTTAATAGAGCTTTACTCTGCCTCAATTCTACTGCTCCAATACAGCAGGAGCAAAATAACTGGCGAGGGAGGGTAATGTACATACACAAGTGAACCGATATGTATGTATGTATGTGAGTGAGTGAGTGAGTGAGTGAAGGAGACGGCTGATGCTGGTGAGTGAGTGAAGGAGACGGCTGATGCTAGTGAGTGAGTGAAGGAGACGGCTGGTGTGTAGTCGGTGTACTGTCTGTATTACGAGCACTGAAAGTCTGTTTTGAGTGCATTAATGACCCTCGGATAGCAAACACTTTTTATATGATTGAATCCCAATAGAGTGAAGGAGATTTACATACCAACACATAAATATTAAGTATATGCTGGTCGTTCTGTCTCTTCTCCCCTTTAATCATGGCCTTAGTACCCCCCCCCCCCCTTCCCCATGCTGCTCCAATCATCCACAGTGTGTGTGTGTGTGTGTGTTTCCAGTTATAGGATTAGTCGCCTACTGACCAATTCTTATTTCCGGGTGTGAGCATCCAAATTGAAGGCAAAGTTAACCGCTCAGTCTGGAGTCTGATGACCTGTTTACCTGCAGAGGTATCTCCAAATATCAAATCTGGTTCCGGTGTCCACGAGGGAAGTGAGACACCTGGCTGCTGTGTTATTACAGTAATTGGTATAATCCAGATTTGTTTCAAATCGGCTTCAGTTGAGTTTCTGTTGACGCAAACATCTGGCCCAGATGTTTGCGTCACCGATGAAGCCGACGTGCATTTCAAGTTGCTGTCATGATTCTCTTGTGAGAGGAAGCTTTCATTAGTTCAAAGTCTATGCAGCAAAGATGAAGAGGCCTGACACACAATATAGAAAAAAGGAAATGGACGGGTGTGAACTTTTGATCTCAGCATCACAGTGATGGGAAATTCTTCCGTGATTAGTGTCTGTGGACGATTCTGCCTGTTGACGTGTGTGTAGTGCTGCAGACTTTGTATAAATCAGACGTTCTGACGTCCAAAAATATATTTAAACACAATATGGAAAGAAGAAAAGAGCAATTTCCAGCAGACAGAACGACGGCAGGTAAATGGACATAAGTTAATGTTTGCAAATTTTGAGTTGTCGTCGCACTGACTATGTTCAGTGTGTAAATAAAATATATAATCTGTACAGAATTAATAGAAAATAACCATTTTAAAGACCTGCCTGAACAGCTGTGGTTCGTTGATGGTTGGTTCCGCTGTCACAAATAGCCGAAATATAAAATCATGGCTGTTACTGAAGAGGAAGACGCCTTGACTGGCTTTTTGATATGAGTGTGTGTGTGTGTGTGTGCGTGTGTGTGTGTGTGTGTGTGTGTGTGTGTGTGTGTGTGTGTGTGTGTGTGTGTGTGTGTGAGAGAGAGAGAATGTTTGGTCGGTCCTGGTGAATTTCTGCTGAGGAACAGAGGGATCAGCCAACACACACACGCATACATAAACACACACACATACACTACCCGGGAGATTAAATTCAGTCTTCTTCATTTATCACTTTCTGTTCCTTTTTTAACAGTGTGTGTGTGTGTGTAGCCCTCTGTTCCGTCTTTACGTTCACTGACTTTGATTGGTCCAACCTCTCTACTGTAATCTTAGTTTCTGTTCCTTTTTTGTTTTGAATTATTTTTTTTTCATTGCCTCTTGGGACTGCTAATAAAATGATTGTTAAAAGTGAAACTCCACGTGCTTCAACCTTCTCTGGTGGTTCTTGTGTCAAAATATATGTATACATGTTTTACATTTCATCAAAATTACATTCTATTAAAATTGCCTCCGTGTTTCCCAAAATACAAAGCATTATTTTCACTTCCTCTTCAAATGTAGCCATGCGGATGAATTTGGTTTTATAAGTTCAGGTTTAGGAGAATATTTTCTCTATTTCTGCTTCAACACAAATACAAATGTTGGAGTTTTGTTGCTACAAAGTGTCCCGGTATTCCATCTAATAGTTGTTCAGACATTTCAACCAAATCGATCCTTTATGTCAGTAGGATTCATCCTCTGGGAACCATGAACCTCAAAATTGTCAACAATCCATCCAATACTAGTTGAGATATCTGTCTGGACCAAAGAGGTGGACAGACATGATCATACAACACCGCCAGCAAACTAATTGATCCTCGTCAAAAATAGTTCTGTGTATTCCATGTTTATGTAAAGAGAAGTTTATTGTATTATATATCCGATTTTTAAAACTATCAGTATTGATCTCAGTCTTTAAAAAATCCAGTACCAGTTGGAATTCTGAGCAAATAAACCCCAAACTGTCTGCATGACGATACAACTAGAGGTGGAATCTTGTTCTTGAGTTATCTGATGAACCAACCCTTTAAGTTTAAAGCTCAAGAACGGGGAGAAAGAAAACACTACATTACGCTACATGTCAACAGTGTCCCTATGTAACCGTAATACTCGAGATGGGTCTTCATCTCAAGACCGCTTTCTGAAGGTCTCGCATTTTTACTCGGTAATGTCTCGGTCTCAGAAAGACTTTTATTTCAAGCAATTAAAAAATGACAGTAGGCTACAATATACAGTGATAAAATACAGTAAAAAATGTTTACAAAATACAGTAAAATGCTGTTTAGTAGAAGCACACTAATGTTCCATTAATGTTAATAGCGTTACACTACAATTACAGTAGTTTATTGTAAATAGAAATACAGCAACTGTGCTGCCAGTAACGTACTGTAAATATACAAGGAAGTGGTTTACAGTGACTTGGTTTCGGGTTTAGGTGGTTTTGACCACCATAACACTGCCAGGTAATATCTAGCACAAGAACACTGTGGAGTCAACCCAGCCAAGTCGAAACCCTGGGTAGACGGGCTCAGTGAAGGTGGTGTGGAAGGTATGGAGGAGGGTCAGTGCACCACAGGACGCCCTGAAGAAGGACACTTCCCCCGCTGACCAGTCCAGATAGACTCCTACTTTACTGGAGTTGGGTGGGCTGGTTACAGCAGTGTTCGTGTCCTTGTGCCAGGCCCTGTAGCCATCTTTGGTGCAGTTTAGTCCCCAGGAACAGTCGTTTTTGCCTAACCAGCTGTCCTGACCCTCTCCCTTCCTGCACATCCTTCTGTAGGCGACTCCTATGAAAGCTCTCCCACTCCATTCTGTCTCCCAGTAGCAGCGGCCAGTCAGCCCCTCCGTGCACAACACCTGAGTCCAGAAATCAAACCTTTCTGGGTGATCAGGGTATGGCTGCTTGGTCCAACGCACCGCTTTCCTGTTTCCCTCGGACAGAGACAGGTCCCTGTGTGCTGTGTTTGGGTCCAGGGTGAGTTTGTTGGTGTCTGATGAGGGAACGGGTCAAAGACGTCAGTATTATACATTACTCAATGCTGTTTTATGAAGTGCCGGTTACTCACATTTCTTTGGAGCTGGCTGTGCTCTGGATTCATCACACTGCTCCACACTAAAACATGACAGAAGACCAGTTTTCTGACACTTGTATCATTATTGGGGTTAAAAGTAATCCACCAATTTAGCGTTTCACTCAGTGGGCATGTTTTTTAAAGGATCAAAGTCAATGCAGCAGAGATATGAAATGAAATGATATGGAGTAGATCATCTTGGGGATTTAGCTTAAAAAGCTAACTTCTAACATGAAGATAGAAATTTCTTAAGACTGTTGACAATACAGCCCGAACGATGCTGCATTTTGAGTCTGATACTGATTTTAAAGGTAAAAAAAGAGAGTCTGAAAACAATTAATCAATATTGCCTTTTTTTAAATGAAATTTAGATTTTTTTATGAGAATTTCCCAGGTTTAGTATTAAATAACTATGACCCAGATACTGTCTGCACTGAGATGGATGGAAAAATCAACAAGTATTTCAGTACTTAAGCATCTTCTTACTTATCAACATTTGTCGATACCAATGTATCAGTACGGCGCCTACCTGAGTTCCTGCAGGCTGCATTGTGGGTCATTCTGCAGAGCAGACAGCAGCTGCAGGCCCGACTCTCCCGGGTGGTTGTAGCTCAGGTCCAGCTCTCTCAGGCGGGATGAGTTCAAAGCAGATGCCAGGAAAGTGCAGCCTTCCTCTGTCACTCTGCACAGGGACACACTTCAAAAACACCAAGACGTTTCATCCAATTTATCTCCATAACAACAGTCCTGCTGTGAGATAATTCATCTGACACTCACGTGAGTTTTTCCAGTTTACAGTGAGGACTCCCCAGTCCACAGGAGAGATTTCTGACTCCTTCGTCCTGAAAGTCATTGTCGGAGAGGTCCAATTCTTTCAGCTGGCAGGAGGCTGAGCTGATAACAGAGGCCAGAGCATCGGAGCTGTGCTCTGTGAGGTTGCAGCTCCTCAGACTTAACAAACACAGAATACAGAAAAAATGGTTTTAAAATACACTTACTCAAACATCTTTACTTGACCTTGTGGGGTGCTTGTTGGGTTTCGACCTGAGTGTCTCCAATTTGCTGTTCTTCAGTCCTTCAGACAGCAGTTTTATTCCGTCATCTGTCAGGTTGTTGTTACCCAGGTCCAGCTCTGTAACTTGTGATGGGTTGATGCCCTTCGCCAGGTTTTCACAGCAACTCAAAGTGAGGTTGCATGCATGTAGACTGCAGGAGGAAAGAACGTATGAGAAAGGTAAGTCGTAAAGAAATATCCCTCTCTTTTGAGACTAGACTGACTGCACATGATTCACCCCTGCTTACTGGCAATATGAGCTAAGTGTCTGGAGTCTCATGCAAACACAACTGTCCAAATGTTAGGCAACTGCAATTATGCAGATTCAAAATTCATTACCACTCATATAACAAGGATGATGGCAAAGTACTTGATGTTTGAGGTAAAACACCTAAACTTTCAACCTAAATCAATGATTTTGGTCCACTTGGGGGAAGCAGAAACAAGCTGTGAACAAAACATTTTCATATCAATTTTTAAAATGTATATACACACAGCAAACAGTTGCTTATTTATTCAGCAGCAACATTAGCTTTCATGGTATCGTGTTTACCTCCGTTTTGGTCTCCTCCTGTGGAAGCTATCTGGCTCTTTGGTTGCTAAATACTTCATGTTTACCAGCTAGTTACTAACTTTATCTATCTGCCGTTTTGTGCCGGGCAGGTGGTGTAAAGTGAAAGCAATGAGAGTAAACCATAAAAGTTCAATTGAAAGGCTATAAACCCAAAACAATGAATTAAAAGACCCTGAAATGCTTCTTAAGCTGAGAGGGACCTGCAGAGTCAGGTGATCAGTCATTTGATGAATCTCAGCTCCGCATATTTAACTTTCTACACTGACAACTGGAATTAATTTGTTCTTTCTTACCTACCTAACCTTTTGTTTCCTATTATATTATATATCAACTGTACCCAGGCAAATAATCTTTCCACATATTGCAAGTTTCTTTGATCACTTATTCTTCATGCCAAAAATAATCCGAGCACTGAAGCTGGCCATCTTTAATTAACTTCGGGGGCAAAAAAGAAAATGTTTTAGAAGTGCTATCTGCTTTTAGAAATCACTTACTTTGCCACTCTGGCTGTTTTAATGACAGGCAGCAGCCGAAGAAGACCTTCCTCTGACCTGGTGTAGTTGCTCAGGTCAAACACACTCAGCTCCTCTTCTGATGTCAGCAATACAAAGACCAGAGTGGCCCACTGGGCAGGGGAAAGTTTGGTTTTGTTGAGACTGCCCTCGCTGAGGTAGATCTGAATCTCCTTCACGAGAGAGTGGTCGTTCAGCTCATTGAGACAGTGAAAGAGATTTAGGCATCTGTCTGGGGACGGACTTTCCTGGATTCTCCCCTTTATGTGTTTAATGATCTCCGTTCTTGTTCTTTGGTGTGTTCTGTTGCTGGTCATTAGATGCTTCAGCAGAGTCTGATTTGATTCCATAGACAAGCCCAAAAGGAAGCGCAGAAAGATGTCAAAATGTCCATTTTCACATCGCAAAGCCTTTTCTACTGCTTCTTTGTAGAGGATGAGCTCTGATGGAGCTCTGAACAGGAAACGTCTGGTAGCGGACGGCTTCTTGACCAAGACGTTGTTGTTTTCGTTGTTGAACGTGAGGTAGACGTACAGCGCAGCAAAGAATTCCTGCACGCTCAGGTGCACAAAGCAGAACATCTTCTCCTCGCACAGTGCCAGCTCCTCATTGAAGATCTGCGTGTAGAGTCCTGAGAACATGGACGCCTGCTTGACTTCTATACCGTTCCGGATGAGGTCGCTCTCATAGAAGATTTGGTGGCCCTTCTCCAGCTCCTTGAAGGCCAGTTTACCCAGCGAGATGAGGTTATTTCTCATGTAGTCAGTGTTTGACTCTCTTCTCCCAGGAAGCCTCTTCTTCATGCTGTCCTCGCACCTTGACAAGAAGTGTATGTACATTTGAGTGAGGGTCTTTGGCGTCTCTTTACTGTCTGCCGTGGACAACATCTTCTCAAGAACACTCGCCGCCATCCTGCAGAAGATTGGTATGTGGCACATGATGTGAAGACTCCTGTAGGATTTCACATGCGCGATCACCCTGTTTGCTAAGCTCTCGTCACTGATTTTCCTCCTGAAGTACTCGTCTTTCTGGGGGTTGTTGAACCCTCGCACCTCTGTCACTAGATCGACGTACTCCAGAGGGATCTGAACAGAAGCTACCGGGCGAGATGTTATCCAAACAAGAGCCCAATGAAGCAGGCTTCCCCTGATGAGGTTGATCAGAAGCACCGCAATCGTGGTCGTCTGCGTCACATCAGACAGTATTTCACAGTTGTGGAAGTTCAAAGACAGGCGGCTCTCGTCCAGCCCGTCCAGGATGAAGAGCATTTCGTTTTTACCGTGAGTGAAGATTCCTGTGTCTTTTGTTTCGGGGAAAATGACACCGAGAAGCTCCACTAGACTGAAGGTTTTCTTCCTCATCAGATTCAGCTCACGGAAAGAGAGAGGAAAAACAAACGCCAGGTTGGTGTTTGCTTCCCCCTCAGCCCAATCTAGAGTGAATTTATTGGCAGATACGGTTTTTCCGATGCCGGCGACTCCCCTCGTGATCACAGTTCTTATGTAGTGGTCCCGTCCAGGTGGAGGATCAAAGAGGTGATTGCACTGGATGGATCTCTCCTGGGCCAGATGTGTCCTGGATGCCGTCTCAATCAGTCTCACCTCGTGCTCCTTGTTGACCTCACCACTTCCTCCCTCAGTGATGTAGAGCTCTGTGTAGATCTTTTTGAGCAGTATCCTGTTTGCGTCCTTTGTCATCCCCTCATACAGGTGGCTGAACTTTCTCTTCAGAGTAGCTTTTAGTTTCTCTTGACATTCTGCAATCTTATCGTCTAAAGGTGGAAATGCATTCAAAGGTTATTCAGGGCTTTTCTTATTTTTAAGAATCAAAAATATTAAACAAGGTATCACTGACTTTGGGGCTGCAGGTCACCACAGTTGTCTGCAGTGTCATGGTTCAATTCTTCTTTCGATGAAACGATCGACCCTGCAATAGAAGAAACAAGATCAGCAGAGCCCAACCCCCAGTATCAGATACTCCCACGTCTTATATATCTACCTCGGCTCGTTGTGTAGATATTGATGTTTATGTTGCCAACGCTAGAACCAATGATGGAGGGAGCGACCACACTGCCTCCGGTCTGAGCGGTGTAGCTGGGTTGAAAATGATGAACCGTGGCTTGAATAGAGGGAACTAACTCTGAGAGAAGAACCACAAAACTCAGTTTCAGCAGCTGGTTACGAAAATACCGTGTAGTAAATGATCAGCGGAGCAAAAATTATTATTACAGCTAGATTTGAAGATGTTTCTGGTGCTTTTTAAGTTATCAATTGACAAATGATATATTCATGATTTGGGATTTGAACTCTTCCTCTTTACCCTCATAACTTGTAGGTCTAATTCATTGGCATAGGGACTTCTTATTCTTAATTTGACGTCCTTACCTTGAGAAACGTCGTCTGTTTTATCAGCAACAATCTTTTCCTCCATGTTTTTCTCATCTGCTCCTTTGTAGCCCAGGTGATTGTTGTGGATTGATACGTCTCATAGTTGTCTTGGGCTTGGGCACAAGACGGAGACTTTCCTGTACAGTTCCTTTAATTTACTTCCAGTGGATCAAATGACATTACATTAAAATAAAACATTCTTTCAGATACAGACAAAATACATACAAATACATACAAAATTCAGTCAGGGATTTTAATGAAATCTAATAGATCAAAAATGTAACATAACGCTTACCTGCTTCAATCTCAGTTTGCCATCTGATTCACTCACTGACAGCGGAGTGTTATGTGTGTGTTAAACAAAAAACGTGTTTTGCTTCCTTCCTGGTTGAAGGTGAAGAAAACAGGAAGCTGGTGTTTCTCGTCTGCACAGTCTGGCGCTATGTAAAGGCTCCTCGAATAAACCGCAGCTCTTAACAGAGCTAACAGTTTCATTTACTAGAAAATGTCAGTTTAATTAATAAAAACAGCTGCAACACGTTTTTAGCTTTATTGGAAATGATGAGGATTTTTCTTTCTTTTTGTCAGTATTCTTATCATGAACATGTATCATTTTACATTAGTTTATCACAACAACAATTGCTTGAGAGTTTTAAATCACGTAACATCTGCAAATTTATACAAAATGGTCTGAGAGCAGAAATTGAAGATAAACATACACTCCTTATTTGATATCATTACTTCAGTTCATTAACAGACGAGAGTCTACAGTCGTGCTAGCAGCTGTGTGAGGCCCTGAAACACAAGCAATTAGACAAAACAAGACTAAGTGTTAGTATTGTGTAGAGTGATTTGAGATAAATGCTAATATCAGCATGCTAACATGCCCAAAATGCAAAATTGCTGAAATTAAGCAGGTGTGTTTATCATGTTCACCATCACAACATTTTATAATTAGCACTAAACACAAAGTACAGCTGAGGCTGATGGGAATGTCATTAGGGTTTGCAGGAATTTGGTGCTATATGTGAAAAATTGGGGCATCACTAAAGTCATTAGGATTCATCCTCCAATGAACATATATATATGTACAACATGTCACCGTATTTCATCTTACAGTTGCTGAGGTATTTTAGTCTGAACCAAAGCGGCGCACCGACAGACGGACCGACATTATCATCCCGAGAGCCACGCGAGAGCCACAGGTAATATATGTTCTTGAATCTGAAGCAGCCATTTTCTGTCATTACATCACAGTGAGAGAAATCTTTGACTCACAGATCTGTATAGAGGCTCCACTGATATTTTCTTTCTTCTTCTTTCTTTTGACCCCCTCATCATCATCATCATCATCATCGATTTCAACAAAAGCTAAATATTGGGGTGTTTTGGGGGTGAATAAACAAGAAAATTCTGTTAATTAATCCTCCATCCATTATCTTTAATCGCTTATCCTGTTCAGGGTTGCAGGGGACTGGAGCCGACATCCCAGCTGACATTGGGCGGAGGTAAGGTACAGACGGGTCTCCAGACTATCACAGGGCCGACACACATAGGGACAGACGACCGTTCACACTCACATTCACACCTACGGGCAATTTTAGAGTAATCAATTCAGCTGAGCTGCATGTCTTTGTTGGACTGTGGGAGGAAGAAGGCAACAGTGCTGCACTACACCACCATGCAGCCCCTGTTTAGTTGATCAATTTCTCTCAAAAATAAGTTTTACTTACTGTCTCTAAAAGACAAAATCTGAAAAAATGATTTTTTTAAAAATCCACCCCAACACAAGATCGTAACTTTAATGAGCAATTGCTGTTTGTGTTTCATTCCATTTCTGTTTTCACACTCAGGTCGTCTCCATCGAGCGACATGTAATCATTCCACCCGCGCAGTGAAGAACTGCTTTCTTTATTGGTCACAGTTCCTGTTTTTACAGTGACAGTTTCTACATGCTGCATCTTTGCCTGTTGAACAGATGGTGGAAGCAAAGTGCAAGTTGTGCCGTTTTACTTCCTCCATGTGCAGTACCTGCTGTGACTGATATGAGTTCATCAGGCAGATAGTGATGCCAACAATAGTTTGGGCCGAGGCTGTTTTGTAGGTTTTTTTTGGAATCCTTCCAAAAATTGCGAGTAAAAAAATATCTAAGTATCTACATTACCTCAAGTAAATTATGTTATACAGCAAATGTTGTATGTAACATTAAAGGATAAGTTTACAATTTTTCAAGTCCTTCAAATATTCTTGTTTTGAACATTTCTCCTGTTAACACAGAAACTGTTCACTCCTAAAAATGAACTTGTCCAATTGATTTGTCTAACTCAGACTGCCAAAGGCTCATATTTGATTTAGAAAAAACTTTGGAATATATATTTGACAGAACGAGGACTGTAGACTTTGTTCTACATCACTTGTATTGAAAGAACACTGAAGAAGGGACCTTTTATTGGCCAGTATGAACAGTAATCGCCACCATTTGCTGCTCACCTTTGGGTTTTTTTGGGCTGCATGCAATATTTTCACAAAGATTTTGCTACTAGGAGCTGCTCCTTCCTCTGCGCGTCCTTGTGCAGGTTTTATACAAACAATGAGTGAAAGTAGTTTCACTTTTTCTGGTCTCAGCTGCTTTTGTTCGCCGCTGCAACGGACCGACCAGTGATGAACAGAACCTACATTACATCACATTAGATTACCTCGACACTGCCTGTCTTAAAATAGCTACGATATTTATATTATTGAATTGAAGATGAACAAAAAGAAGATTTTTATGCTGCCCAAGTTTAAAGGATATCTTCACATTTTTTCAAGTTTGTCTCAATACAATATTCACATGCTCATATGTACATTTAAAAACGTTTGGCTTGCTGTGATCATCCATACCGTTCACATTTTATAAAGTTGTCTGATGTTAATGTGCAGCATCCGCTTCTGAGTTAAGTGGGGATGAAAAGTTGCTGTGATTTTAAAGTGAAACTCTCTCTTTGTGTTTACCTCAACCGTGTTGCTGAGCCGAGGTGGCGTGATATTAACACAAAGTGTGGAGTTTGTGCTAAAAATACTTTAACTTTGAAATGTATTTTTGCACAGAGAAGGCGAAGGCGGCGGATTTTGTTTCCCATCACTTACATTGACAGGAAGTGACCTCTGAACGAAGGGGTTCTATCCAGCAACAATATGTGACCAAATCATTTGATAGATTTAACTTTCTCTCATTTATTAATTTACAAAACTGAACTACAAACTGGCCACAACTGAATTTTGTTGAGCATCCCCGTGTTGCATAATGTTAATAAATTATCCTTGAATCCTTGAACCCTTGAATCAGGAACGGGGGCTGACTGCATGTCACCTCTGATTTTTGCTGCGATGTTCAAAAACGTACCGTTATTTATTTACACTGGCAGAGCTGACTGAGCACGCTGGCGTTTCATCAGCGACACCCTCCTTTTCACCCAGACAGCCACTCACACACACACACACACACACACACACACTGACGCCGAGGCCGGCGCTGTCCAAACGCGACCACGACCGTCCACAACTGAGCAGTTGGAGGTCAGCAGCTTCTTGCTCCGGGGCATCACGAAGGCATCTATTGAAGGAAAGGGAAAAATAATAGTTACCCCCCCCCCCCCCCAGTCAGATTACGTCTCCAAAGCAGTGCAGAACAGGAGTGTCATGACTCAGCTCTTGGCCTCGTCCACTCTCTCAGTTGTGATGATGTAACAGATGGCATATTCACCCTCATTAGTCACAACAAAGAAACGAAAGTCATGCCTACATGTTTCGCAGCTACTGGAGCTCTGATTGCACAATTAGTCTATTCTGGATTTCAAGCAGAGCTTCAGTTAGCCATGGGATGTCTGCTACAAACACAAACGTGATGATTTGGCTCATGCAGATCATACCACAGGACTGTTTTAGCTCCAAGAAAAGAACGACACGTCAGCATGAATGCTGCACGCTTCAAATGGCCCCATGCAATAAGACAAGTGACACGAAGCTGGATGGAGAACGTACACAGTGCGAGATGTCTCCATTGAAGCACTACTCAGTTTACATGAAAAATACGGCCGGAAAAAAAAAGTCAGTCATTTTCAAAAGTGCTGAGTCTGTTTTTTTTACAGCAGGGTTTTTTTTTTATGAGAACACGAAGTGATGTCAAAGGACATCGCTGCCATCGTCATGTGACCTTTTCCACTGCAAAATGAAGAGGGAGGTTTGACATAAAGGGGGCTGGACAGCTTTCTCGTGTCAGGGTAAAGTCAGAGTCAGCTGGTGTTCTCCAGTCTTAGTAGTAACACGCGCATTAAGTGCATATAGTGGAGAATGGGGCTGCTCAAGATGAGAATGGATATAGGTCTGACTGCAGTAATACTACAATAATAATACTACAATATGGAAAATGGCACGCAGACTTTCTTTCTTTCTTTCCCTCGACCGAGTGCCAATTTTCTGCTGGAACCATCCTACTTTCTCTTCTCTCGGCCTCCCGTGCTCTCACTCCTCTTCCCTCCTCTGCTCCTCTGTCTCTCATCAAGCGGGCAAGGCGTAGTGTGTGGTTGGTGTGAGATAACAAAGGCTGAGGAGTTCACCATTATATAACTTCTGTGGAGGCTGAGGAGGTGGAGGAAGAGGAGGAGAGGCAGCAGGGTTAGCACGTAGGAAAAGGAGGGCATGGAGAGGGCTAGTAGCCTACGTTGCAGTGCTCATTTGTCTTCCACATAACACACACACACACACACACACACACACACATGCTGGCCTCCTTTTGCTGCTCTCCATCGCGCATTCAGTAGGCTGCCTCATATTATTTGAACTTTTTCAGCTTTTGTGTTCCTACGCTGGCAACCGCACATAAAGATTTTTGAGTGAAATCACCATTTTTCTCTCTCTGACAGTGTATATGTGCTGTTCGTTGTCCCACATCTGAGCCAGAGTGAGGAGCAGGCTGTCGCACACACACACACACATAACCACGCACAATCACAGGGCCTCTCAAGCTCTATGGCTCCCTCCAGCCCCACCCGCCTGTCCTCTGATGGCCTCCCACTCATGCCACATTAAACATTTAGTGAGCCACTCTGGATCGGTGTGACACCATCTTTTAGCACCGCCATGCTAGCAGCCCTCACACTGTGGGAGAACATAGGTGCACGCTCGTCGGTGGAAACCCGATACAGCTCACTATATTCCCTCTACTCATCCGCATCTCTATTATGCACACACACCAACGCAAAGGCAAAATCAGTGGTTCAGAAAGGCCTACTGTGTTCAGAACAAGACCTGCATTAATCAATATTGATCTCTGGAGAGAGTGTTTGTCCGTGCATGTGCATGCACTTATGCAATGTGTGTGTGTGTGTCATAGTTTGCATCTCTGCTGCAGTGAGGTGTGACCCAGGGTAGGGTGTATCCCAACCAGTGCAGTAAAATGCTGCTGTGATGTTCTCTGCAATATTTTGAAGATATGAGAAGGGACAGCGGACTAGATGTCAGTCAGTCAAACATGCACCATCGCGATGTTTATTAACGGCATGTCTCCTGATTATGATCCACTGCCCACTAAATGTATTTACACTAACTGAGGCAAAATAATTCAGCATCACCTCTTCACAATTTGTGTGACTTCATTGAACTAGAGGCCCTAGTCTCATGCTACACGAGCCTATTCTCGCGAGGATTCCTCCCCTCTACACACACACACACACACACCATCATCACTCCTCCTCCTCCTCCTCCTCCTCTCCCCAGCCCCTCCCTTTCCGTCTCTGCTCGCCTCTATCCTCTTCAGCTCTGCCTGCCTGTCAGATAGGTACTCCAGTGTTGGAGGCTAGGCTACCCTCCTCCCGGACCACGTACAAGAGAGAGAGAGAGAGAGAGAGCCAGCCACCGTCGTACCCCAAGGCTCGGGCTCCCCCAAACTCACGGTTTTCAACCATGGCAACCACCGGTACTTCCACCCGGTTTACCGACGAGTACCAGCTGTACGAGGAGCTCGGGAAGTAAGCAGCAGTCGTAACGTCACAGTGTGCATCGTGTTTGTCTCGTCGTCTTGTCCCCCACCCCCGCAACCTCGCCTCACATTATTTCTGGTTAGCTTAAGCTAGCAGTGCGGTAGCTAGCTGACATGTTGGTCACGTTGTGTGCCTTAAAGCTTCGTCAGTGTGTGCGTTAACTGGCGGCTGTTACTGCCGTGGTGCAGACATGCTAAATACCCGATGCTATCGGCTAGGCTAGCTGCTCCCGCAGTAACGGGGAGAGAGAGCAGCGCGCCAACCAGCTACCACGCTGATATTGATAAACTAGCCGAGTTTTAGCCCACTCGCGCTGCGTCTTTTTTTTTTAGTCGCTAACGGGGGGATGAATACACCGCACGGAGGTTTTTTTTTGGTGCACTAACAGCTGTTAGCTCTTCCGTGTTGGCTAGTTTCTGATCTGCTAGACTCTCCAGCGGGGCCCCGGGAGACGCCGGAGACGTGTGACATTTCACCGGCCCAGGGGTCTGACAGCTCCGCGCTGGCTCGATTAGACCAGAGGCTGTGGTCGCGAGCTAACTAGGCCGACCACTTTTTTTTTTTTTCTTCCCCTCTCTCTCTCTCTCGCGCGCTCTCTTAGCAGCTGCAGATGATTTGTGTAACGTTAACCATGTTGAACAACGTTACGTATACCGCTGGATCACGTAAAGAGGAAGTCATTCGGTGCAGGCTGCGTAATGTTTGCACAGTATTGCCCACATCCATCCATCCGCGCACCAGCTGGCACGATGATCAAGTTATCAATAAGCGCATTGTCGTTGTGGGTCTTTTAAAGCTGAGGGCAGTTTGACGTTTTACTGTGTAAGAGGCAGTGACGTTATTTCTCGGTATTTTGATGACTGCAAGAAAAGCTGTTTCATCAGCAGCAGCAGCATCTGTTGTTCTTTTCTTTGCCTCCTGTTGTACCCAAACCAGCAGCCCTGATCCTATAAAGATACACCAGCCTTAATTTCCAGCTGCCATTTCCACTCTCTGCCTAATAATTGAGTAATCGATGGCACTGATTGCACAGCCACTGCACTGGCACACACACACCTACACATCCTCCATAGTGGATGCACCGCTCCCCGATTCCTTCTGCAGACTGACCACTTACCTCGGCTTCTGTTCCTGCGCCCGTCTGTTAATGCATTTTTTTTTTTTTTGCCCCGTCACAGGTTATTAACGTCAAGGCACTGCCTCGTACGTCTGTCACCTCTCATTTACTGGTGAATAATTGAAACTAAGAGAGCAGAGTGCAGCGGGAAAGTAGCAGCCCTCCTCCGTATACATCATCCGGAGGAGTGCAAAGGCAGCCTTCCTCTTTCAAGAAAACTGCGTAGGGCCAGATACTGCAGGTAGTCCAGGCTGTGAGATAGACGACGCAAAGGAAAACGATGCATAATTCTTGTTCTGTGATGCTCAAAGTTGAACAATCACCACAGCAGCTAGCAGGTGAAAAATAGGTCAATACGAGAGTCCTCAGAGAATGTCTTATTGTGCACTTCCTCTTCTCCTGGAGCATGTTAATACCTGAACATTGTTACCTCGTGAATGTATTAATTATTACCCGTTGTTGTGTGCAAGCACGTTCGTTGTGCTGGCTGTAGGTTACGTTGGATGGTGTGCCGATCAAAGATTAGCAAAAACACTTGGCCATTCATTTCTAATCCAAGTCCTAAGCTGATATCAGCGCTCGCCCTTGACAAGCTTGTTATATCGATGCTGAATTACTTGATTGTTGCCCACCTTTTCAGCTTCTACACACTGATGCTGCGATAGTAATGACTGTACACTCAGTGTGTGTGTGTGTGTGTGTGTGTGTGTGTGTGTGTGTGTGTGTGTGTGTGTGTGTGTGTGTGTGTGTGTGTGTGTGTGTGTGTGTGTGTGTGTGTGTGTGTGTGTGTGTGTGTGACCAAGGTTGTTGGCACACACAAAAAACAAAACTGCTGCACACGAGTGGATGCAGTTTGAAATGTCACGTGTGTGTGTGTGTGTGTGAGCGAGAGGGAGGGAGCATGTGAAATGGAACTGATTTTTGGCTGTTTGTGTTCTTTCTTCTTAGGGGAGCTTTTTCAGTGGTGCGTAGGTGTGTAAAGAAGTCATCAGGACAGGAATATGCTGCAAAAATCATCAACACTAAGAAGCTGTCTGCAAGAGGTATGGTAACACCACGCACACACTCACACACACTGACTCTGACATGTTTGCCTTATTTGTGGTGAATACTGGAAAGTCTATTATATTTTGATGGCTGTCATTACTGGTATTCATACCGGAGAAACGGTTTATAGATAAAACCACAAGCGGAGATGTCTTTTTGTGGTTAATCCAGTGAAAGGAGTGCAGCAGGAGGTCAGGAAACTGTGATTCTTAAAGTAAAAATGAGCTCTTCAAGGATTGGGCCGATAGTGAAGTACAAATAAACATCGTCTGTCCAGTTTCCTCTTTGAAGGAAGTCCTTGGTCTTAGTTGGCAGTCTGAATTTAAGTTAATTATCCTTTATTAAAGCATTGATGACTAATGTGTTTCCACTCAACAAGTCTTCATCAGGTAATCGTCAGGTGTTCAAATTAAAAAAAAACTCAACAGGTCATGTGACCTGTGTCACATGGCTCGGAGTACTGCCCACTCAAACAGTGAAAATATCAAACAAGTAGTGGAACTGACTCGCACACACATAGCGGCTAAAAGACAAGAAAACATATTAAATCACAAATTAAGGTCAATTACTTTAAAACTATCGGTATGAAATGACAGAGTGTGTAATCTGTAATGCAAACCGTAATACTCCCACGTACACTGGCCTCCTTTTGATGCATTGCATCATGCAGATCATTAAATGTAACTTTGCCTGCCGTGGCTTCCCAGAGATATTGAAGCGATAACTAATCTCCACTGATCCACGCCTTCCGTCTCCATATATATATATATATATATATCGTCATATCGCCCAGCCTTATTGGAAAGTATGCGCACAAACCACGAGTCCCATCATTCCAATGGCAGAGGAAGTCTGTTATTCAATCCTTGTGTCTGTGGGGAGTTCTTATCTGCAGCCTTTTGATGGTTTAATGACCCTCTTTATAAACACTGCATTGAGTAACTCTCAATCGCTCCTCTGTGGTATCATTAGACAACCGCTGTACAATGAATTGATCCAAATTTCTAAGACGCTCTCCGTGGAAAAGGGCACACGGAGGCCGGGCCTGAGATGGAACGATAAGAACTGACAGGATATGAAAGATGTTTCTCAGCTGATATCTTGTTAATTATCGGTAGCGTTGACGTAGCGCCACAGTCCACTCCCGAAATTTTGTATTTGTTGCGCTGGTTTGCTGCGCCTGCAATAGATCCACACCCACGTGCACATGCCTGGTGTGGCGTGCCATGTTGTAATGATGACGTGAGCTCATGGCGGTGTGTCAGAACCTCCCCCTGGCTTACGACTGAGATATTTAATTGCTTTCTCCTTTTTCTTTTTTTTTTTGTATCTGACACATTAGACCTGCACTCCTTCCTGACATTCACACACACACCTGGCTTCCTTTGTTCTCCTTTGCTGCACACACTCTCTCTCTCTCTCTCTACCTCTACCTCTACCTCCGTGCCGATCGCTCTCTGCTAGCTTCTGTCACTCATTGCCTTTCTCTTGTCTCTCTGCAACGGGGGATTGGTTCGTATCGAGGCTAATCCACTTATGCTAAATGTATCTCATCAACCACTAAGACCCCACAGATTCTATAGGCGCCCCCCCTGTTTGCCCTGTTGTTGTCGTCGTCTGTGTCTGATGGCATTCGTGTGTGTGTGTGTGAGGGAGAGAGCAGGGAGTCACACTAATAGCATGTCTTCATTGTGAGGCATCTGCGAGTGTGTTGTAATACCCTTATTGTTCTATCCCTGCCTTGGAGTGTCCACATAGGGCAGCTCCTGGTATTAATGTCCCACCAAGGAAAAGTAAGGGCTCAGCAGAAAACGGTTGGCTCTTCGCGGAGGCACAATGTAGGCCTGTGCATGTGTGCATGTGTGCTAGGAGAGGAAGGAGGTTTTTAACAATATAGTCCTGCAAGGAGGTCAGCGACACTCCACACCGGGGAGTCCAGGTGGAATGAGATCGAGAGCGACTGGGTTAGCGAAGAGGATTTTGTGCTAAGAGGAGAATTGCGGAAGGCCGCATGGCTGACGCAACTTTGCGCCTACACGCACACAAAACACGACGTACACACACACACTCAGAGGCAGCCAGTGCGTGAGCAGGCAGCTTGCCTGGTAGGATTTGGAGTGGGTTGTTTTTAGCCCGACGGGGCGAGTGTGACCTCACGCGTGGCCTGGTGGGTAAGTCTCTCAAAGCTCTGGTAAACACTGCAGTAATCTGAGGAGTGGGGGGGAGGGGTGAAAGGCAGGGAGGGAAAGGAAGGAAGGAAGGAAGGAAGGAAGGAAATGAGAGGAGGAAGGAAGGGAAGGAGGCCGGGATGTCAGGGATGGATGTAGGCCGTTGGCTGTGGGATAGTCCAGCCTACAGGCAGGTGGGGGTGGATGCGAGTGGGTAGCAGGGTTCAGAATATACTCGCGAAAAACATCAACCTGATTCTCACCCCAGAGAATCAAGCGTCTTTAATGCAAACCTCATTTATAGTGTGTCAGTGCAATTAATTGAAATGAGCCAAAGAACAAGATACAGCCCCAAAAAAAACAACGTAATGCATTTAAATCAGAGAAGAAAATGAGACTGATGTATTAGATGTGATGCAAATTGAAATCGCTCAAAAGAACTCATGAGATTAAATCAAGAAATTGGTTTCTAATAGAAATTCTATTAATCGTATTAGTTTTACACGGCAGCGCACAGTGTGTTGCGATGCTGTGATGCAAGATCCATCGCGCAGAAGGAATGTTTTGTTTTGTTTTGTTGTTGTTGACGAGTGAAGTGACTGAAAAGTGGACGGCTGCTGCATTGTCTGCTGCAACACAGTCAGAGTGAAACACACTATCCATTTTAATGCACCACCCTGAAAGCTTTCCTCCATGTTCTTTTAAGTGTCGTTGGGCCGCATTATTGTCCGAGAGAAAATGATTTAACTTGTTACTTTACTATTATTATTGAATGCTCAGCAATGTCCCACATTTCCACCTCAGTCCAGTTGGTTTCTGTAGCAAAAATCTCATTAATTAACAGCTAACCTCTGGGATTCAGCAGGGGATTTATTGCCAACAAAACCTATATTTACTGCTCTTTCTGCTGAAAATGAGCTTGCATTTTTCTGTTTGGTTCAGTCGAACCTCCCTAACCGCGGCCGTATATCCAAGACTTGTATCTCAAGTACAAACAGCAGAACGTTGGCCGACTGTAGCCCCAGTTAGCCGTAGCAAGCCTTCTAAACGCGGGTGGAGAAACATCGTGAATGTGCGAGATTTATTCCTCTGCAGTGGCAGTAAACGCAACACATCGGCCAGTCGGTAACTGTACTATATTAACCAGATATTTAGGCAGACTAACATTAATGTTAACGGCAACACGCAGCAGAGCTACGGACTCGCTGGGAGATCCTCTCGTAGTGTGAGCTCATCTAAAGCAACAGGAGCCCACGTAGTGATTGTAAATGGCTGAACATGAACACAACGTCGGGCTGAATGATGAAGTGAAACAGTCGCGTGTTTTTGGACGTAGTGACCACAAAACTTGCTTGTGCATAGCGAAGAGGCAGATAAATGCCGACATAATATAGACATGCTTTTGCTATGTTAACATATCTCACTGCCAGATAGGTGTGTGTGTGTGTGGCAACTTCTCCAATTAGCCAGTTACATACATATATTTCTCAATGTGTATGTAATGAAACTAGAGTGTCCTCTGTCACAACACACAGTCCTACGCTACCGTAGCAGGTGAGCTACCTACTGGCCAAACAGCATAAACAGGTTTGTTTAATGGCTACCTTAACTTGCATATGAAAAACCACGAGATATTAAAGTTAGAAAACAGATTATTGCACTGCTATTGGTAGATATTTAATGCTGCGTTTGGGGCCACACTCGTTAGACATGCTCTGCAAATTCCTGTAAAGAAATACCGTCACATTGTCAACATTGAGGTACTGCATAATGAAGTGCTGATGTGATTTTGTCAGAACAGTTTGGACGTAAACTCGTCTACAACAGTCTGATCTGGAGCCTTCAATCAGATTGTCAAGTGTGGCAGACAGAGGTGTGTGTGTGTGTGTGTGTGTGTGTGTGTGTGTGTGAGGCCCTCTCCATCCTCCTCAGCTGATGTAAGATGGCTGTGGGCCCGCCCCGTGGCAAAGCAGATGGCCAATTAGAGAGCAGCAGGAAGTGCCAGTAATTGCCCTCCAGCCCTCTCTTTCCTGTCTTCTTCTACCACACACACTCTCGCACCAACAAATAAGGAGATTGAATGAATTAGTGAGTGCTGCAGTGACACTGCACCAGGGTAGACGGCCACACACACACACACAGGAGCTGTGATCCTCCTGTAGCAAATGGACGTTCCATGTAATCCTCCCTCCTTCTCTCAGTCCTGCGTCACCGATGTAATTAGAAGGAGGTTCGTGTCTCTCCGTTATTCACTCGCTTCCTCTCAGATGAGGGGAATCTCTACCTGTAGACGTGGAGAGTGTCGCACCGCGTTAGACTGCAGCTTTAAAACTATTCCAAGTCAGCAACAAGTTGGAGGAAAGTCGGGCGGAGGAGGACGCAGAGGGGTTGCAGAAAGTGACGCTGCTTTTTTAAATGCTAACGTGCTGTTATATTGTGCCTGTACATGCTGTGTGGTAGATGAACAGTTGGCTACGTTGATAGATGGCTGCTCAGCAGCGGCATGTGAGTTTTATCTGAGGCTGTTGCTGCTCTGGGGAAATGAATGCAAATCTTAGTGAGGCTGCCTCTGTGTGGTGTAATCGCTGTAGAGCTGTGTGGGGTTGAGTCGGCCTCGCCGCAGTGGTAACACACACACACACACACACACACACACACACACACACACACACACACACACACACACACACACACACACACACACACACACACACACACACACACACACACACACACACACACACACACACACACACACACACACACACACACACACACACACACACACACACACACACACACTGAGTCATACTGGATCATCACTGCAGTTACACCAAGTCACCTCTGACCTCAGCTGCATGGCTCCCAAAAACGATGGGAGGGAGTCGTTTTAACAGTCATGTGGATGACACCCAGACGTCTTGTATAAACACGTGCATGTGTGTGTACACACACACGCGCACACTGCAACAGGATTCAGTAAAATCTCAAACAAGGATGTTGGTTTACACATGAGGTGTGTGTTCTTGCTAGCATCCTCTCCCAGCAGAAATGCAAACACTCTTTACACACACACACACACACACACACACACACACACACACACACGTGCACTCATTGTAATTGCTTCACACAGGCTCGTTAATTTCCACAAACAGTTTGATAGCCTTAAATAAAACGTGTGGTCAGTGGAGCTTTGACTAAATGCACCATGTGACTGTTACCTTTTAGAGGCAGATGCAGCCACGTAGTGCTCCACTCATAGGTTTGTGCCTAAAACGTGACACAAACCTTTTTAAATGTTTGCATTCGTGTGTTTCTCTTTACTGGATAATGTTATGTTTGTGACTTATGCTCTTCTGTAAATCATTATTACAAAGGACATTTCTGCAGTGAGTCAAATTTTGAGTTTATTGCCGATGAGTATTCGCAAGCAAGAACTGTCTCGGTCTCATTGTGCATCAGGTGTCGTGACCACAGACTCTACAGTATGGCGACCATACTGAGAAGTAAAAGTGGAGCCTGGGTCACCGGTAGAGCTTCTCCTCTGGCTCAAAGACATTGTTGGGAATGGGAACACGTCTGATGCCACCGATTAAAAAGCAATTGCTACCAACTTATCTTATCGTCTCATTATTGTGCTTTTTAAAACAGCTACTGAACGCGATGGTTTGACGCACAAACAATCCGCTGCTCTGTGATTTAACTTCGCTTTATCCGTTTCTCTCCTCAGACCACCAGAAGCTGGAGAGAGAGGCTCGTATCTGTCGTCTGCTGAAGCACCCCAACATCGGTGAGTTTCTGTGCACGTGACCTAATGTGTGATGTGTCGTTGCTCACAGGATAAGATCCTTCAGTGCAGCGTAACATTCTCGGATAGTGCTGTGCTGTTTCCCCCAAATATTGTTAATCAAAATGAATATGTTGAGCGTGCACGCTGGTGGATTTCTGGTTTTCTCTTGGTAGATAATTGCTTTGCAGGTGTTTCTATAAGTTCAGTAAATCAGAAAAGAAATAAGCTGCATGATTTCATGTTCTACATGGAAGATGATCAGAAACTGTTCAGAAGCTTGAATTATGTAATCCTGTAAACTGGCATAAAAATAACCAGAAGATTATGTCACAAAGTAAGTCCGGCTCTCTGGTATCATTGAAGTTTATCGACTCTGGTTTCTATCCACATACGAGCGTGTTCAGGTGAAAGAGGCCGATGAGTTAATTACAAACCAGTCACGTGTTGCGTTATCAGAACCACAGATGGGAGTATTTAATAAGAGAGTTAGTCGACGCAGAAAAAGGCTGAATAAAATATCTTATTGTTTAACTGACCAGGATGTTTAATTTACTGAGCTGATTAACAGCGTGTGGTTATACATTTTACGTGCATCTAAAAAGATTCAATACCTTTCTTTGTGATCACTCATTTGACATTTCAATATAGCCAACTTTTATTTAGAATATTTATAATTTAGTCAACTATAAACAATGTTGAACAGAGCAAAGCGTACGGAGAATGGAGATGCACGGTTTTATCAGATTGCACAAAGGGGTTGTTTTTTAATTTAAGGTTTTATGGGTCACTTCTGCTGTTTATCAGTGATCGTCTCCTGTAGATGCACAGTGTGGAGCAGACTTTGGATAAAACGTTCTACAACAATTGAGTTCCTTAATATCAGATTCGGCGCGGGACAAAAACAAGTTGCGATCATCGTTTAGAGACGACTAATGTCCAAACGTTTCTACTTTGCATTGACGTATCAAGATGCTAACGGTTCAGCGCCGCTACCGGCGGTTATCATCTTTTTTTATGAGTCTTGTGCAAATCAGTTGTGCAGTTGTCATGGCAACAGAAACAAAGGGTTAACCAGCGCTCCAGCTCGGAGCGAGGTGACGGCAGGTTATCTTCCTCTGACTCCAGATCTGCCGAGATGAGACGGTTTCTGTGTCTCCGCTTTCTATGACAAAGTCAATGACTCCTTTCCCGCTTCACTCCTTATTCCCTTATTTCTCTCGTGTCCTAGTTTCCTCCCCCCCACAGGCACTCGTTCGCCCCCTTGCCTACTTTTCCTTGTTCCCTTCCCCTCTCTCTCTCTCTCCTGCCCTCTTCTCCTCGTCTTGACATATTCTGGCATTGTCTGCGTTCAAACTTTAGAGAAAAGAGGGCACAAAAAAAAAAGAGACAGATGGAGAGACGAAAGCAGGAGGAGTAGAAGACAGATGGAGGGAGAGCGAGAAGATGGGAGGAGGAGGAAGAAAGAGCAGTCGGTCTTGTTTCTTGCTGCAGGGCCATCCTACTTCATCTTATTATACAACTGATATTCATTTTACGTAACGATAACCGTGGCTCCTCGTCACTGAACCTAAGATGCGTCTCAGGCCCGTTCTTCGAAGCCTCCGTCCTGCTTCGTCATGCTGCTGCTGCTGCTGCTGCTGCTCTGGTGCGTTTGACGGTCGGGCCGGGATGGTTACAGCACAGCGGCAGCATCGTGGTAATATGAGCTCGTTACCGTAATCGCTCTCGACCAAACACTCACTTATCTCCAGTAATCAAGACACATTTCTGGTAATAAGCACTTATGTTTTTATTGAATCGTCTTTCTTTCTTTTCTAAACATTTCCTCCTCACCTCTTAATCGCTGCCCACATCTGCAATGTTCAGTTATTCCCACAGGTCTTGGGTTGCGCTCTTTGATGGCTATTTCCCTGGTAGACAACCAGACTTCTGAACAAGAAATTAAGAATATGGACGTGATCTTCTTCTTCCAGAGCCTGAACAAAATCTATTGCTTTGATCAACTTGACTGTTAACTCCTCAGCAACTCTTAACATTAGCTTTCGTGTCCACTGAAAATAATGTCAACATGACAGATACTCTGTAGTAAAAACCTCCCAGCGGCTGACGTGTTTGCTGTTAGCTGCCTCCGCTATGTGGTCTCACAGCCACAGTTTAACCGTCAAACACAGCAGCAGTTCCTTCTCTCTGCCTCACCGCCCTCGTTCTCTCTCTTGCTGTCAACTAATGTCAAAACACACCCAAAATTAATATCTAAATAAAGTGTGCACTTTTTCTGTCAGCACAAGGACAGGTAGAAGAAGAACCCGCTATAATAAGCTCGTTGTGATGAAGTTGTGCGTTTGACTGTTGCTCCAGTTTGAAGAACATCAAACCTTCAACACAACATTAAAAGGTTCGACACCTTTTTCCTCATGTAAGGAATATCGCTCATGTTGAGCCAGATCACAAGCGACCAGCACAGTAACTCGACGGTTGGCTACAGGGCAGCTATCCCAGTAGTATTGACATGTGCCGTATAAAGCGTGTTCAATATAAAGATGTGTTTTTAAACTCGCGTTTGATCCATCAGCCGATACTCATCGGGTGTTATTTGGTTGTTTTTAAGCATCTGGAGTTCAAGGCTCCGGACACCAAACATTTAAACTGTCAAAAACTCGACCAGATTACGTCTGAACATGTGATCATGTTATAATTCTACCTTCAAGTCCTTTTTTACCGAGTAGAGCTTGAACTCGGCGTAATGCAACTTCCGCTTTGTTGCTGCAGCTCCGTTATTTAGCCGAGCAGGACCGTGCGATCTCATTGAATATTGGTCGACGAAATCAATCGGGGGAATTATTAAAGAATTATTAAAGAAAATGCATTGCTGACATTGAGATGCGCTCTCAATAATCCTAGTGTGTGGGGGGGTAATTAAATAGGACTTAATTAACCACTAGATGTGCTGTCACATCACTGCGGTGGAAAATAAAACAGCGTTCCTTTGGTCCATCTCTTGCTTCAAATATGTTTGCAATTAGTCGTAGCCTCGGTTTACGGGACGGTTTAACAGTCAAAACACTGCAGCGGTTCTTCTTCTCTTGTCTCACTGCCCACCCTCTCTGTTGCAGTGAGACTCCATGACAGCATTTCAGAGGAAGGCTTTCATTACCTCGTCTTTGACCTGTGAGTATATTCTGAACACACACGCGGTGACATTTCATCCGTGGCTGCAGCTGCGGTTGCTTTGTGTATGCTAACAGATTTCTCTCTCTCTCTCTCGCCTCTCTCTTTGTCTTTGTGTCTTGTTTTCCTCCCCCTTTTTCTTTATTCCTTCTTCCTTTCCCTCCCTTTTCCAGTGTGACAGGAGGAGAGCTCTTTGAAGACATTGTAGCCAGGGAGTACTACAGTGAGGCTGATGCCAGGTAAGCACTCCATACATGCACTGTGCTGCCTATAGTTAATGATAATGGTGTAACTGGTTTGCTTGCATTCTTGTCAGCAAAATCCCCCCACCCCCCCGTCAACAAGTGCAAAAACATACTTGTCTCTCCTTCGCCTCATGCGTCGCTCTTCTTCCTGCCGCTACATTGAAGTAATACTGAAACAATATAGATTTATTCTCATCATAACTTGCATATCTTATAATTTCAGCTTCCTTAAAGCGTCCTGTGCAGTTTATGAAGTCTGCTGTACGATTGGATTAGGAGTCTTTGTCTGGGGGGGGGGGGGGGGGCTTTGGAAAGGAATAAAGCCTCTCTACCTTTTGACCCGTTAACCTTTCCCGAGACGGGACATGAACATGAGACTTAAATAGCGGCGTCGTGGAGCCTGACACCAGTGTTGAGGTGGTCAGGTAGTGGCTTTAACCAGACCCATCATGAGCCAACACACTCACCAGGCCGCTGTAAAGACGCGCTCACCATCCAGTATTTAGAAACGATGGTATTAGTAGCAGCTGAATTAATGCCCCCATTATTAAAATTGCTACCGGGACAGAAGCGTATTGACCGTAAGTCACGTGTTCCTCAGTATTGATTGTTTGAACCGTCTGGATTATGTCTTTGTAAATGTTTGTAATGCGACTTGAGTTGAACCTCTACCGTCTTAGAAGTTAATAGAGGTTAGTTTTAGTGAAAATAATTATTTTCATTATTGATTAATCCACTAATTATTTTTATTGTCTGGTCGATAAAATGTCCGAAAACTGCAAACGATGCTCGTCCCGATCTCCTAAAAGCCTGCAGTGACGTTGTCATTATGCGTTTATTTTTTTGTTGCCCGACCAACATATAAAACCCAAAAGATATTCATTTTACAATTATTTAAAACCGAGAAATCAGCAAAACCTCACATTCAAGGAGCTGTGAGGCGTTTCCATGATCCAAACATGTCAGATAAAGATACATGTTTTTAATTTAACTTCATAATATGCTTCAATATACTTTACTCTCCCGCTTTACCGCAACTGACGAGTTATAATCATTAAAGAAAGTTGATTTTAGACATTCGATACGGCTCTAAAAATGTAAGAGAGATATATTAATTAATGCAGTCCCTTGTCACATCCCAGTATTCGAGCCTTCTTACCTTAAACAACCATTTTTTAAAATGTACATTTCTAGTTTCATGTCATTTGTCCTGTAGTGGAAAAGAATGACGTCATGCCCCCCCCCCCCATGAAATGCATGAGTTTTATAACCTAAACACACTCTCAGATCATGTTGCAGTAAATGTGACGTTGCTGTTTAATGAAAGGCATCAACTGACGTCTCTCTCTCTCTCTCTCTCTCGTAGTCATTGCATTAGTCAGATCTTGGAGAGCGTCAATCATATCCACCAGCACGATATTGTGCACAGAGACCTCAAGGTGAGTGGCTGCCCCGTTGCCGTGACAACCACACACACACACACACACACACACACACACACCTCTGCTCGTGGCCATGGCAACACACAGATGGCTCTCGGTTGCTCCATCTCTCTCTCTCTGCATTTCTGCTTCTATCTCTTTTATTTATTTTTTTACCCTGCGTCTCTCTCTCTCACATCGACTGGTTTTAACCCTCTGATCTGTTCTCAGATCTGTTAGCGTGTGTGTGCGTACACGTACCCACATGCATGTATGTTCTTGTTGAGTCACGATCAGGTGGAGGGGAGTGTCTCTCACACCTATGTCAACGAAAAGACGAGGACACACACACACACGCACACTGTGTAGTACTGTTGTGTACTGTTGGTCTATTATGAGAGAGGAGGCGAAGGCATAGCTGAACCTCCAGAGTTGCCAGGACAACCCGTGTGATGTCACTTCTACCCATGGAGCAGCGGGGGGAGGCGGGGCTTGAGTCGTCCTAAAATTGCCGATCGGCTCCGATGCAGAAAAGAGTAGAGGAGGAGAGGAGAGCGTCTCTGCCACCTCCAGTTTCCTCTCCTTAACCCGGTTTAAGGAGGTGATTAAAGTCCTGGTAGGAAGGACGACTGTGTGTGTGTGTGTGTGTGTGTGTGTGTGTGTGTGAATAACACTATTATCTCGAGCGCTGCCCGTCTGATTTGTTGGCCTTTTATCCTGAGTGGGCTTTTTACGGTGGCCATTTATGTCCTACGGCCTCAAACAACGGCCATTTAGAACGCTGCCACACACACACACACACACGTCGCCGCTCGCTAAGTACACTTTCTATTTAGCATGCGGTCTGCAGCGCTGCCCGAATGACTCCCCGAGTGGTTTCCATGGCTACGAACACATGCCCATATAAGGGCGTCTGTGGAGATTCACAACCACTCGTCCTCTCTCCACATCCTCCGTCTTTTCCATCGCTTTCTCACACCTTTACCCCCCCCCCCCCCCCCCCCCCACCACCACCACCACACACGAGCTGTGTCGAATACATCAAATGTAAATATTTCTGAGAAAGAGCTTTGCTGACGATCGCCTGTCACTATCCGTCTCTCACTGTCGCGATCTCTTGTCATACATTCTGCTTCACCATGTGTGTGTGTGTCTGTCTCTCTCGCAGCCTGAGAACCTGTTGTTGGCCAGTAAGATGAAGGGAGCTGCAGTGAAGCTGGCAGACTTTGGCCTCGCTATTGAAGTGCAAGGAGACCAGCAGGCTTGGTTTGGTAAGAAAACATAAACAGTGACACACACACACACACACACACACACACACACACACACACACACACACACACACACACACACACACACACACACACACACACACACACACACACACACACACACACACACACACACACACACACACACACACACACGTGTGCTGGACCATCACCTGATCTGTTATTCTATCTGGGTGTTTAGCCCTCGATAGTTCATGTTTAAACATACGAGTCTTTCATACAGTAGATCTGTGCAGCTAAACCTCCACTTGGAAGCCAAAGAATATTTGACACACACACACCGTCCAGTTCATGCTCAGTCCATTGTGTCTTGGCTAACGGCCGAGCTGCTGGCATTTTGGCCGACTCTCCGGGATGATTAACGAGCATTTGCTTGTGACTCTACGATGTCATAATCTGATCTTGCGTTGGAGTCCAATAGGCCTCTCTCATCTGAACCGTTCACATGCAGCTGCACAAAGGCCTCGGTTAATCGTGTCCTCTGGTTCTTCCGGCGGGCAGGGTTTGCGGGCACCCCTGGCTATCTCTCCCCTGAAGTCCTGAGGAAGGACCCCTACGGCAAGCCGGTGGACATTTGGGCTTGCGGTGAGTGTTGGGAAATAAACTTATTGCAAGCTGATTGTTAAATGTGCTGAATGAATAAAGTGTACCATGATGTCTTTTTCTCTCTTTGTGTTCTGTCAGGTGTTATTCTCTATATCTTGTTAGTGGGATATCCTCCATTCTGGGATGAAGATCAACACAAACTCTATCAGCAGATCAAAGCTGGGGCATATGATGTAAGTGCGTGTTTGGTGTATACTTGTGAAGGGTGCAGTGCAGGGCTTTGCTAAGCAGTTTTTGAATGTTTAATAGTGTCCAATTGAGAGCTGGTCCAGAGCTATTGATCCTATCAGGGCCTCCCTGACGCATTGCAGAGGTGTGTGTGTGTGTGTGTGTGTGAGGGAGAGAGAGACTGTATGAGAGAGACGGAGAACCAGAGAGGGGGTATCCTCCTCTCTGTCTCTGGATAATCAAGTCACATTGCCGTTTCCAGAGAGACTCGGGGAGAACGTGGTTTAAAGAACTGGAACAGAAGCTCGAGTCCTGTTGATTCAAAAACACCTCGTTTTGTTTTCATGTCTGCTTCATTTTGACAAATAAACTCGAGACTTGATGCTGTGGACTCTCAACAAGTCCTTCAGGAAACATGTATTGTCTCCAAATCCCCCTTCCTTCCTTTCCAACCGTCACACCTACTTTATTCATTTTTCCCCAGTTCCCGTCGCCTGAGTGGGACACGGTGACTCCAGAGGCAAAAAACCTGATCAACCAGATGTTGACCATTAACCCAGCCAAGAGGATCACTTCCGAACAGGCCCTCAAGCACCCCTGGATCTGCGTAAGGATTCACAGAAAACACCATAGAGATTTATTTATTTAGGTAATTACTGTATCATAACCATGTGTTTTAATTGTTTGTTGTTTCCCTCCTGCAGCACCGTTCTACAGTGGCATCCATGATGCACAGACAGGAAACTGTCGAGTGTCTCCGCAAGTTCAACGCTCGTCGAAAACTCAAGGTGCTCATCTTAAACTTTGATTTGACACGTTTCTGTGTTCAGAAATCTTCTTTTATTAAACCTGCTTTTTAGCCGTTTAGAAACTAGTCTCCCGACTCACGAGGCTTTTTGATTTCCTAGCATTGAGTATCAAAACCTGCCGAGTACGTGAAATGTCAATTCTATGAGTTGGTAGTTCATGATTTGCACCTATTTTATTTTATTCAGAAAGTATTTTTTAACTGCTTCGGCGTGGGTACAGAAACCGTTTCAGTATTGAAACATTGAAACGATACCCGACTCGAGTTTGCATTCACAGCCGTACATGCAAACTCATTTATCAAATCTGTTTGCATAGAAGAAACAAATGCGACTTGAAGAGATGTGAAGACTCGCAGTTAACGAAGCATCTCACCAATAATACAATACATCAGAATGTGTTTTGATAAATTAGATACGGTTAGACAGAACAAACAAAGACTCGGCTGTAGAAAAGAACTGTGCTGAGATAAAAATATGACTGTCCCATTAGAGATGAAGACGGAGCAGTGAAGAAAAGCTGAAATCCTGTTAAATAAAACAACTCCTTGCACTCATTATTCCACCTCCTTTCTCCTCCTCTAGGGAGCCATTCTCACCACCATGCTGGTGTCCAGAAACTTCTCAGGTGGGTGTGCCCTTCGCCCTCAGCCTCCCACGCAGCACATGCGGAGGGAGAGGCGGAAGGAGAATGGATAGAGTCCTCTGCACCTCTTTTAACCCCCTCACCACACACACACACACACACACACACTCACCCACTCATCCTTAAAATAACAATATGTTTTTGCGTGTGCAAAGGAGTTTACTTGCTTACAACATTAAAATGGATTTTAAAGTTCCTTGAAATCATGGTAGAAACAGTGTATTGGTAATGATGAGTGCATTTCATCCTGATATATGTGAGCAGGCCAATGTGTGATATTATTTCATGTACCAGATAATATGTGGGCGACAGTTATGTTCATGCTAATGTATCTCTCCCTTTGTGTGTGTGTGTGTGTGCGTGTGTGTGTGTTTGTGTGTGTCCCTCTTCTCTGCTGCCCGTGGAGCTTTTGCATGTTTGAGATTGAAGCCTAGACGTTTTATAGAGATTATGTTGGGGGCAAGGTGACTGCTAAGATTCTGTGTTTGTATCTCAAGTCTGCTGAGAGTGACTTGTTTCCGTTGAAGCTTTGTTCTCATCCTCTAAGTAATTGGCCAGTCGATGGCTAATGATTTCAACCCTGGGCCTAGAAAACCACAGGGGTGCACGTCTTTGCTTCAGCCCTTTTTCTATCAAACCTTGTGATGCGTCTGGGCTGCAGCCAGCACACCCTGTAGCCTTCTAGGCCCACGATTTGAACAGCGTGAGATCGAGCTGCCTTAATTTTGTATAGCGTCTCCCAACTGTAGCATTTCTGTCCAATAGTGGGCCGGCAGCATACCAACTCTGCTGCTGCCGCCTCCTCCACGGCCTCACTGGCTCAGGAAGGTACGTCCCAGAGACACGCCCATCCACTTCCTCTCCACACACAGCTCACTTCTTTGGTTCATAAGACGGGGCGGGACCCCATTATCACCCACAAACTCCTGCATGCAGCCTCTGCCAGCATCTTCATTGATATTCCCACACACACACACATGCATGCTCACACACATTTTTATTAATTTAGGGTCATATAGATTCGGTCGTCTTTGCTGTTGTGCAAAGATATCACGTTTTATACACACAATCATGCACATCAGCATCACTTAATGCTAATCGATTCCGTTCAACCTGCACTCCAAAGTGCTTTTTACATTCACACCTCACCACCACTCAGCCTCCACCTTGTAACGCCCATTTCATCTAGTTATGTAATCACTTCTAGCAAGCTCCATCCTGACTTCCAGCTGACCCCGTACGCCTCTGTGCTCTCCCCCCCGGCCGAGCACAGAGGCGGACCGGGGCAGGGGATGAGGAGGGGCATGTATTTCTGGGGCAGGGAACTGACACAGCAGGGGGCCGGCAAGAGCTGGGTTGGCGTGCTGCCATTGTCGAACCTGGGTCTGGTGGGGAGGGGAGGGAAGGGGCGGATGTTGAGAAGCTGGGGGAGAGGTTTAGACTTGAGGTGGAGGATGGGGGGGGTGCTGCCTTTGTTGCTGCTGCTGCTGCTGCCGGAGCCAACTGTTGAAACCATCGCCATTGCGCAGCCTTCCTGATGGATACGGTGAGGTAAAAGGCACCCCAAGTCTCCTCTCCCCCCCTCCTGAGGACTGGTTTTAGTACTTTCAAAAAAAGCCTCAATGTCATGTCTCAATGTGACGTATTCTCTTAATTCTCCACGAACAGAAGGATGGTTTCCTTTTTGTTTTGAAAGTACTAAAATCAGGCTCTGCTCTCAATCTGCCGGGTGGTGAAGGTCGGCGATTCCGATGGTGGCTCCATGGATACTTTAGAAACAGACGCTGTGGAGCAGACTGGATTTCCTGTCATCCTTTTCTTCAGACGTGAAAATCTTGTCTGCTCTACAGTGTACATTAATCTCTCCATAGGTAACTAGGACCTGTGCTTAGGTAGGATTAAGGTGAGATGAATCCGTGCTGGTATGTGTGATTGGTGCGCTGAGAGTCGGGGTGTCTGTGGTGGTTTGATTGTCGGCTAGAGTCCTCCGAACGCGGGGCTTCCTCACAGGGACGGGACCACGGTGACCGCTTCGTAAGTTTCCGTGAATCTCATGTGTGACGTCATCATTCCAGATTGGACTCCTCGGCTCTCCTCCTGTTTAACCCTCTTTTTTTTTTTTACTGTATCTGCTTTCTTTCACATCTCTGTAGAGTAAACCTGAAACAAGGCGTGGCAGTTTGCTCATGATGTTCCCTTTTTTATAAAATGACATTACAGTAAATATGTGACAGGAAATGTGCATTTCTGTAGGTTTCTAGTGAGCCTCGCATGTGTGGTTTTAACTCGTAAAATGTGCTCGAGGAGATAAAACTTCAGATGCTCTCTAATCCGTCCTCACCTGTGGTGCACCCCTCCCACTGAGGGTCATCTTGACTTTTACCCGTCATGTCACGTGAAATTGGTGATCATTCTCTCGAGGAGGAAGTGAAGGGCGGATTTAAAGAGAGCGTGTGAAAGTGGTGTTCCCATGCTGTCCCAATTACCACCCTGATGGCTGTTGGGTCGAAGATTTAGCCGTATTAAGAGCAGATGTTTGCACCCTGAACAATCGGCTCTTTTTACAGAGTAAAGGAATGAAAATGTTTCTTTTTTTAATATACATTTTCTTTGAATGCTGCATGACCAGGCCAAGATAGAAGCATCGACGCAACAGCCCAGATTAAAGAGCACGGGTTGTCACATGATATTATTTGTAAATGCTGTGCCCCGTATCTCCTCTCTCTTGTATTGAAATACTAAGACCTCTCTTTCAACCCCTCCCCCCTCTCTCCCCCCATCTTTCCCTCTTCCACTTCCTTTTGGAAGGTAAGAAACACAAGATAAGACTTTTGGAACGTGTGTGTGTGTGTCAGTAGAAAAATTAGAGAAAAGGAAGCGACCGACAGTTGAGAGCTTTAGACTGAGAGAACCGGGGCCCTTTAAAGGAAATCAATGATTTACATTAACCCTGCTCATCGCCGTCAGTCCTGGCGGCAGTTTGAGTCTGACCATCACTCTCTTTTGAGATCTACTGGGGGTCTTTCAGACAGGAAATGGATTTAGGAAGTTTACTTTGCTCTCAGGTTACTCTTCCCCCCCCCCCCCCCCCAGATGGCAATGAATGGATTATGATGAGAATGGGTTTTGCAGAGTGTAGCAGCTTGTAGAGCCAAGAGAGGGGAAAAAAATGCCCGAGAAATCCATTAAATGCATGTTATTCTTTGGGAGCATCTAGACTCACTCTGCCTTAAAAGCTCTACTATTGTTGTTTCACAGATGTGACAAATTGTAGATCCAGGTTTTTGCTGAAGTGGCGGATTTCAAAAAGAGCTGTATGGATTGGCACACGGGTGCTGTCGTCAACAGTAAACCGTTTCTCTTCCGTTCTGTCCTCTTTCTCTTCTTTTTTACAGCATGCAAAAGTTTACTCAACAAGAAGTCAGATTCTGCTAAGGTAAGGACGCGTCGGCCCTCTTTTCTTCTTCTGTATTGTGTCTCTCCTCGATTAGCTCACCCCCTTCTGTTCTTTAGTCTCAAGCTCACATTATCTTCCTAGTATTATGTTGAGGAATATCCTTTTCATACACCAATTGTTTTAATAAGAAGTTTGGGTTTTTTTTGGCTTAAATGGCCGATTTATTTCTATTGGGGATTATGGGACGCCGCAGGGTTTCTCAACCGTTCTTTGACCTGTTTCTAGATCCCACAATTCCCGTCATCTCATCCAAGTTTGAGAAACTCTGTTCAACTGTTATTATTTTCTCTCAATTTCAATCACAATCTTTATCAGTTATCTTTTTATTCATTCACCTTTAGTCTTAGTCAGAGGTTTGCTACTCTCTCTTTTCCGAGCAGTCTCCGTCATTCTCTGCTGCCATTAAGCGTCTCCCTCCCCTCTCCTCCCTCCTGCCTCCCTCCTGCCTCCCTCCCTCTCTTTCTCCCCCGCCCCAGGGGTCTCTCTGTGCCGTTAAGTGGCAGAGGCATAGAGAGTTAGTGAGGCAGTTAAAAGGATGATCTAGAGGCCATTCTGTGGCACTCACCCTCTCATTTACCCTGTTAGCCCTCAGCAGCCTGGGAGCCTCCACCAACATTAGCCCCATTCACTAAAAGGCGCCTAATTCTAATGCTTGTGTGTGTGTGTAACGTGTGTGTGTGAGTAACGTATGTGTTCACTCTGAGTGTTTGCGTTCTCGTCCCAGCCTTCTACCAACAACAGTAAGAACAGTATAGTGAGCGCCATCAATGCCCTGAAAGACACCAACATGGCAACCAACGCCCAGATGGTACAGTAGGCCGCCGCAGTGTTGGTTCATAACCCCCCCCCCCCCCCCCCCCAATAGTTGCTTAGTAGTCCGTTGTGCCTCACCCTCCATCGTCATAGTTGCTGCTTGGCATCCTTCATCTACCACGCGGGAGATGTTGCACCATAATATCCCCTGACCCAGCAGTACCCCTCTCTGGCCATTTTAACCCCCCGAAGGTGCACATGTCTTCCTGAATTGTACAAATCAAACTTTTTGGAAATGATTAAAAATACACGTCGTTACTTTGAATCTCGGGCTGCACATGTGCACTCTTTTTTTTTAGATTCCTAAGGCGCATGAACTTTACATGACTATATGCCTCTGAAGTGGCAGCACAGAGAACTGTCCTGGTTTGGAGGATATCAAAGTTTAATCTATTCTTATCCTGAAAATTCCTCTGTGGTATTCACTTGTGCTGAACCAGCTATCCCTTAACCTTCCCACTAAAGTCGACACCGCCGTGCAACCGTCTATCCTAACATCCAACCATGTCTCTCAGTCCCACCTGTTCACCTCGCCACCATCCCCGTCGACATCCTCATCCAGTACTAGCAAACTTCTGTCATCCAGCACTAGCATGTTGTCATTTTAGGATGCTTTTGATAGCATGCATTGCATATTACATATTGTACCGGTATGGATACTTAACACACAGTCTGGTCTGGTCGTGCTTCTCAACTGGTGGTGCAGGACCCCAAAGAAGGCCATAGGACGGAAATCATGCTTTTGTCTAATCTTTAAAAGAATATCTGTCAGTCGGATATAAAACAAGAGATGTGATTGCGAGAGACATTTTGTAGACCAAAGAGGTAATTAAAATCATGAAAAAGATTGGCTGACAAATCCGTGATTAAAATAATTGTTAGCTGCAGCGCTAGATAAAACTGACTTAGCTTTTAATTCCATTTTTCTACATAATTTAATCAATTAAGCTTAAGAAGCCCAGTGTGATATCATCACAGTCGGATTACAATTAGTCGATCAACAGAAAATGAATCTGTAACGATCAATGAATCAATAAATTGTGGATGCTTTTTTTTATTTTTATTTAAACAAAATGGCCAAAAATTCACCGGTTCCAGCTTCTCAAATGTAAATATTTTTTATTGTGATATTCTTATTCTTCTGTGAGGGTAAACTTGAATACCTTTTGGCCATTTTATAGACCAAATTATGTTAGAATTATTTTACTGAATATTTAAGTATATTTATCGATAATGAAAGTAATCATTAGTTGCAGCCCTGAATGGTGATTATTGAATCATCAAGCCAGTCCTCGGACTAACCCGCTCCTATGAATGAGCGGTAGTGTTGGGTCCTGACCCCGTGACTGAGGTTTGGGTCCCAGTTGAGAAGCACTGGTTCAGGGTTCCGATGTGTTGGATTAACTCTCATGTTCTGCATCGCAGGAATCTCAGAGCACAGTGGTGCACAACCCTCCCGACGGAGTCAAGGTGAGATGTGTGTCCGTGTGAAGATGGACCGGTGGAGCTCCAGAGCCGGCTGTGTTTTTTTTAAATTTCAGTATCTTTCTCTCCGTCTCTCTGCACTCCAGGGATCAACGGAGAGCAACACCACCAACGACGAGGAGGAAATGAAAGGTAGGAAGCGTAGTCAAGTGTTTTAGTCTCCTTCTCATGTTATCCACTCACTCGTTCTCTCTCCCATCTAGTAAAGTGTGTGTATTTGACTGTAGTGACTGGCAGGTGTGCGGAGATGCAACACTCTTGACTGTCTGCCTGTGGCGTGTGTGTGTGTGTGTATATGAATGTATTTTATTGTGTGTCTGGCTACGTTTTGTGTGTGTGTTCTAGCGGACAGTTCGGTGCTGAGTCAGAGCAGCGCCACAGAGGAGATGCCCCCACTTCTGCCCTCACCTCAAAGCTCACCTGCCAGTAAGTTTATCCATGGCAACCAGAAGCTATACGGTCGCCACTGGCAAGGACCTAACCCCCCCCCCCCCACCCCCCACCCCACCCCCATCCCCCCCCACACGCACACACACACACACTCCCACCCTGGCTTTCTGTAGTCACTGGCAATCCTACATCTTTAAGCCTCCTCACTCTGATCCACCAAGCTGTTTTTGAGGGTTCCCACTGGTTTTGGGTTCGGGGGGTTAAATACATTCTGGGAACGACATAGAATTAGATGTTGATTTGTGATATTGGCATTTAATAAATGCATTTAAAAGATGAGTCCGGTTTTATTTTTGTAGGTTTGCACATCATTCCATTGGTAAAAATAAACTAACCAATGATCAATAAAAAACGCGAGAAGTCAGACAAGTTTTAAACGAACCTCATCGTCTCATTCTTTGCACATCGATAACAGAGTAAGTTGATTTTATTCTTGATGATTTTTGATGATGAGCTTTGAGAAATTATTTTTGCCGCGAGGAGAAATCCACTCGGGAGGATAAAAGATCCCAAACGTTTGCTCCTCAAGATTCCACGTTGTCGCTTGTTCACGCGATTGTTCTTGCGGAATGTTTATTTGCATTTAGATACCAATTCACAGCATAACTGTAGCTTAACACAGCCAAACACGTTTAGTTTTGTACCAAATCTGTGTAACAAGTGGTATCAAAATTGTAACAACTTGAGATTCCTGATCCAGCACCAATGCTGTTTTTCCCAAATTTAAAATCTGCAAACACTGTGTGAAAGTCATTGAAGAGTAAAATGGTACCAGGGACTGCTGTGACACTAACATCTGAACCGACAGCCCGCTTTTTATGAATGTAACTGATTTTTAACAATTTCTTAATGCTAATAACTTTGAATGCAGTGTTATCATAACCATTAAGCTAAATCTCTAAAAAAATAAATCCCAAGTTGTGATAAACGTGAATGATCCCTTTAGCGGGGATGCATTATTCATAATCGTAATGCATTTTACAACTTGTTTTACGCTGATTGCAGACGGTCATTTCCTGTCCATCAATACTGTAATATAGAAACTGCACCTGATCTGCCTCACCAGCTGGACTAAACCTCTCTGTGCTCACCACAAACATAACCAGGACTAGTTGTATAGGTCCCAGAGACACTTTGACCTAATTATGCTCATGAAGAAAAAACTCATTGAATTCTTCATCAGGGCCACTGTGGGAACCCTGAAATATGTTTGTGTGTGTGTGTGTGAGAGAGAGAGAGAGAGAGTGTGTGTGAGTGTTTTTGGTGAGCATCTATCCCCTTGTCCTCCTAATGTGACGGCTCCAGCTGGAGGAAGCCTTGCTTACCTTGCAGCTGTGTGTCCTAAACCGGTCTGACGGCCCTTCAGCCGGTCTGACTTTACTGGAACCGTGCACACCGCAGGGCATCAGGTTCCTCTTTGTCCTCCCATCTTCTCCTCCAGTTCTCCTTCGACTCTGATGCTTTATTCTCCGTTATGTCCTTTTGATCTTCTCTAATTTAATCTCCATTTCTCTCTGATACGCCGTCGTTATCTCGCCCCTTTCCTTACCCTACGCTCTAATCTCTCGTCTCGTCTCTTGACCTCTCTTCAGACACACCTGCACCAAAGGGACAGTCTAATCTCTCCTCCTCGTCCTCTTTCCTCCTCTCCTGTGTCATTCCTCCTCTCCCGAAACATTGCGAGGTTTCCTCGCAGGCATAACTTGAGCTCGTAAACAAACGGCGGCTTCGATCCTCTCTCCGTCCGCCGGGTGCTGCGGCTCATCAGACGAGGCTCTGTTAATGTATACGAGCATTAAGAGCAGAGTTGATGTGAGCGGAGCAGGCAGTTGAATGACTTCCACATCTGACAGCATCACAACCAGAGCTGCACTGATCTCGCTTCCAGCTGCCACCCTGTCCTCATGTTACCCATCTGCATGTCTGTCATAAACCCACACTGACTCTTGGTGTTTATTCCACTCATTCTACTGAACACTAACCCGCGTCCTCTTTGTTTCCTGTTCAGTTCTGTCACATATTTTACTGCATGATCTCTGTGTGTTTGTGTGTGTGTGTGTGTGTGTGTGTGTGGATGGATGGATGGATGGATGGATGATCACATGTACGTTTCTTGTTATCCACCCATGTGTTTTTTTTTCCGTGTTTGTTGACCATCCGTTGTGTGTTTCAGTTCCACCGCATGACGTAAAGCGCATGGCATGGAACAGCACGGGCAACAGCTCCTGCCCTGACTCTGAGTTCTCACAGTCCTCCATGCCTGCCGCTCCGCTAGGGAGCAACGCTGCTCTAAGCAACACTAAGCAGAGTAAGAACACAGTCTTGACTAACCCGACTAAAGCTTCCCTTGTCGTCTACGCACTGTAGCTTTTGCACACTAAAAACCTTACATCTCTGAAATGAATGTTTTCTGCAGATAATATCCATCAGAACGAGTCATTTGTGGGTGTTAAATCCTGAGAACCTAACAAAAGGTTTTGCTTATTTTTCTCCTTTTTAATAACATGGTTTTATACATGTTCAGGTCTTAAAAGAGTTAATCTATTTTAACTGTAAGGAAAGAGGAAAATGACCAAAATAAGGGCAATCACTTGGTCAAATGACTTGAGAAATAATAAGACCAATACCAACAATGTTTCCGTTGGTCTCGATACTTTTTGACTCCTCCATGTCAGTGATGCATAACAAAAATAAAGACGTAAATCTTAAATGTGTCACAGATATCTAGATTATTATGAGAAGGCAAAGTTGTTTCCTGTAGTTTTCAGGAAACATGACTGAAGCGGGATGTAGTGGTGCATTTGTTGGGGACTATTTTCAGCCGTGGATTAATACACATTTCATGCTCTACTGAGTATTTAAGCCAGCAGGATGGTTTCTGTGGGATTGAGTCAAACTGATCCACAGTGCCAATGTTCAGTAATGGTTTTAACCATTTTTGGACGTTTGGTCGGATCACTTCACTGTTGGTTTTGGTCTTTTTGATGAGATTTAGTGACGAAGAAAAGTATAGAATATCGCCAAACCTTCCCTTTAAGATTGCTTTTTGTTGAAGGCCCAGTTATGCAGTGTTGAAATGTTTCTTTTGGTTTCATTGATGTTTTAAATTGTGTGGAAAAGTTGCTCTAGTATTAGAATCCTCACTAATATCAGGAAATACTAAATTTAAGAAAGATTTTGCACGACCATGGTTTTGTTTAGAGGGAGACGGGAATTGTAGGAAATGTTTTATTTATTTATTTCTTAGTAAACCTCGTCAGAGGCAGCTGTAATTATACCTCAAAATAAAGGTATATAACTTAATTTTAGCTTTAACAGTTGCAGAAGTTGGTTCATTGGTTCTTAATTCTTATAAATCTTCGCTCAAAGTCCACTTACTGTCTTTTTCTGGAGCTTTCTATCCGTGGATAGTTGTCTCGGTGAGCAAACCAAAGCAAACTTTGCTCCGTTGTCACAATGGATCAAATTTGGTGTTTTGAAAGCTCCATAAAAAGCAAGTAAGTGGTTCTTCAGTTTGCTTCATGTTTGTTTAACTAGGCCTGTTGTTTACTAGCAGGATCTTCTGTTTGTGCCGGGTGGCCGTGTGTGCTCACACAGCAGAGAGTAGCGTTTAGTCAGTTCTTGTGTCGTACAGAAGGTGAGAAGCGGAGCGACAGACAGTGATGAGGTCGAGCTGCAGTCGCCGAGCTGCTCGGGACTGAGTGATGAGGTTAAAGAGGAGAGTCGAGCTGTAGCCACAGACGGAGAGAAGCCCGAAGGGGGGAGGCAGGAGCTGGAAGTGATGAGAGAAAAATGTCATCAAGCAAAACCACCACATAGTTAAGTGTTGCCTCACCTCCTGACGGCCTTCTCACCATTTACCGTCCGTCTGTCTCTCTTGTGTCTGTAGCTCGTAAACAGGAGATCATCAAGATAACGGAGCAGCTGATTGAAGCCATCAACAATGGAGATTTCGATGCCTACACGTGAGTACAGCTGTATAAAGAAAAGCAGCACGTGAAGTCTATGTGATGATCTAACGGGAGTCATTAGAGCTGTCTCTAGACTCTGTTTCTCTCGTCTCTAATGTCTCCGCGCCCACTCGTACCGTCTCACCGGTTCTCTCTTGCGGTTCTTTCTCAGGAGGATTTGTGATCCAGGACTCACCTCTTTTGAACCCGAGGCCCTGGGGAACCTGGTGGAGGGCATGGACTTCCACAAGTTTTACTTTGAGAACTGTGAGTCTCCTCATGCGCACACACACACCCACACACACACACACACAAATCTACCAAGAACACCAGCCAAGTGAAGCTTCGGCTCAGAGGATCACCAGGAAGTATAATCTGTTTTTGAGTACATTTTTCTTCCATCTGCCAAATACTTAATTAATTAATTGGTCAATAACATGTCACTCCTATGTTCACAGAGCCAATGTGACTTTGTGACAACATTGTTTGTTTCGTCTGAAAAATACCTGTAAACCAACAGATATTCAGTTTGTCAATGTAAAGAAACCTTTATGTTTTAAATTCTCACGAGCAATATTTGTGGCATTTTTCCTGATGATCTTAAAGGTCCGGTGTGTAGGATTTAGTGGCATCTAGCGGAGAGGTTGCAGCAGAACTCCGGTGGCCTTCAGATAATGTGAAAGGCTCTCTGTTGAGCCGGTGATTGTTTTAAAATGTATTTAAAGTTGTCCCTCGTCCCCTTTAAAGCAGATGATGGGGTTTCATATTTTAGTACTTCAGCTTCCAAATGATGTGCAGCACAGAGGTTACACAAAGACATCATGGTTCTAGTTCTCCCATTTAGCTTGAACAGCCATTAATTGTGGACTAGTATCTTTTTGTAACAAATAAAATAATAATAAATTGGATTTGAAGTATCTTTCACGTAAACCACGTACAGAAAAGAAGCACAAACAAAAACAATGTTTAAAATCCAGTCCATGTGATATTTGTTTTTTTCCAGTGCTAAGCAAGAACAGCAAGCCGGTGCACACCACTCTGCTCAACCCACACGTGCACCTGATCGGCGAGGACGCCGCGTGCATCGCCTACATCCGGCTCACACAGTTTGTGGACACCACGGGCCGCCCTCGCTCCAGCCAATCGGAGGAGACCAGGGTGTGGCATCGTCGCGATGGCAAGTGGCTCAACGTTCACTTCCACTGCTCTGGAGCTCCTGCTGCACCACTCCAGTGATCAGGTACTCCTCCATCACACACGTTATGAAGTCCCTGTGTGCAGGAACACTGGTAACATCGGAGAAGACACAAACGTGACCCGCTCGTCTCATCTTTCTACAAATGCAGCCAATTGGAAAGATGCTATAATCGCATAATAATTCTATATTTAGTGGTTTTAAGTTAAAGCAAGCACCAGTATGAGTTGGATCCACCAGCTACACTTGAACAAATGAACTTATGATGCATCATTTAGATGTTCCTGTTTCTTAACTCACCCCCCCCCCCCCCCCATATCTCCTCTCTCCCCTCCAGTGGTCCTGAGCCTCCAGTCTACTGGAGTGTGTGTTTTGGGGGGCAGTTTTTTTCAGCGAGCGTGTTTAAGAGGCACGTCCTCTGCGTGGAGTGGCTAGTGCCAGGAGCCCGGCCGGGCAAGATCGCATCCCTCTCCACGATACCAACCAATCCTGTCCCCCCTTTGACCTGCTGGGGGCCGGCTGAACACAAGACACCGCCCCCATGGGATGATGCATGCATCTGGCGCCTGATTGGAGGGCGAGTCTTCGCCCTCTATCCCTCCCCATGGCAGCCATCTTTTTTCTGCCCGCGCGACATGAGACGTCCTGCGTGAGGAGAGGATTTACAGTTGAACTTGTGACAGTTTATGAGTATGAGTTATGAATATGCTGTGTAAATTATGACTAGATGTACCAGAAACCACCAAAACCCAACCAAGCATTTATATTCACTATCTAATAAAGGGAGGAACAGAAGGGAGTGTGAGGTTAGCAGCTGAGATTTTGGACACATTTTTTGGCATTCTAGGGATGACCGGGTAAAGAAAGTGTTGTGCTCGTTACCCGGACGTTGGTGTAAAGATGTAGGGAGGTTTTCCCCCCCATCTGACTTCTAGAGGGGTGGAAAAAAATCAAGTCTGCTCAGTCAGAGAACTTGATGACGAGAGAAACTTGATATCAAAAACATGAAGCACCAAAGTGTAGAACTTTAGGCTTTTTATGTGTTTTCGTTTGTGTGCTTGTTTTTTCCGACTGAACGGAAAGTCGTGTTGTTGGGGGCGGGGTTGTTTTTATTTGAGGTTACGTGTTTTTGTTGTGTTTTTAACGTCCTGTTCCGTTTTGCGTTCCTGTGAATGACCGGAGCCTTTTTTGTTTGTTTTTGTTTTGTTTGTTGGTCTGACTGATCCTTTTATTCAAGGCTCCTTTTTAAAAGCAGCTCAGTTTAAAAAAAAAAAAAAAAAAAGAGGGATTTAATTGTGCAAGTTTAAAGCTAACGTGTGAACACGTTGTGTCGTCTGTATGCAGTGGAGGGAGCGAGTGGGACGGGGAAGGCGTCTGCGTTTTGCATGTTTGCCCGCCCCCCTCTCCCTCATCCACCCCCCCTCTCTCTCTCCTTTTTTCTCCCTCTTAAACCCTTTTGAACCCTCCCACTCCTTTTCTCTGCTTTCTGCAAGGGCCTGGTTTGTTTATAATCACTGTGTAAATACAGTGTATGTATAGTTCTATGTAGAAAAGTGTAATATATGTACATGTATCTAAGAGACACTCATCCTGTGCATCTGGGACACCACCCCATGACCTCTGTGAACCCCGATCTAGTTTACAAACTTTTTCCTCAACAATTTTTCAGTTTTTTTGCTTTAATTCTACTCCTTAAAGTACTTCCTTAAGATATTTGTAGCTCTCCATCATTGACGAATACACACTCGAGTGGGGTACCGGATTTAGTCCCGTGGCCGTACGACTGTTTTTAGAGACGGGGAATAAAATGTACAACGGGTTGAAAATAGTTTAACCCCCTTTGCTTAAAAACTTTTTCAACATAAAGACGTTCATCATAGTGTTCTTAACTCCTGATCCCACAATGCTGTGAGCCGTCTCTTTATATCATATGCACACACACACACACACACACACGCCTGGTGGTGTGTTTAGGCTTTGTAACATATCTGCACCACTGCTGTGTGACCAAGGGGCCAACCCTTGCTGTGCTGCTTAATTGTCTCCATCCATTCGCGACAGTCGTATCTTAAACCCCCCCTCCCCCCCCCCCTCACTCAGATATCTCCCCCCCGTGTACCAACGAGTCCCGGCTCTCGAGATGTTTATTTGTACCTCTCTCTGTTGTTTCTCTGTTCCCGTGTTACTGGTTTGAGTTTTTTCGTTGTCGTCGCTGTTGCTGTTAACTTGTCGTTTGGTAATTTGCCGAATCTGCCAAGCTGGAGTTCTGCACTCTCCCTCGTACACCGGGAAAAAAATAAATAAATAAATAAAAGGGAAGACGGGGAGGAAGTAAAGACAACACAAATTACACATTGAGTGATCTTAGATTGGATCAGGACTAAATTATTTATTAACGCAATCTAGCCAAGGTGGTTCTAAAAATCGTGCCTGCTCAGTTGAGAGGAGCTGTGAAAGCCGGAGGAAGAGTTGGTGTGGGTGTGCAGGTCTTTGTGACCGGCACTGTTGAACCAGAGCGGGAGACCTAGTTATATGCATGTTTCAGTTACACATTTCTACCATGTACCTACCTGAGTAAGGATGGAGCCTAGTGTTAATATATGATATTTGCATCTTTTGAAACAAGAATATTCTCCATCCAGAATGTTGAATAGGTGACATGAAAAATATTTAAAGAAAAAAAACGCAAAATTTCAAAAAAAAAAAAAAAAATGATTCAGGAGCCGTAGCTTGGTATGAGGCCCTCGATGTTAGCGTTTTCCCTGCGTTGTAATGATATATTATTGGGCTGCGCTTTCTCCCCCAGCCTTCACATGGATGCTGGAGTTTTTTTGCATGATCATGATGTACAATGAAATACAACCATGAATTGACGACTATCAAGTGTTTGTCTGAGTGTTAGTTGGTCTTCATCATAGCTTTGTTATTCTTCGAAATTGGATCTTAAAAAGTATTTAATAAAAATACTATTTCAGCACTGGCTTATCTCTCTCGACTGGTTTATTTTCTCTTAACATTCTTGTCACTTCACCGGCGAATATCTCATTGGAGAAGCATCCGGTCCCTGGTGATGTGCTCCATCCATTCCCTGCCCAGACGGTTCTGTGTTTACCCTGCGTGCTTTCCAACAACGTGGCTCCTGAACTCTCGCTCTCACTTGTCTTGTGCAACATACCTTTACCGTCTGGGGGTAAAAAATGTATCCCCCAAAATGACGGCATAACGGCCCTTTTTTGGCCTCTGCATATTTGATCTGTTCAGCTTGGATTTCAGGATTTTCATCAGCCTGAAATCACCAAATTTGGAGCTAATAGAGATATGCAACACACGTTGGTGATTATGTAACGCTGCAACATTGATTGGTCATGCTGAATATCTGCTCATGCAGTCTTTGACCAATTTTAGGAAACTAGTTTGTCTCAGGTGACGTTTAGCTTTAAGACGCCGGCTGTTGAAGGAAAGAGGTTTTTAATTTGAGTAAAATAAACACGCATAGAACCGGATCATGTTTCTGTGGTTGGCTGGATGCTCTGAACACCACCCGACGTCACAGCTGTCATAATATTTGCCCTCCATACATGTCTGTCATCACGTAAAGTCAGAGTAAGCCTGAATAAAGCTGCGTATCCTCCAGGGCCATTAACATATACACACACACACACACAGAGGATAAAACAACCGCTGCTGTCCATTCAACAGCATTGCTCCGTCTCACCACTCCAGCCTTTTGTTCTGTCTCCTGCTGCTCTTATTTTAGCTGGAGTGAGCGCTCTGTGAAGTGTTGAGTAATGCTGCAGCCTTATTTAAAAAAGGATTTGTGGTGTTATTTATGATGGTCCCAGTTATTTTAAGGATTGAGTCCTGTGTGTGTGTGTGTGTGTGTGTCCGTGGGATGTAGGACAGCTCCCCTCTGGTTCCTCTGCTTTGTGTGTGATTAATGAGGGGAGCTCAGCAGCTGGTTAACTTAAGACACTTCCACATATTTTCTAAAAGACACAAAAAGTGAGAAACTCTTGAGGGGATGTGTCTTGTTAGCACTCTCTGACCTCCGACTCCTCGTGTCAATACAATTAGAAGAGAAGCTGCTCCCAGAACGAGCCTCCTGAATCGAAGTTACTTTTGACTTTGTCAAGGTTGTAACGGACTGGTTCACTTTTTTCCCATCTCAGAGCTTAAACACATGTTTCCAATCATTTGTAAGCAGGTGCAGCAACAACTCATCCAACAGCTGTTTGTTCTCAAAAACCATGAAAATGTGTTTTTATAAAACCACAGTAAATACAATTTGCAACTGTTCTGTTGCAGGTACAGCAAAGGGAAGAGGTTGTTAAACCGCCTGTTCTGTTTCAGAAAAGGCGGTTTAATATTGAACCCATCTTTTGAAAACTAGGCCAACAGTAAAGTCAAGTTTTTATTTAATATTCCTACTGAGGAGGTTTCTCCTCATGTTTGAAGGCCTAAACTGTTTTCCCATCGGGCCATTAAGTCAGAAGCTTCGGCTGAGTTTTATTTCTCAAAACGAATGCTATTGGTTCAGTTTATGTTAATCACAAATGTAATTTTTAAGTGTAGTCTTGGGTGAAATGAAGATTGATGGCGCTCATGTTTGTACACTCAGTATGAAGCTACAGCATGGCGACAGTTAGCTTAGCACAACGGCTAGCCTGCCTCTGATCAAAGATGAAATAAAACAAAAAGGAATCGACCAGCCAGCATCTCCAAATCTCACTAATTATGTTTGTTTCATCAAACAAAAACCATAATGTTAAACATTTCATTTTGGCTAACATGCCAACTGTTGGCCGGGTGCTTCAGGTTATTAGTTAGCTGTGGAGGTGCTGTAAGGTGGATTTCTTTTACCTTTGGTCTCCTGGCTTTAGTGTTTTTAATGTCTAGTTTCATAAATATATACCAAATAGTTCTGTAAAGCAGCACTGAGCTGTCTGAGCACGGCGTGTGAAAGTGACACAGAAAGGTACAGTAAAACAAAATGACAAAGTTCTTTTTTTGCAGTGGATTATCTTTAATTTAATACAGTGTGGATGATTTAATCTTTGTTCAGTGATAAAATTAAACCCCCTCTCTGTATTTATAGTCCCATCCCTCAAGTTTAACCATTGACTTCATCATCTCCTCTTCAAGTCGTCATTAGAGGCAAGTGTATTGAAATCAAAACAACAAAGGACATCAGGAAACATCACATGAGCTACTTAAAGATTCAAAAGTTTTATTAGGTGTTATATTTCATATATATATATATTATAGTATGCTAAAAAAAATCCTCGTATAGTAGTATGTCTAACATTGTAGTATAGCATTTCGAAAAAAGTCATAGTATAGTATGTCGAAAATTGTCATACTATAGTGTGTCAAAAAGAGTAAAAAAACAATTCATAGTATGTCGAAAAAAGAGAAAAAGTCTGAGTTTAGTATGAAAACAAAATCATGATCCTAATATAGTATGTAATGTAATGTATTATGAAAAAGTCATCTTATAGTATGTCATGAAAAAGTCATTGTATAGCATGTCGAAAAAGTAATCATGGTAATAAGTGTGCGTCCCTTGTACGTTTACTAATAATACAAAGTACATTTACGTACTTGTATTTCATTATTCAAATAACTGCAGCCCGTCTTACCTTCAACATATTTTCTATTAGATTGCTAAACATTTAGCCATGTCCCTAAAGCAGAGTCATTAATGCTCGTTACAAATCACTTATTGTACAGTTTTCTATAAAAATGAGCCAATCCGCTGCAGCAGGGGTTTCCTCTGATCCCCGTGTTTTCAGAAGGGAACCACACAAAAGAAAAGATTAACATGCCTCATGAGTGACTGAGAGCAACCGCTAAGCAGATTTACATAAAGGCAATACATCTTTTTGTAAGCAATCTTTTTAGTTACACAATCCATGTATTTTGAGTGTGGAACGATGGCGCACAGCTAACTCTTTGCATATTACATAATCATCCTAATATGGTGATTATCAAACCAAGACAACAGAGTTAATTCAAGGTTATTATTCAATGAGAAAGACGAGATAGACCACACCGACACTGAGGGCTTGTTCTCATGTATATCGTTTAATACTCAACCATGATTCAGCACATTATTACACAAAGGAACTAGTTCAACACGGGTAAAGTAGGCCTTGAACACTTTACGCTGCTCCCTCATCGTCCAGCCACAAACACACAGTATTTACATTAACCTACAGGATCGGCATGATCAAACATCGATTCTCAGGAAGGGAGGAAGTCGTGAAAGGGTTGAGTTAATGTACAGGATTATAACAACAGGCTTCGGGGACAGGTCCTTATTGGGGGGGGGGGGGAAACAGCAGTTGCAGGTTACAGAGATGCTTCACGACACAATGGTTCACAGCACATAAAAGCACAAGTCAAGTCCGTACAGCAACAGTATAAAAAGAACCATCAGGGCCGCGTTATCCAACGAGCCCTGTGAAAATAGAACAATGTCGCCATCTTCTGGTTGGATCGCACACATCTGCTTAGAATATAACAGAACAGACAACATTTAAACTTCAAGAGTTTGGGCTATCTAAGTCAGTCTAACACACACTATCTAATGTCAGGAACAGTAGCTATCTATCTATCCGTCTATCTATCTAGAGCCATCTGCTGGAATCAGTACAAAAAGATATGTTACCACCCGACGGTCAGCTTGCAATGGCTTTGAAAAAAGGAGAGAATTATTCTGTACAGTTTAAAAGGACCATACCGATGTTTTTTGCAAGTTTTAGCCCCTAAACAAATGATCTACACTTAATATAACTGCTGATGAAATCATATTTTCCTGTTTCAGTGTTTTTCCAGGCAGCCGCTGTTTCCGTAGCTTTCACTCTGGACTAGAAATCAATTAGCAGACTCTTGCTTGAGTCGTGTGGTTCATCGCGTCGGCAGGATGTTTTTCTCCAGTATTGTTGTGAGGTGACGCAGGTTAATTGATCTGAGGAAGAATGCTCTCAACAATATGCTGATTTAAACATTTATTGTGATAGATTCAAGTTTCAGGAGTCCTGTGAAATCAATGGAAACCAACAGTTTCCTGGAAAGTCAGGGAATAGTTTTGAGAAGATTAAATTAAAGGGGGTTTGATGCGTTACGCTCTCTACACGTGTTGAACGCTGCTACTTTCTAATAAGACCTCCTTTATAAAGAGATTATATAAATTGAAGTAATGACTTCATAAATTAATGCTTTTCGGTTTGCTGGTTTTATCTGGTTGGCGAGTCATTATTATTCAGTGTGTTCTTAATATCAATCCTGCTATTATTAATGTTAATAAGTCATTAATAACTTCTTTCAAACAAGCCAAAAGCAGAAGTTTGTGAATGTTAATGAAAAGCCTGGCAACTCAAAAGCTGCTCTTACTAAACACTTATAACTGATAGTTATAAAGTTAATAGTAAACTATTTATTAACCATTAATAAACATTTTAAAGCTTTTTGTAATGAAAACGATACACGTTATACTATAGATTGAAAGCCCGGTTGTAGGTTCTGCACTTTAACAAATTGAATTAACATTTTGATTAAAAACAGTCGGCAGTAGCGTATACATCATCGGTAATGGGAATAAATACACTAAAACATGAAGAATAACCGGTATGGTCCTCAGTAAAATAGCTTAATCATAGGTCTAAACAGCACTTTCACCAGTAAACGTATAAGACAACAGCCTGAAGAGACGAGCCCTGTTGGAACATCTGAATTGTGACATCTGATGCAGGAGTTTGGGGTTAATCTAAGTTAATAATCTTGGCGTGACAAAGATGACATACAGCCAGCCTGTATTCTAGATGTTCTGGCGGTTAGTTTGATGATTTGTATTATTAAACACACAGAAGACACACATTAATGGGTGAACTTTTAGCATAGATTCTTGTGTGAACATCTTAGAAATATCCCCAGAATATTTTTTTTAACACTATTCTCCTTAAAATACATGCCATGCTGATTTTTTATTTTTTTTTGATATTCAGATATTCAGTGAAAGGCCCCGATCAGCATGCCAGGCTCAACCTAAACGTTGCCGACCCCATCAGTCACCGCTCTTCTTCTCAACAGGCTGTAACTCGCACGTAAAGCACCACAACTCACCCACACACTCTGCCATCCTGGCAGCTTCGGGAAGGTCTGCCCACGCTGCTGTACTCGTCCGACGATGAGCAACCGCAAACACAACACTGAGTTCAGATTTGAAATGAGCGGAGACGGCCGTTTGTGCTGACCTAAGTTAGGAGCATCTTTCTTTTCTTTTAAAGTTTACTTTTGTCTTCCTTTTAAAACCCTCTCTTCCTCCTCCTCAGGGGGTCACATGGCACAGATGGTAAGCCAATGGCGCGGCCTCAATCAGACCAGAAATTGTGTGTTTGTGTCGACATCCCCTACGTGATGGGCATGTGTGTTAGCGTGCGGGTTGGTGTGTGAATGATGACTGTGTTTCTGTTTAAGATCATTGATTTCATTTGTTTCCTGCTGATTGTGTGTGTGTTTGAGCTTGCCGTGCACGTGGAAGTATTCCTCCTTGCCCTCGCCGTGTGTGTGTGTTAGGTCATTGTCAACACGTGTCAGATCTTCTTGCGTGTCCGTGTGTGCGTTCGGTTCCTTCGGTTCCTCCGGATGTGCCCGTGCGTTGATGACTTCCTCGATCCAGCTCCTGAAGCGGCTGACTCGGGTGTAGAGCGCGGGAGACGAGGGGCCATCGCAGCCGTAGCCTCCGGCGACGACCCCGGTGAGGACCCACCGACCCGACTCCCCCTGACACACCAGCCCGCCTCCAGAGTTGCCCTGACAGCTGTCGTCGTGGAGGAGGCTGGTGTCTGGAGGGCTGCCAGCGCACAGGGTGCCGTGGCTGGAGAAGCTGTCGCCGTAGCGCTTCTTACATTGCCATGAGGACATCAGAGGGACCCAGGATGCAAGAACTGAGTCTGCGAGAGAGGATGGACGAGATGGTGACAATCGACAACAATTGATTGACTAAATGGTGTTTGGCTACTGATTTCATGGCATTGTATCAAGCAACAAGACTAAAAGTCTACAGCCTTCAGCTCTACTTAGACACAGTGAGGCTCTGAGCGAAATGCTAACGTCAGCATGCTTACAATCAGTAGGCGATTAAAGGGAGGATACCATCCCTTATGTTAGCTAAATGATCAAAATGCATGCTCTTTGTTAACCTGCCTTTCTCCCTCTCCATCCTCTAGTAGCAGAGAGAGTGCAGGAGCAGAGGGGTTGTTAGTCTAGTCTGCCTGACTCATTGATACTTGATCTGAGGTTTGTGCAAGTTAGAATCTCTGAAATATCAGCAGCCTTACTGTGCTGTGTGCTGATTAATCCATGGAGCTGTCCGTGGTGCTAAAGTAGCAGACAGATTTGTGATTGCAACGTGTTCTCTGAGTTTCGTCTTGGTTTTGTAGTTAGAAAATAAACTGCAGGACCAAAAGACTCTTTTAAGGCGGCTGTTCGCTCGTCACAAACCGCCGACTGCTAACAATGACGATGCTAATCTTCAAAAAACTAATTTTAGATAGAATCTGTGTATTGTTTGATGTTTAAAGAGACATTATTGAGGTAAACTCCAGTGGAAAACACACACCTGGGCCTGTCCAGCCAGCAGTGACCATGACAATGCAAGAGGACGGAGTAGCCCCTCCCGATGTCGCGTCCGCACCAGGAAGGCACGCTGCGTTGGTGTCGGGGTCAAAGGTCAGACAGTGGCCCTTGGTGCTGGGCAGCTTCAACAGAGCCAGGTCGTGACCGCCGCTCTGACCCTTGAACTTCCTGTGAACCACCACCTGCTCCGGGGTGAGAGTCTGCGCCGAAGCCCCGACACGCACCACGAACCTGGACGGGTCGCTGCCAAACCTGCAGGAAGGAGGGCGAGAAGAAGCGTAAGGTGGATTTCACACTTCACGGTGTTCGGTGGAATCGATTTGTAGTTCAGAGGAAGACTTACCTGCTGACGCAGTAGGCGGATGTCAGGGCCCAGCAGGGGCTGATCAGAGTGCCGCTACAGAGAGGACCGCCATGTTCTTCTTCAGACTGAAGCCACACTGACACCTGCCACGGCCACGTGGTGCTGACAGAGAACAGGAAGAGATCTCAATCAACACTCCTTTCTTTTCTTTTCTGAAGGCAGGGTGCTCTTTCTGTCAACTCATCAGCCACATCAACTATTGTGTAGCTGCTTATGCTGACTATACATTCTTCTTTTGTTTATTTTGAAAGAAACGGCCGCCGGAAATTTAGAACACTTTCAACTCTGTGCACAAGAGGATTTTAAACCAGGGACGACCCGCTCGACTCCAAGTATTTGGAAAGATAACAGCTTTCAAAATATGCATATTCAAAGCTGAATATAGCTAATCCCAAATAAGGTCCTTAATGCTACCTGAGCATGTTTTCCTCGCCCTGGTTCCTCCTCTTGCCCTCCTCCTCCACCAGCTTCCTCAGCCCACAGCTCAGGTCTTGAGGCTTGGCCTGGACCGCTGACTCGCGTGGCGCGACGTCACACCTCACTCCTGCGTCCACCCTGCGTCTGCAGCCCCGGACGCTCTGACCGAGAGACGGACACTCTCCCAGGAACTCCTCCTTCCCTGTGCACCTCACCTGGTCCAGGTGGATGGGCCCTTTCCCCTGACCGAACCCTCCGGCTGCCACCGCTCCAGCGCTGAGGAGGGAGAAATGTGTTTTTTTGTTGGTGTAATTAAAAAGAACAACCTTCATTTGTCTGTCCCTTTTCATACGTATAAATATTAACCTGTGTCCAAGCTGTCTGCACACCACGGCTGCGTTCAGGTCGTTCCAGCCTGAGTCACAAATACTTCCCCAGTCACCATGGAGATACACCTCGACTCGACCCTCCTTTCTGCTGCTGCCGCCCACAAGACGCACCAGGGGACCTGACGGGAGAGAAACGCACACATCCCTCATTCATATTCATGTCTGTGCACCTACATACTCCAGTCTACACGCACACAGAGAGAGAGAGAGAGAGAGATATGTCCACTGATGGTGTTAAATGTCATCTGCAGCCATGGCGCCTCTTTATTCAGCCTCTATTCTCATTCTAATGGACTGTGTGTCTACAGGAGGCCCAGTAAACACCTCTTTATTCTCTCTGCTGTCAACATGTGGCATTTAAACTCTTTGGACTGAGAGAAGCACTGATGTTTTCACACTGAGGTAATGATACAGCGCCACAAGAGGAGACAGAACCGGTTTCATTTTTTTCATAGATTAGATAGAAACATCTTTTGCATGCTTATTATCAATTTGAGTAGAACTTTGTCTGACGTTGAAGTGTGAGGCAATTTCCGCAAGGGTTTAATAAAGTAAAGTAAACCGCTCACGGCCTGGCATGAGACCAGCACTCTACGGGGACAGCTTGCCCTTTTCATACAATATGAATTGCCACCAAACGTCTGCAGTGCAGTGCAATCATCCTGTTGTTTCTCCCATCCCTCCTTTTTGTCTTATAATTATTTGCAAATAAAAAAAAAAAAACTCGGTCAAAAACAAACAAAATGAAAGTACAATACAGAAAAATGAAAAGGGTGAATTAGCCCAGTTCGCACCCTATTTCAAAAATGGATGCATGCCGGCCTTAATCCTGATCTCGTGTCTTACCCGTGGAAGGTGCGATCACCGGCACTTCATTGGTTTCTTGGCCGGATTGTCTCCTGCAGCGAACGCCAACGTCCTCACTGTGTGAGCAGTCGGTGCGGCCCCAGATCCCGTGCGGACAGTCCAGCAGGGAGGTCTCAGATCCCTCACAGTGGACGTCGTCCAGGAGGATCAGACCGATGCCCTCGCCGAACATCCCGTCCGATACAACCTCAGCGTGACCCCTGAAGGTGGAGAAGAGGTGAAGGTTCGTACCCTGTTTGTGATGTGGACACCAAGTCCAAAAAATATGCCTCTTCAGTTTTCCCTTTTTCAGATAAAAAAGATGAATGTGTGTTTAATCGTTGTACATCTCCTCAAGTGTTTCCATACCTGTAGCCCAGCTGTCTGCAGACCACCTCTGCATGCTGCTGGGTCCAGCGGTCGTCACACACCGTCCCCCAGTCACCGTTGTGGAGAACCTCCACCCGACCCTCCCAGGGACTGTCTCCTCCAACCAGACGCACCACACCATCTGAAACAGGTTTATATTGTGGCTTTTATAAAGATGTAAATATTGAAGTCTGATATACTTGACTTCACAGAAAATCCTTTAAGCAAACCTGAAGCAACGTTACACTTTTATAGATGCAAACACTAATGTATAGATGTGCATTCATTACTAATCTTCTATTACTTTGATGAATCGTAGCTGTTATTTTATGCCAGTAGATATGTTACTCCTCAGTTCCCATAGATCCTGCTTGTCACTAAGAGGATGTTGCTGCTTCATGCAGTAATGATTTATTGATGTCCAGCGGCTATAAATAGCAGCTTGAAGCCCATCAGTGTGTGGACAGTAAACTGTGTGTGTGTGTGTGTGTGCTGTACATGTACCTGTGTAAGGGCTGCAGGAGACCCCAGCATCCTCCATGTGGTCACAGTTGTGCTGCTCCCAGTCTCCATGGGGACACTGCTCCAGAAAGAGCTCGTTTCCTGTGCACTTCACCGCATCCAACAGGATCGGGCCTGAACCCTGACCAAAGTGAGCCCACGACCAGGCCTTCGCCACACCCCTGCAACACAGATATGCACCGGGTTTTTTTCTTCACATTTTGGCCTGATGATGGCTTCATTTGTTGCCTGTCATCCTGAGGGGAACATGAACATCTGGATGACATTTCGCGGTAATCCCCTCTGATAGTTTTCGAAGATATTTCACTTCAAACATAAATGTCAACCTCATGGTGGTGCCAGAGGAAGAGTCAGAGGATCACCGGAGCCTTAAGAATACACTGTTCGGGAATCGTGAATGTCTGTCGACCATTCCATGAGTAATACGTTTAAAAGAAGTTGAGATATTTCAGTCTGGACCAAAATGACACTGCCGCCCATCGAGCCACAACATCAGCATGGCTACAAACTATAAACCGTCTCAGGTGCATATTGGTTCTATAGTTTATATTCTATACCACTGACTGTTGCCCAGTTCTTACAAAAGAAAAACACTCTAAAAGATCCAAAATAAATCAAATCATCCAAATAAATAATGAATGAACATCCCACAAGGATGTGTAAGTGGTGATTATTTATTGATGCTGAAATGCTACAACAGGCAGTTCTGTGTGTCTGTGTGCTTTGCTGCTCCTGAATCAAACTTTACTGACCAAAAAAAAATAATGTAATGTGTTCAAATATGTCACCATCTTTAACTCAGGGGCATAACTATCCAGTAAAATGAGATGTGGGGTAACTAGCTAACACCAACCATATAAACCAGATGTTACTGTGAGCTCGTGTAGAAGCAAGTAGAACAATATCATAGTAGGACGAGGATGTCAGTTGGCAAAAATACGAGAACGTTTAAAGTGTGTAAATGGTTGACACACATACCTATTGCAGGAAAATAAAACTATCCAGGTGGGAAAAAAACAAATCACTTCATTTTGTCTTTAAGTGTGAAAACACATCAGTGCCCATGTGCAGCTGTGTGAGAACCTGCGCATCAGCATCAAAACATCCATTATTCAGAGGCACAAACGCAGATGGTGAGATGTCCCACTGCGTTAGAGGAGATGAAATGCAACCTAATGTTGCACATGGAAGGAGTTATTTCTCTTCACAGCTACAACGGCATCATTCGTTTGACACTGAACGTTGTCTGGGATGTTACATCTCCTCTGCAGGGGAAACACACTGTGTGTGTGTGTGTGTGTGTGTGTGTGTGTGTGTGTGTGTGTGTGTGTGTGTGTGTGTGTGTGTGTGAGAGGAGGGAGACACCTGCAAGAATTCAAACATAATCTACTTGAACAGACGTGCCTGTCAATATCATTTCTTATAAGGCTTTTATGGAGAGTGGCAGCTCTTGGAAGCTCCTCTTCTCTATCTAAGAAAGCAAACTGTTGGTCAGTCCAAGGCTCGATCACTTTCCTGCTCTGCTCTCTTGCTCTCTGCACTCCACCTGTGGTTGAGCTTTAATAAGGTTTTCTATACTGACGGCCAGTGAAAGAGGACAATAAAACGGACTTATTTACCTCTAAAGTTCCTCATGCCACTTTGGCAAATATGCAAACACAGATTTTTGAAGGTAGATTTATACAAAAATCATATCTTACATAAAATGCAGGCTTCAATTAGCAACCATCTACAGCACATGAATGACTGATTTATTCATTTTCGTGTCATGGACATAACGTGCCCGACCCTCGTGAGTTTATAAGACACCAAAGATACAGCTGCAGTGGTTAAATATTTCATTCCGTTACAAAATGACAGGTTATTTCACCGCTCTGTCTTAATCAAAACCTTCTGCCTTCGCTGTCGGGCTTGGCAAATAAAATCTGCTGGTTCCCTTCCTGAAGCACAACTCAAGTCCTCGTAGATATGTCAGTAAAACAAGAAGTGATATTCTGTACGTTTTATGGTTATCACATCTCATCAAAAGACTCAAACCGACTGAGTAACAGATATTATCTGTGTAGTCAAAGCCTATTCCTCTGTGCCGCAGAGCTCCATTGTTGTCCAGAAACTATTAAAAACACATCGATGAGTCACCACATTGCACTGGATGACATGTTTCTTCATCACAATGAAACTGGCCACTGCAGTTTGTTTTGAGTCAATCCCACGTACACCAAAATGTGTATTAATCCGCAGCTTAAAATAGTCCCAAATCAATGCATTTGATTTGATTTGCTCATATTTGATTTGCTAAAAACTACAGTGCTCAGCTATTTTAGGATATTACTTTTATTTTGATATTAAACTATAGATAATGTTTTTTTTTTAAATGCAGCAGTTCCGTGTGCACACCATCAGCACACATTGAGCACAATCAGGAGGACTCAGAGTAACTTAGGTATTTAAGGCAAAGTTAACAAGACTAAAATGCCCAGACTTTTAGTCAACTATAACATAAAATACAATACTAAACAAAACTAAACGGACACTTCTTTAGTGTGAGCCTATGGGCTACAGAAAGTAGTGTGCGATGGATTAACACATTGTCGGCTTTAATGCAAAGTACCCTCCTCAGTTTTAAGTGTGATTTAATGTATGAACCCCGTAGTTCAGGGCTGCTGGTGAGGGATGTGTTTACACATATCTGTGACTTGGTGTGAAGGTGTGAAACACCCCTGATGTGTAGGCTATACGTACCCGAAACCCAGCTGTCTGCACACCACCTCAGCGTCTCTGTCGTCCCACTGGTCGTCACAGACGGAGCCCCACCTTCCTGCGTGAAACACCTCCACTCGACCTTCGAAGTCTTCCTCGCCTCCGACCAATCGCAGCGGAGGTCCGCTGCCTGAGAGAGGGCGAAGGAATATAAAATAGCTCAAACAACCTTTATTAGCGTGACTGTAATTATTTATATATAATGACGTAAGAGAGCATCACATATTACTGCACAGTATGGCGTCTCTCAGGTGTGATATTCAGGTGCGGCTGCCATCACACCGTGGCTGTCACACTGACCTTCTGGTGGCGCACACACCACCGCTGCCTCGTTTCCATGGCTACAGTCGCCGGTGACGAAGGTCCGGCTCTGGCATTTACTGACGGTGTTCTCGTCCCCGCGGCAACCCAGGCGCTCGTAGTGGAAGAGGCCGGAGCCGGAGCCGAACTGAGACTGCTGCAACGCCGCGCCGATGTCACTGTTAAAAATAGGAACAAGAACAAATGCATCAAAAGTGGTGAAACTGATTGTGAATGAGGAGGAGGGGGTTTTTTTTGGGGTCTCCTTCTCGTACCCGAGGCCCAGCTGCCTACAGATCACACTGGCGTCTCTGTCGGACCAGTGGGAGTCACACACCGCCCCCCACTGCCCGTTCAGATACACCTCAACACGCCCGCTGCCGGAGGTCGAGCTGCCCACCAGACGCGCTGCACCTGAAGAAAGAAGCCCAGAAAGAGACGAGATGGTTTAAGAATCAACAAGCAGCGTACGATAAACTATTCACCAGCAGTTTCACACGTTCATAATCTATTAATTGTTTTTTTTGGGTCACTTTGGGGCTGCAGAACAAGCTGTAAACACAACGTGACATCTTTAATCAAGCTGTTATGACGCTGAGAAACTCAGTCCAGTACTCACTCTTCTTTTAGCTTTGCTTTGACCTACATTAACTCCTGAAGGAAATCTCTGGCTCTGTAGATGATAAATCCTTCATTCACTATATGTTCACTAGTCGCTACCGTTGTCCGTCTGCTATTTGCCGCAGAGCAGGAAGTGTTCAGTGTTTTTGTAGGTTTGTCTGTTTTTGTTTCTTCGCTGAAAACAGCTGCCTGCTGCTGGAAACGAGGCTGAGAAGAGCAGCGTTTGTTTGCCAGAGAACCTAAAATGATTTTATTGTGATATGCCTCTATGGCTTTGACAACAATCCCTCCCACAGTACAGTGCAGTCATTTAATCTTATATTATTGATTAGTGCACCTTTAAGGTATTCATCAAGCATGAATACACTGTTGTATATCGTTGTAAATTGAATGTCTTTGGGTTAAGAATGGTTGCAATGAATTTGCAGACGTCTCTTGATAAATTGTGACCAGCATTTTCCAAATGTTCAGACATTTTATAAACCAGTGATTCCCAAAATATTTGGCTTGAAGAAAAGCAGCGTTCACTTGGTCAGAATTTGCATAATGTGTCTACAAGTTTTGGGCAGATGAACCAAAGATTGATATTCCTCCTTTATAGTGTTTTATAGTGTCTATTTCAGAGGACAGCAGAAGATTAGACAAGAACTAGAAAAAAATACACAAATAATATAATGAAATAATATTTGTATTGTTTTTTGGTGTTTAAACTAATTTCCCCAATATTGGAAATGTTTGATAGAAATTAAAGTGGTTGAACTGGTAGAGTAGAATTAGATTTATTTAAGGAAAACCACTGCATTTTTTCTACATTTTATTGTTCTTTAATAATGCCTTTTGTTGTTTATCTGCGTCTTTTATTCTAAATCGTAAAGCACTGTAACTTTGACTTAAAGAAGTGAAATCAAAGCGTATTGCTGGCGGTCTGTGGCCGTACCCTGGTGGCAGTCGCAGTAGGCCCATCCGATGGCTCCAGAGTTCTGTCTGAAGAAACACCAGGGGTTGGACTCTCGGTCTGGGTTCCTGCAGTAGCTGTGGTCGCCCAGCCCTCGGCCAGGGTACTGCATGACGTAGTCTGGGAACTCGGTCCACTTCAGACAGGGGGCGCCAGAGTCCGTCTGAGACACGGTGCCGTTGTAGTATCCCAACTCTGTGAATCCCTCAGAGCAGGTCAGAGGCACTGCACAAAAGAGAAGGAGGGCGGGGGGCGAGAGTGAGTCCATGTTGAGGAAGATGGGAGAATGAGATGTTTTGGATGAAAGGAGGATTTGGGTCAGAGAGGACAGTGTGAATAAAAGGCGGGGGAAAGTTTGGGAGAAGTGAGAGGCAAGAGGAGTGGAATTGCTCTTATTCAAGTCACATTATCCCCGTGTCTGTATTTTATCTGAGCATAAAGGCTTACATGGATGATTCTCACATGCTGGGGATCCTTCCTAATGCATTTACCCCCGCTGATCCACGTTGGACCGGGGAGAACCTTAAAGCAGCCCCTTACGCAACATGGAGGTGATCACACACTTCCAGTAATCTTCTCTGAGAAGGAGGAATGTGTGAGTGAAGGAAAACCGCTGACGTCAAAGTGAAGCAAAATTAGGCCACAAAATATAGTGCAGGTTACATACTGCGGCCCAACAAAGACAAAGACCTGCCTCCAGCATTAATGAAAAGGAATTATAGGATTTAACATGCAGAGTGGTACACATAAAGGCACGCCGGGGTAGTGAACAGATCCATTGAACCAGGATGGCAGATTGGATGGAGAACCTTTGTCAGGACGCTTTGACTATGTAAATTATGCACCCAATTTTATGGAAATCCATCCTGTAATTGTTGAGATATTTCAATAAAAGTCAAAAATACCTGCCGACAGCACTAAAGGAAACATCAGGGAATCACCAAAGTCTTTATAGGATTCATCCTCTGGGAACACTAAATCCATTCAACAGTTTTTAAGATCGTTAAAAACATGATCACAAAAATGTCACCAGTTCACTATTTAGTTGTTTAATATTTGTTCATTTTTCTCTTTCTCCTCATCTTTCTTATTGCTTCCATCTTTTCTTCCAGCTATTCTTTAATCATTCCGTCATTTGTTTTTTATTTTCTTGCATCCTGCTTTATTGTCTTGTTTACTTTCTTTCCAAATGTTGGTGTATTTTTGCTTGAGGTGGAGTATTTGTCACCTCTACTCTCTGAAGGATTTCAGTCTTTCTCTGCACACACTAAAGCTTTAAGGGTTTTTAAGGCCAAACAGCTACTAAACTATGATTAATGGCGGAGGTGCTTCAGCAACCAGCAACAGTCTTATCTCTTCAACACACACACACAGCCTGGCCGTCCTGGAACATTATCTACACGGTGCAACCCTCATGCCCAACACACACACACACACACACACACTCACAGATTTACTGCATAGTGCCCGGGACAGAAGCACAAACTAAATTACAGTCAGACACACCCCCCCCCCCACACACACACACACACACACACACACACACACACACGGTCCAATTTGGAGGAAGATAAGAAGAAGAGCAGAAAGAGGAAGCAGAGAGTCAGAGAAACAGGAAATCAATCAGGCAGAAATGTACTGAACTAAAACAGAAATCTATCCTCAAATAATAAATAATACAGAGCACACTCAGACATTGGACCCAAAATCAGCCCTCACTGGTATCCAAACCTCAAAAAGCCTAAAATAAAATGTGCCTGTCTCTTTAAGAAACATGACACAGGAGGAAACTGAAAGCAACGGTCCTTCCTGGGAAACAACCAGGATCTCCGTCGTCATTACTTCTCCTTTACAGACCAACAGCAACAGACGTAAGTACATTACTGAAACACACGTTTACTATGAACACATAAGAAGGGAAATGTGTGTCGTGTGTGTGTTGTAGTTTTGTCCCACGCCCTGTTTTTAGAGCAGTTTTGTTGGGAAATGCTGCTTTCGCGTGCACAATGTTGGAGAAATAATGTCAACACGAGGTCCCTTTAGTAATCTTTCCGATCACATGGTCTTCATCGGCAGATTGAGTTTGTTCCCATTTGACATAGAAATGTATGATTTTGCTCTGAGTGGCCTTTAAGTGCTTTTTTCGACTGCTGTTTTTAAAGTCAAGAATTAACTTTGCAGCTCAGCGTGCAAGCTGACGTGGAATGTTTGGATGAGGCGGTCCCTGTTTTGTTTTTGTATCTCGTGCATGCACACAAGCACACACCTGGTGTTGATGCGGTTTCACACTATTGGTGGTGGTGGTGGTAACACGCCAAGAACAGTGAACAATGCGCCCACAGAGGGCTGCAAACTGGTAAACACGGATGTAAACAATGCAGGTTTCATCCATGAAAAATTGGTGTTGCAAATGCTTTGAGATGGGAAATGAGTTTAGAGTATTTTCACTTCTATAAAATATCAGAAAAGAATGAAAAATGTTGTTTTTGGTTCGACCAGCAGTCCGCAATCCAAAGACATTCAGTTTGTGGAACCGGTGAACTTGTACTGTTTTTGCTAAAAAATATAAAATTATCAAAATAGTTGCTGATTCATTTTCTGTCATTTCTTGGACTATTGTTTCAGCTTCAAATGCATTTAAGAAAAACACTAAACGTAAACTTGGTTTGGAGATAAACTTCACAGGGTACAGAAAAAAAACGTATATTTGACCATCTTCAATTTCATAACAACTGGTCAAACTCCATGCCTTAATGTTACAGTTTGTTTGTTTTTCAGAAATGGCCTCCAGCAACAGTCTTCTATCTGAGGACCAGCTTCTTTGTCCCATCTGCCTGGATGTGTTCACTCGGCCAGTTTCCACACCATGCGGACACAACTTCTGCATGTCCTGTATCACGTCCTACTGGAACGGCATCCCAGTCAGCCAGTGTCCGGTCTGTAAGGAGAGTTTTCAAAGGAGGCCGGACCTTAAGGTCAACACTTTCATCTCACAGCTCGCATTGCAGTTCATGTCGCTTCAAGTGACCGACGCTCACATCTGGAGCCCGGGCCAACAGCAGGCTCGCTCTGGTGGAGCGGTGCTGTGTGACATCTGCACTGACGCCCAGCGAGAGGCTGTCAGATCCTGTCTGGAGTGTTTGACTTCTTACTGCGACGTCCATCTCGAGCCTCATCACAGAGCTGCAGGCCTGAAGAGACACACACTGGTTGAGCCCGTGGCGAGCCTGGAGGACAAGATCTGCAAGGAGCACCACAGGCTCCTGACGTTGATCTGCAGGAACGACGGGGTTTTGCTGTGTGACGTCTGCGCAGGTTTACGCCACGTGAACCATGACGTTGTTTCTGTGCAGCGCCAGCACAAAGAGATGAAGGCTCTGCTGGGGGACACTGAGGCCAAAGTGCAGCAGATGATCCATGAAAGGTTGCAGAAGGTCCGAGACATGAAAGTGACAGTGGAACAAAGCAAGACAGAAACCAAAGATGTGATCGCGAACAGCGTGCAGGACTTGACGGCGCTGATCTCTGAGATCCAGACGGAGCTAGTGAAGGTGATCGAGGAGAAGCAAAAAGCGGCAGAAGACCAAGCAGCTGGGTTCATTAGCGATATGGAGAGAGAGATCACCGAGCTGCAGGAGACAAGGATGAAGCTGAGGGAGCTGAAACAGACTGAAGACCCGCTTTCTTTCCTCCAGAACTCCCCAAACCCACCCATCCTACCACACACGATGGACTTGAACACAATCGGGTTTAATGGACAAGTTGAGATACTCCACATACAAAGATCTTTTAGCAAAGCAGTCTCTCAACTGCGAATGATGCTGAATAAAATGAGCACAGAAGTACAAAACGTCTCTGACGTGTCTAACGATGCTACGCTGAGGTGCATCCAGCAGTATGAAGTGGACGTTGTGCTCGATCCCGATACAGCTTACCCTCTGCTCATCTTATCTGATGACAGGAAACAGGTGAGACTCGGGATGAGTTTACGTCCAATGGCAAACCTGACACCGATTATGTTTACAGCACATCTCGCAGTTCTGGGACAGAGAGGCTTCTCGTCACGTCGGTTTTACTTCGAGGTGTTCGTGGGAGGAAAGACTGAATGGAGTCTGGGCGTGGCCAAGGCGTCTATTCAGAGGACGGCGCTTGTTAGAAGTCCTCACTCTGGACTGTGGGCCATCTGGTTCATAAAGGATAAGTTTGAAACCTTCAGTTCTCCAAACGTGCTGGTACACTTCGGGAGAGTGGAGCGGGTCGGCGTGTTTGTGGATTATGACGGAGGACAAATCTCTTTCTACGACGTCCAGACCGCAACTCTCATTTACTCGTTTACTGGGTGTGTCTTCACTGAAGAACTGTATCCGTACTTCAACCCCTGTGATAATGAATACGGGTCAAACTTGGGTCCCATGGTAATTGTTCCTGTAGGTCGTACGGGGTAATTTGTGGGTTATTTACTAAAATGCAACTGATGTGTTTAATTGCAAGAAATAGTTTTTGGTAAAGCAGCTTTTTATAATCATTAAATATGTAAAGCGTTTAAGGAGGATTTAACCATCTTCCTTTGCTGATTTCTGTCTCTATTGAGTCTCAGTGTGCCTTAGAGCCAAACTGTGACTATATATAGAAAAACAAACGCATCATTACCTTTGTTAATTATTTTTAATACAATATCAAGTAGAGGGAAATAAACCAGAAGAGCTAACTTAATAGATAATTAAATACGTAGTGATTCAGTTGCAAGTGATGTAAATGCAGAAAGGAGAGACTGGTAGAGGGGAACGCTAAATGTGCAGATTATCACTATTTGATTAAAGGAACAATATGACTTCATCTTCAGGCACAATGTGGTTAAACAAATCAAGTTCCAGAGCTCTCTAGTGGACGGCTGAGCATAAGTCTTTAAAAAAAGATGAGCTAATATGTTGTCAAAATCTATCTGCGCTCATGTCTTCACTAATGAGCAGCAAATCCTAAGATTTGAGCAGCTGCAGCAAGCAAGTGTTTTTTGCTTGAAAAGTGAAACAATCAATTAAAACATCAATATTTCTGTGATTTCACAAAGTGCTAAATTGCATTCCTCACAAAGTGTTTTCAGCTCCAACATTCAGGCTCTTATGTTGGAGGCTTTAGATCTGTGAGGGTCTTGTGTTTGGAAGAAGAACCACGCAGAAGCTCCTAACAGAGCTTTTGACATGTCACAGTAATAACACAGTTGTAAATATATGATGGCCGAGCTCCATGCAGCTGCTTACGTTTCAGAGTTCTGGTGATTTTGTTTTTATGTTAACACAAAGCGTGTGTCTCGTCAATGTAAATAAAACTATTTTTAAAGCTGTATGATCTGTATTGGTAATAAAAGTTTACTTGCCAGCTTGATGAAAATGTAATAAAGTTAAAAAGCATTGCATAATGTTATTTTAAGTTATTATTTGTATAATTGGTTTTCTTTGTACGGTAGAAATGTACTGAGCTAAAACAGAAATCTATCCTCAAACAACAAATAATACAGAACCATCGGAACCAAAATCTGCCCTCACTGTATCCAAATCTTAAAAAAGCCTCCGACTTAAAAGACAACCAACAAAGGTGTCTGTCTCTTTAAGAAACATGATACAGGAAGAAACTAAAAGCAAGATTATTTCCTGTTAAACAACCAGCATCTCTGTCATCATCATTTGTCCTTTACAGACCAACAGCAACAGACGTAAGTACATTACTGAGCCACACTTTCATTATAAACACAGAAGAAGTGAAATCTATGTTGTTTGGATGTTGTAGTTTTGTTTTTAGAGCAGTTTGGTTGGGAAATGCTGCTTTGTCGAGGATAATTTAAAAGATTTGTTGTCTTGTTGGAGAAATAATCTAAACATGAGCTCCATTTAGTAATCTTACATATTTCATGGTCTTCATCGGCTTTGCACTTTGATATAAAGTAGTCCTGTTGTTATGTGACAAATACAGTTGTTTTTCAAAATCCTTCTCTGGTTTCTGTTAAAATATGTTTGATGACTCATGTTGCTCTTGGAGGTGTGTACTACATTCATTTTTAAATAGCTGACCGCAAACAGGGAAACAATGCAGGTTTTACATTTTTCAAAAGAGTAGTGTGGGATAAGAAATGCATTTAGGGCCGCAACTAACCATTATTTTCAGACTGATTAATCTGACAGTTATTTCCTCAATTAATTATTAATCATTCGGTTCATAGAATATAAGAAAAATGTGAAAAATTCCTAAAGCCCAAGTAGTTTTGTGTCGATGAGCAGTTTAACACCCAAAGAAAGACGTTCAGTGAATCAGATATTCACAGAAGACAAAGTGGAGCCACTTAACTTTAAATGTACATTTCAACATCTTCAATTTAATGACAACTGGGCAAACTCTGATTTGGATGTAACAGTATGAGATTTTCACTGTACCATTATAATTATTATTACAATAATCAAATGATTGAGGGCAAAACATGGAAGTTAACATAAGCATGTTAGCAGCACTATGGCATGTTGAATAAACTGTTGGATTAAAAATAACATCAGTTGTAACCTTTTTAAATAATGCCTTGTGATTTTTAACAATTGAACATTAACTGTAGTTGTGCGACAGCACAGACAGACTGAACATGTCCGCCTTTAACTCGCACACAAACTCTGTGATGTCAGGTTTTTTTAACTACTATAGATAAGCAAATGTATACGGTATGATAACCATCCCATTTAATAACGCGGTATACTGTAACACAGTGGTGGGCCGTCAGGGCCAGCTAAGCCTTCTCTGCTGGCCGAAACAGAATCACAAAGTTATAGCTTTTTCATCATTTAATATTTTTTTACAAATACACTACATGTATTATAATTTTTTTTCCCATTAGCTTATTTTCTCATTGCACAGTTCCTGTCTTCCTCTGTTGCTCTGCTTCCAGCCTGCAGCGCTGCTTCCAGCACAGTTTGCTTTCAGTAGAGCTTTCATCCAATCAGATTCAGCCCCTATTTCTCTATGTAAGGAGAGAGGCCCGAGGTCCTCTCGGTAGACTTTGCAGATTAAAGTATATGGGTACGATATTGTTGATTGTCAGAGTCTTCAACCAATCAGATCTTTAGTTTGACATGTTGGGTGTATCCTTTGACGTGCCAGTGGTACTCAGGTAGCCGTTGTCTGTTACGTGAGCGCAGTCCACTGAAAGCATTATATTTCCCACAATTTAAGCTTCTGCATTTTCCAAATGCAGTATTATTATTGAGTATTATTCAAACGTATTGTTCGGTTCGTAAGCCTCGTACCGAACGGTTTAATACGAACACATGTATTGTTACAGCCCTAGAAACAAATAACCGTAGCTCAGTAGGACAGCACAGAAGGCCCAGGTATAAAATGCACGGCCCGCCACTGCTGTATTACCATTATATTTTTTATATTTTTCTTTGTTTTTTAGTTTTTCAGAAATGGCCTCCAGCAACAGTCTTCTATCTGAGGACCAGCTTCTTTGTCCCATCTGCCTGGATGTGTTCACTCGGCCAGTTTCCACACCATGCGGACACAACTTCTGCATGTCCTGTATCACGTCCTACTGGAACAGCATCCCAGTCAGCCAGTGTCCGGTCTGTAAGGAGAGTTTTCAAAGGAGGCCGGACCTTAAGGTCAACACTTTCATCTCACAGCTCGCATTGCAGTTCGTGTCGCTTCAAGTGACCGACTCTCAAAACTGTAGCCCGGACCAACAGCAGGCTCCTTGTAGTGGAGCGGTGCTGTGTGACATCTGTACTGACGCCCAGCGAGAGGCTGTCAGATCCTGTCTGGAGTGTGTGACTTCCTACTGCGACGTCCATCTAGAGCCTCATCACAGAGCTGCAGGCCTGAAGAGACACACACTGGTTGAGCCCGTGGCGAGCCTGGAGGGCAAGATCTGCAAGGAGCACCACAGACTCCTGACGTTGATCTGCAGGAACGACGGGGTTTTGCTGTGTGACGTCTGCGCCCCTCTACGCCACGTGAACCATGACGTTGTTTCTGTGCAGCGTTTGTACGAAGACAAGATGGCTCTGCTGGGGGACACTGAGGCCAAAGTTCAGCAGATGATCCAAGAAAGGCTGCAGAAAGTTCTAGAAGTGATTTTGTCAGTGGAACAAAGCAAGACAGAAACTAAAGATGTGATAGCGAACAGCGTGCAGGACTTGACTACACTGGTCTCTGAGATCCAGAAGAGCCAGACGGAGGTTGTGAAGGTGATCGAGGAGAAGCAAAAAGCGGCAGAAGACCAAGCAGCTGGGTTCATTAGCGGTATTAGGCGAGAGATCGCCGAGCTGCAGAAGACAACGGGGAAGCTGAGGGAGCTGAAACAGACTGAAGACCCGCTTTCTTTCCTTCAAAGCTCCCCAAACCCACCCATCCTACCACACACAATGGACTTAAACACAATCAGGTTTAATGGACAAGTGGAGATACTCCACATACAAAGATCTTTGGGCAAAACAGTCCCTCAACTGCGAAAGTTGCTGAATGAAATGAGCACAGAAGTACAAAACGTCACTGACGGCACAGACGTGTCTAACGATGCTACGCTGAGATGTATCCGACAGTATGAAGTGGACGTTGTGCTCGATCCTGATACAGCTCACACTTGGCTCATCTTATCTGATGACAGGAAACAGGTGAGATTTGGGAGTTCAGGTACAAAAACAAAAAAAAAGAACCAGAACCCAAAAAGGTTTGTTAAAAAGCTTGCTGTTCTGGGAAAGAGAGGCTTCTCGTCACGTCGGTTTTACTTCGAGGTGTTCGTGGGAGGAAAGACTGAATGGAGTCTGGGCGTGGCCAAGGCGTCTATTCAGAGGAGGGAGGTGCTTGTTCCAAGTCCTCACTGTGGACTGTGGGCCATCCGGTTCATAAAGGATAAGTTCGAAACCTTCACTTCTCCAAACGTGCCAGTAAACTTCGGGAGAGTGGAGCGGGTCGGCGTGTTTGTGGATTATGACAGAGGGCAAATCGCTTTCTACGACGTACAGACCGCAACTCTCATTTACTCGTTTCCTAAGTGTGTCTTTACTGAAGAACTGCATCCGTACTTTAACCCCTGTAATAATGAATTCGGTTCAAACTTGGGTCCCATGGTAATCGTTCCTGTAGGTCGTACCAAGTGAATGCAAGTGTCGGAGAACCTGTGATTCGTGATAGTCACTAAAATGCAAAGGATGTGTTTGACTGCAATAAAGGTTTTTGTCAAAAAAACAGAGCAGAGTGAATATTAAAGAATTAATGAATCAAGTGCAGGAGAAGTAAATGCATGAAAGGAGACATTAGTAGAGAAACTTCTATAGGTGGTGGTGTTTATGTTTGGAGTGGTTGCAGAAAATACAGAGGAAAAATTATAATTAATTTATGGGTAGAATGTTTTATAAGAAATCTATTTCTGGAGCTTTCTGGTGGATTCTTAAGCATCAAAACTTGTACAATACATAATAAAAATTCACCAACATGCATCTTAATTCAACACTTTTCCCCCTTGTAAGTATAAATACACATGTGTTGCTGACTTTAATAATAATTTTGACTCTAAAGTGACAGAAAATATTCTTCCGATCAGCAGTCCAAAATCTATGATATCAAATAATCACATTTGAGAAGCTGGAACAAGCAAACGTTTGACATTTTTGCTTGAAAAAGTGTTTTTTTTAACTTTTTATTTCAGCTCCTACATTCAGTCACTGATGACGAAGGTGACATTAACTCTGGGTTCAGTGTTTGGAAGTGGGCCATGTAACAGCTCATAACAGCCTTTTCTCACAAAGGACATCATGACGTGTCACAGCTGAAAAATACTGAAAATGAACAACGGCTGAATTCTATTCAGCTGCTTCAGTTTCATGGATCTGCTGTTATTGATGCGGGCTCACTGTCATGACTTACTGGGACAAAAACCCTTGTGCTCTGTGAGCTTTTATGCTGATTTAATTTTTATGATAACGTGTGTCTTGTCACTGTTGTTAAAAAATGTTAAAGCTGCATTTCATCTGTAATGGCAATAACACTCGGCAGTCAGCTTGATTGCATTTTAATAAAGTAAAAATGTATTCTGAGGGAAAGAATGACATTTAAACAAACGTCTCTCTTTGTTTTGATATTTATCATCACTGCACCTTTAAATTCTCTTAACTACTTTCACCTCCTCCCTCGCCATGTATGCCTCATTCATGCCCTTTTATTCATCTCAACACCCGCAGTGTTCACAACCACACACACACACACACACACACACACACACAACGCTCGCCGCTAACACCCTCCGCATTGCCACGACAACGGTACTCTGCCCATCGCCATGGGAACACTCAGTCTCCCTGCTACCCATAATCCATTTCCCGGCCACAATGAGTATTTGACACGGTTCACACTCGGAGGCTGGCTGTATGGGGGGTGGGTGATGTGTGGAAAAAACACACACACATTTTAACAAATATGGGAAAATGGCCGCTCTGTTTCTCAACGTCTAACCTGTTTTTTTTTATTACAATATTGTGCAACAAAGGAGAGCTGGAGGCAAACGTTGCATCAGAGAAGCATCTTGTGCAACATTTGCTGAATTTTCTTTTCGTACTTGCTATCCAGGTGGTTTCCACATGAACTAGCCGGTTTGGCAGGTAGCTGAGAGGTGTGTTTGTCATTATTTTTGTCAATGTGTGCACGGGCTGTAAAAGCACGGATATTTCTGTGATGGAAACGAGCCAGAGAAGGAGGAGTTCCTCGCCCCACCCCCTCCAACATGGCCTCCACTCCTCTCAGGGATGGAGGGAAAGAGGAGAAAAGAGGGAAATTAAATGCAGAGGGGCGCAGGCCGCAGGGAGGAGGAGAGGTAAAAAAGATATAGTGTGGGAGCAGGGCTGAGGCGGGTGGATAAAGAGAGCGGAGAAGAGGCGTCATCAGAGGGGTTTCATGAGAGCGTGAGTCAGAATGTGGGTTAAACTGCAGGGGGAAAGAAACACAGTAGAGAATGGTAGAGATGGTGTAGGAGGAGAGGCTGGATGGAGGGACACTTGATTTGTAGCTAAGACTACAGACAGGATGAGAGTGCTGTGTTCGGAGTATCATCTCCCACTCACCTGAGTTCTGCACCTCGTTTAAGTAACTGTCCTCAGCCACCACCTGCAGACGGGAAGACAGATGCAGCAAGTTAAACAGAAGACCAGGATGTCAGGTGACAATGTCAGAATTCAGCCCCAAAAGGCATGATGTTATTGAAACAAATGCAGACCAACAACAAGACAGACTGTGGAGGTCAGGAGGTTATGTTTTCTGATCCTTTTAATTAGCAGATTATCTCAGAAACCTTGGTGGAAAAACAAGGCACTGGGCCCCAGAACATGAAGTTATTCATTTATGCAGAGAAATAGGCCTCAATATTTGTGACAAATGCAATTCATGATGCAAATGTTTGTCCAAAATAAAACCTTTTTTAAATATATTCCACACTGTTTTTTAGTTTTTTCTGTTACTGGTTGTCAAATTCTTGCTGTGGGCATGGCATATTTTGTATTAACAACAAAACTAATTGACAGAACAGTTTGTATTTTGCCCTCGAAAAAAATCCCATCTGAGCGTCCCCTGCTCTGCCTCCTCTATGGTTACAGGTTGTCTAGATTTAGGTCACTAAAGGGTTAAGATTAAAAGAACCCAACGATGATAGTGACACTTCGTACACCAATCCGGTCGAACAGGTTTTTGCAGCTCTGCAACATTCCAGCACCTCCACCTTCGCTCCTGACAGAAACCAGTGATTCTTCTTACATCCACCAGCTGCCTTTGTCTGCGTCATTTCAAGTGTTTGATAACAAATGAGCGGAGCTGTCGTCGCTCTTTCTGCTGAGGGCATTGTGTAACCGCAACCAAATTTAGATGAACATGCACAAATTGGACGGCTCTCTGCGTGGAGGCGATAGATTTAAATGGCCACTTAAAGGATGAATCCAACTCATTCTTAAACAGTACAGTAAAACTGTCACTGACATTTTCTATTACAGGATTGTGCTTCAGCCTCGGCAAACATGCTCCTACTTACTCTAATACCAGAAACCAGAGAACGGAGAAAAGGCTGTACACCGAGGAGTGTTTTCACAATGTACTTGCATTTGTGAATGAGTTTATTCATTAACAGCAGGGAGCACCAGTCAGAGTTAAAAAATACAAGCCACCCAGGTGTGAGAGCGTAGCGTACAGTGTAAGCACACACACACACACACACACACACACACACACACACACACACACACACACACAGACACACTAATAGTACTAGACAGTATCTGATAATATCTGACAGAAGAATGTCGGTTTCATTTTCAGAAATCAGGTCACACCACTACATAACAGTGGGGCACCTTGCAGAAGAGGAGAGGACACACACACACACACACAGTGCTGCTGCTGAGAGAGCAGAGAAATACGACACATTTCACCTTCACACAGGTTAGTTTTGCTCTTCAGACAACCGACAACCCACACAAACACACACACGTATGAAACACACTTTGCAAACGCCTCTCCCAGAAGTCTCTCCGCTCAGCCTAATGACATTACAGCGGGAACAGGTGACCTGTGGTAGCGAACATGGGTGCTGATATCTCCGTTCATATCAATCACACGGCTCGATTACAGCGGTAATCAGTTATGACTCCCTCACAGCTGCGTCCAGTGCTTGGCCATGCTAATACGCACAAACACACACTAGAGCCGGGACTGTAAAGGTAGAGGGGAAGAAATGAAGAAGCAAGAGTCCCTTTCTGCTCTGAGGGAAAATGTGTTTCTGCAGAACAGAAAACTGATGTTTATGGTCCAACCTTTTAGTGCTAAATGATAAAAACGGTGTTGCCCTGGCTGGTTGTTTCTGGTGAGGTGTTTGTCTTCAGATGATTTTTGTCTTCCATGATTTGGGCACCACGCCTGGATTCAACCTGAAAGGAATCCAAACCTGTAGCACCGCTATTTGCAAAAGGTAAAGTGCTTTAAGTTGAGGTTTCCTGCCATCTAATCTATCATGTTAGCTTCACAACCTATACAATGTTCTAGGAGACAGGGTTGGTGGAGTTGTAAAGACAAATACAGCAGATACAGAAGGTGCTCTATGATGGTGGGCTGGTATTTATACAAGATTGTCTTCCCAAGATGAAGGACAGCATCATTCTTTCCAACAAGTGCACCAAAACAGCATTTGTTTATGTCCAATGACAAAGTCCTGCTGTCACTATGACGGCCACAAAGGAAGAAGGAATTTAATTTGAAGGACTGGTTGGTTTAAACCTATTTGTTCCCATTTATTTAGATGCTTACCTTGCACATGTACATTGGCATGCGGGGCCCTGAGTGGGACCCCAGGACCCCTTGATAGTAGATCCGGCCATTGAGGGCAACTTCATCTTACAACTATACTTACTGCTTCAACATGAAGCTATCTTCAGACTTTTGATCTATATGAAAATAAAGTGATGTAGATGATTCAGAGCAAAGCAGAGTTTGCAGTTTGCAGAGGACTGCTGGCCATTGGTGGATTTCCACGGTTTGGTTTCCTTTCCGTTTACTTGTGAACATCTTTGATGTTTTGTTGCAATGTTATGTAGCCTATTTCTGCATTCAGTCTTCTCCTGATGAAAAGATTTGTCTAATGAAGTTGAAATGAAAAAACTGAAACTCATCTGCAGTGTGCTATTTGTGCTACATGCACGGCTGCTTCCAGTGTAAGGGGGTCTAATTAAATCCTGCACATACTCCACTAATCACTTCTATACAGCGCATATGCTGCACATTATAATAGCACAGCACACACTTAGAACAACACAAGAAAAAAGAAAATGAATGAATTTGATTATTAATGGTTGATTTAGCATTCATTTATTGTTTTGCGACTGGAATACGAAGAACTTTTAAACAATTTGATCATATAAATGATTGAACCTGACCAGCTGTGGCTCTGGGTGCTCTGACCCACACCTGACAACACCTGCTTCACTTATTTCGGGCTCCAACATGTCTGAGCAGACTGATCTGCTGTGACAAGCTTCAACGGGGTTCATTCCCACCACGCCGCGTTGGCAGAGGAGCCACCGGGTTCCTCTCATGATATCCCGCCGAGGGGGCTGAAGGAGGAGGAGGAGGAGGGTGGAGGGGTTGTGATTGAGACCGTGCATGACCGCGTGTGTGTGTGTGTGTGTGTTCGCGCGTGCGTGCGTGCGTGTGTACCCTCTTAATAGTACAATGCGCTTTGAATGCGCCATTAATTGGCTAAAAGACAGATTTAGAGGTGTTTGGTGCTCTTTTAACGCCCCGACCTGCACCTGCTTTGTTGGAAACGCACCCCGAAATGAATCACTGGGGGTTTTATCGTCTTAAATATGTTGGATGCATTGCCCTGAATTCCGCTTATCAATCCTATTAATCTAATTATCGACCCAAATTAGGTTGTATGACAAATGCAGCTCAGGTCACCAAAGCGTGGCTGTCACGGGACATGGGTCAAGAAAAAAAAGGTAAAATAAAATAAAAATCAGGCCACATTGCAAAATCAACCCTATCATCATAATCATCATCAACATAACCATCATCACCAGACAGGAGTATACGTACCTCCGCCAACAACGGCAGCCAGAGGCAGGCGGTTCCGATCAAGCACAACATTTCCCGGCTGGTTAGAGCCATCCTTCCCTCCCGGTGCGTCCGTGTCATAGGCAGAAAAGCCGCCGCTCCGCTCCCATCTCTGTGCCCAACCTGTCCGCGAGGTGAACCGTTATCCTCCGCTCGTCCCGAGATGCTGGAAGAATGAAACGCGCTGTGTGATGATGGTGTACGTGGGAGGTTTTACGCACAGAGGACAGGGTGCGGCACTATAAACGCTTCACACACACACACAGAGAGAGAGAGAGAGGGGGAGAGAGAGGGGGGGAGAGAGAGAGAGCAAGAGAGAGAGACACACACACACACACCGATCCAATCCTGGTTGAAATAGTGTTGAGCTTTGCAAAAACCTGATGCCACAAGCATCTCCTTCTCTCCCCCTCTATCTCTCACAAACACACTTTCTCTGTCAGCTGCCCGATTAATCATTGATGAATTTCATTTTGTTTGCTGCAGGTTAATTACTTAGATTTTGGCTATGCACACAATTTAGCAGCTGATGAATGTCACTAAATGCACCTACTCACAGTCAAACATACAGACATTGATGTATGAAAACAATATCATCAATAACAGTATTTTTTCTTCTCAATAATCCAGTGTGTGTTTTTGGCTTATGGACAAACTTAAACATCCCTTTCACTTCCCATGTCTCCCACTTGGGGATGATAAACTGTTTTTCTAAGATATAGAGGTTGCATCTCTTCTCTTATAGAATATTAATAGTCTAGGTGCAGTTGCTCTTTTAATTTTGCCATTGCCTCATAATGACTTGAGGACTTGAATCTAGACTTCACAGACAACACTTAAGACTGAACTGTGACTTGCAAAACAATAACTTTATCAATAATGCTGCACGTGTGAATACGTAGACAGGGAAAACGGCATGGACAGCACTCTCCACCATCATCATCAAAAATATGGACATTTTGAAAGAATGATGTTCATCGCTCCAGTAGAGTATTCAGTCAAAACTGTTGTTTATCAGGGAAAGGTTGTCTGTGTTCATTACAACTAGTGGAACCCGTATACTCATGTAAAACCCTACTCATGTTCCCATATGTTTCTTGTAGCTGCAGCTCCTGTTTGTAAAACTGCTAAACATAATCTGCTTTGCGAGGAAACATCCAAAACAGGAACTGGCTGTGAAATAAATAAAATCAGCACAGCAAAGATTTTTGGCTGATGGGGACAAAAGCTCTTCCAAAAAAACACACATTTTGATTATAGCCGTTGACAAAATTGCCTCAGTGCTTTGCTTCGAAATGGTGTATTTGAAGCCAATCCAAGGAGAATCATTTTAGATCAGCACCGATAAAAACCAGAGCCAGCTGCCAGGACGTTTTGTCTTCACTCAGCAGTTAGACTGCACTGCTGGGGAGAAGTGGTCAGCTCAGCTTTTTTTTTCCCCCAGTGTGTGTGTGTGTGTGTGTGTGTGTGTGTGTGTGTGTGTGTGTGTGTGTGTGTGTATGTATGTGTCCTTAAACTATCAGATCCCAACAAAATGCAATCCCACCAAGGTGCAGAGTTAAGCAAAATTACAGAGATTTATTTTCTCGAACATTTAGTCTATTAAATGCGATACAATTGTGTGATTTACTGTTTACTATCATAGAAGACAAAGTAAAAGCAACAAATCCACATATTTCATTTGGGACGTACTGAAAAAGTCACAGCATCGGGTATAATCATGTTTACCGTGTTCACGATTAAGCGTGGTGCAGTCGCTCACTACTTTTTTTTGTTATATTTGTTGAAATTCTCATAACATCCGGGTCGGCAATCAATTAATCAAATGCTCTGACAAAAAAAAGGAAAAGATTCGGTATCCGGTGCCGTTACAGGACTGTAATAAACCCGTCCAATCATTTCCTTCAGCTATCTGCCTTCGTATTCTGCTCGTGCACTCACTGCTCAGCACTGAAGTCTTCATCAAGCTTGACAGCTGAGAGTACCAACAATAGCCATGTTTATGTTCACAATGATCATTTTGGAGGAGTGGCTTTGGGGAAGGGGAGGCCTGAAGGGACGGGCTGTCGGTGTTGACGACATGGCGACTTTCTTGCTAGATTTAGGGACTTTTCAAGCTAATGCTGCTTCCTCAACATTACCGACCCTAGCTTTACATAGCAGAGTACAGCCAGTACCCCCAAGGATAGGCATTGTCGGGCAAAAGGCCCGGTCCTATAGGGGAGGACAGGGTCCGTTTTGGGGACCTCAGTATTACTTCTTGGCTTTTTTGCAGATGATGCGGTTCTGCCAGCAATCGAGTGTGAAGAGGTCGGGATGAGAGTCTGCAACTCCAAATCGGAGGCCATGGTTTCCTGCCAGAAAACAGTGGGCAGCTCCCTCCGCCTGCCTTCTCTTAGAGGTTTCCAGGAACGTCCAAAGGACCCAGAAAACGCTGAAGAGACTGTATGTTTCATCTGGCTTTGGAACACCGTGAGATCCCCCAAGAGGAGCTGGAAATCACTTCTGGGCAGAGGGACGTCTGGACTACTTTGCATAGCCTGCTGCCACCGTGACCCAACCCAGGATAAGGAGCAGAGTATTGGATGGATGGACAAAGTACAGCCGAGGATGATGGGAATGTTGCTAGTTTTGCAGGTATTTGGTCATAAACCAAAGGATTTTGACCTCACGTTTGGCAGAAAAATGAAAATGAAAAATTATTAGGATACAAGAACATATGTACCACATTTCATGAAAATCAAAGTGTTGGACCGGCCAACATCGCCATCCACATAGAATATCTCTAAAAATGACTTTTCAAAGATACTTGCAGATTAATACTCTGTCGACTGACAAATTGATAAATCATTTCACCTCTTAGCTGGATTGCTTTGCTGGAGTTAAGCATCTTGTCTCACACACACTCACACATCATCCATCATCCCTCCTGTCTGCTGTATCAGCGCTGTGTTTTGATGCAACATTGGCCACGTCTCTTCTCATCCACACACACACACAACAGAAAACACCGGAGCAGGAGGCAGCTGTCAGTCACTCTTATTCCACCTTCCGTCCTCTCAAACTGACTTTCCTCTCGGATGCTAAACGGCGTGTTTTTCTTCCTGTGTTTGTGATCAGGGACATACAGTACCACCGTCTATGCTCCGTATGTCAAGAGGAATGGGATGTCCTTGTTTCATAAAGTGTGAGCACCAAACGAGGCTCCAGTGTAATTTTCTATCCCCGTGCCTTTGTGATCCCCTGAAGCTGTGCGAGACAGATTAGCTAAATTCATCTACTTCACAGAGTTTTGTTTTACCCACGGGCCCCAGGGTGGGAGATTACTTGGGAAATTAAACTCATAGTTTCATAGTTTCTCTTGCCATCGTTGCCTTTGATGTTCAGTGTTAACAGTTTGCTATCTTTGACCCAAATCCAATTTCTGTTATCATCGTCTTCCTCTCTCTGGTTATCTCTGCGTCTCTCTTTTCCTAATTTCCCCTTTATTGCATTCAGCGTGTAAACAACATGGATGGACCAGAGCAATAACAAAGCAACATGCATGCACATACAGTGCACTGTCTGCTTCAGCCGAGTTCTTTTGTCTGTTGTATTTTAGTTTTTTTTCATTCCCCACACAAGCCCATATGTGATCCTGAATGAGAGTTGGCATCCCGCTGGTTTTTGCAAACCGCCTGGTTGTCATGGTAACGCGGCGGGTATATCTCCCGAATCCTTGGCAGTTTGTTTTGCGTCCATGTCCAGAACAAAAGGTGATGGAGGAAAGAAGACGAAAGAAGAGGACGAGAATCAGTCAAATTAAATCACAACAAATTAAAATGGCTGCAGGCTCGCTGCCTGTCACGATGGATTTCTGCTAAACGTAAGAGCTTTGAAGATTAACTTAAAACACACACACACACACGCAGTCAGAGGTTGTGTCATATGTGTGTGTTGAAGTTCTACCCAGAAGCACTTCCTGCAAATCCCATTACACCCGTACACACAGCTCAACTGAGGCAGTTGGTATGGAAACGGATCAGTAAAGCTCCAAATCTCTCTTTTAACGAATCATTACCAGTCGCTGCCGCCCATTAATGTCACAGCTTCCGTGCAACGGCAGCAGATAACACCATCACGAACCCAAAGTGCTACAGGGAGGAGCACAGTGAGCACAGTGGTAATCATCCAGTTTGCTTTCTCCCCTCCCCTGTAATATTTCCATTTCCCCCCTTATTTATCTGACATCCTTTTACTTGCAGACGCTTTATTGTGCTGCTTGAAGACGCCTCTGCTGCCACAGAGGAAACATGATTGGACAGCTGGTTTTGCATCTGAGACACACCTCTGGAGATATGAAATAACAGGAAAGGAGTGCACTTCACACCCCATGAAATCAAAAATGAAAAGGTAATACAGCATCAATAAAAAAGCAAAAAAAGGGCCACGGGTGTAAGTGTAGATAGGGGGAGGACACACACACACAGAGTGTTGATTCTGCAGAAAAGAAGAAGAAGATCACAGCTATTTTATCGCTCTGAGAGGCCGAGTCCCCTGCAGAGAGCTCTTGCTTCCTGCTTTGCCTGTTCTCTCATCTCGCTGACAGCCGCAAAACACAGATGGAGAAATCAGGAGGACGGCGGAGGAAGACGGGGGGGACACGCCGAGGGTGGAGTAGCACATGTGAGATGAAAGGGACGGGGCTAACAGGCCTGAAAGGAAAAGCTTACTGATGTTACAGCAGCTAATCCTCAACCTGGCTGAATAATGTGGCCCCGGGGTCAGTGTGTTATTAGATGTGTCTGCTCCGGCCCCTCTAAACGCTCACACAATCTGTCTGTGGAAATCTGTGACACCTTGTAAAAGGACTTTCATTCATGGGTGGTAATGATTTTAATTGCACCCATAAACAGACACACATTTACATATCTAATGGAAGACATGACTCGGCTAACAGAATACTCTCAAGAAATAATAGATAAATACTGAAAGATTTGAGCTTTGAGCTAAATGCTAACCCATAAGCATGGCCATAAATGCAGTTAGGTGGAGGCCACACTTTGTCACGTTCCAGCTGAGTAGTCACTGAGTCACTGCTATCGATGAAGAGCACTATTAAGTCATCAGAAATACATTCACGTCAAAGAACATTACACAGAACCATGTGTTCTCATTTAGAGGGACGACTAAAGATCCTCGTGAGAACCGGTACCTTGCCCCTGGCAACTTCTCTGGCAGTACAAGGAGCAATATTAATTTGATCTCAGTGTTGCGGAAGACAAATTTAATTTGGTATTTTATTGTTCGGTGGACGTGAGAAGTCCCCCGATTGAAAATATATAAATACAGAACCCTGGTTTGCTTTGGTTTTCTGAAGATACAGAAGGTTATAAATAAACATACAGCACGTTTAAAAAATCATATTCATGTTCATTCAATTCATGTTTACTTCTTTTGTGTTGAAATTAATGATTTACTGTTAAACCGCTGTCTTCTTTGTTTGAATAAGAGGCAGACTTTTATGTTGGGAATGTTGAGCTGAACAGGGAATTCAGATCAAATGATGAGGCTACGCTGCCACCTACTGATGGAAATGCACTTCTTCGTAATGCTAGTTAATCATCAGTCATAATAGTGCTGTTAACAGAAAGGACTTTAAAAAATAAATGGGAATATGTGTCTCAGGTAAAAGGCTTTTAGTGCTGGTTTAGTTTGTTAAGGAAAGCACTACAAACTCCAAAATAGGAAAGAAAAACTACACAAGAGCAGACAAGAGTGCACACTTTGTTAGATTATACGTGCTTCAATCTGTTGTTTTGGATCATTCTGATATGGATATCGTATAAAAGAGTACAACATTTGTTTAATTCCTTTGAGTCCTGAAGATGTGCCACTGCCAGAGAATCCAAGGCCCAAACATTTCAGTTATTTTATTAGAAAAAGTCATAAAAGCAGCTAAGCCTCCGTAAAGTAAAAAGTACAATATTACCCTTTAAATATGAACAAAAAAAACATACTGAAAGCAAAAAAATTGCTGAAAATACAGAAATGGGAGACCTATGTTGAAGGCAAAAAGCATTAAACTGCACTGCTGAAACCCCTTCTCGTTGAAATGTCTAACTGGCAGACTTAAAAAATGTAAATTAAAAAATATAATTTAATAAAAAAATTAAATTAAATTGAATTAACTTAAAAATTGAATTAAATTTAATTAACTAAAAAAATTAAATTAAATTGAATTAACTTTATATTTAAAAGAAATAATTAAAAAAATAATTACATTTAATAAAAAAAAATTTTATCAACTTTAAAATTGTAGTTGAATCAACTTAAAAATGTAATTAAATTAAAAAAAATTATAATCCAAAATAATCTGAATCTTTCTAAATTTATTTTTTAAGTAAAATTGCTAAGGAGGTAGAACAGATGAAAAATTAAATTAATTAAAAAATGTAATTGAATTAACTTCAAAAAGAGGCAAATCATAACTCAGTTATTGATCCGTTTTACTACTTTAATCATAAAGAATATCAAACTTCACTCGGATCCTTTATTAAACAAGAAAAATATATATATAATATATATATAAATTTAATATGAGATCAGAAGCTGTTTGCTTTGCAGTAAAAGTGAAGCTATTGAAACGTGGTGAGACTAATAATTTATAGTCATATTTGTTAAAAGAGAAAACAGCGCCCTCTTGTGGACAAACTATACAACAACAACCAAAATATCAATCATAGAAGTTAAAATGTGACAGTTCAAAAAGTGTAAAAGATATCAAAACGCTGAATTATACGGCAATAGTTCAGGGTCTTCTCAACATTTTAAAGTTTAAATGGTGTCTGTAACTGAAAGTATGAGGAAGAAGAACGATTTGAAAGTTTAAAAGGATTTAAAAATGTTCTCCATAGAGATCCCATTAAAAAAAAATTGCAAAAAGCTTAATAATTCAAAAAGCATAAGAGGTAGAAATATGAAGTCGTTGCAGCTGAAAGATTGAGAACCTCTGCTTTAAATAACATCACAGTATTCTTGATCGTCAGGTCTCAGTACAGGTGTGCTTTGATAATAGATGTTCAGGTTTGGACGCTGCAGCGACCCCGTGTGGTCACCTGGACTCTGTGCGCTGCAGGTTTCTATCGGAGCAGGTGTGGTGAACTGGCGGTCAAACCGTTGCGTCAAACTCACAGAGAGACGCAGGTCTAAACCGGAAACCAAGCCATCGAATCTTCAGAGTAAAAGCACAAACTACTACAAAGTAAACAAGACATCACTGACTTGCAAAACATACAAACTGTTGGATGATATGTCGACATACACGCTGATAGATTCGTACTATATTTGTATATAAATATATACATAAGGTGTAGCCTAAAGTTCAAAAGGTAGGCTGCTGATTGGTGTTTAAAAACAGGCCTGCTATCACACTCAAAGTTTTTACATCAGTCATTCATACATTTTTTTATATTCGGTAAATTGTTCCTTTACCGCACTTGTGATACTTGATGTTGCGGGGCTTAATACCATTACATTCAAGAACTGACCTTAAATTGTAGAATACTGGTAAATAACAGCAGAAACCGATGTGTTCGATGCAATTCATTAATCCAGAATTATATTAAAAACACATTGCTGCCAGCAAGTGGGGTTTTGGAGTCTGGCTGCAACGTTGGCGGCTTTTAATTTGAAATTCCAACCCGGGAGCAACGCAGCAGAGCCCGTGTGGAGCAGTGAGCTGTCTGTCCGTCTGTCAGGCGATGAACGCACACCGGTGCCGGTTGCAGGCGTGCAAAGAGCGGCAGGAAGGACGCGGGCCGAACCGTTGATCGCCGTAGATTACGCTCTGCCTTTGTCATGTTTAAAACGCGGATCGATCCTCAGAGAGTGTGACTGATTCCAACCGCCAAGATGTTGACAGACATGGTTGTGGAGCAAGAATTTGACATCAAAGAGGAGGAACCGTGGTACGACAAGCAAGACCTTGAACATGGTACAATTTCCTTTCAGTCTTTGTCTCTGAACCGTATTGAATCATATCAATAATTTCATAATATTAATAGTCAAATTAAACAAATATGGGATATGCATAGGACATTTACTCGATGTGCTTCATTACATACTCGCTATTTAACCCTGCAGGTGCACAGGAGGTTACATTTGTAAGAATTTCCATGTGATTTTGTGAGCCTATAATACATAATATTTTCCCTCGGGCTGTTTTATTTAGTCTACCCGCTGTTTTAGTGTGAATGAAGCACCTTGACAGGCTGCAGGAAAAGGCAGGAGTCAGCAGGACCCTCACATATGCGGCAAAGTGAAAAAAGAAAAGAAAAGCTCTGTCTGTAATGAAGAAGTGTTTATGACTTCGAGCTTCCTTTTAATGCATTTACACTGAAACTTTATGGGTTTGTGTTTGTAATGTCCCCCCTCTGTTTCTAATTGTGTCCTTTTTGCTTGATTTAACAGTTTTTTAATGGTGTATATTGAAGAAAGACAAATAATGAGTGACTGTGGTAATTGTCTGAGTCAGGAAATAAGCATCAGTCCTCATCAAAAGACTTGAATATTCAGTTCATATAGATAAAAGTGGGTTACTGGACTCCTGCCAACCAACAACAACAACCTCACAAAGCTGCTTGCACCGTAAAGTCCTCACGTCTCCATCAGTGGGACTGAACTATGAGCGCTGAAGCACTAATGGTCCCTCACTCCGTCTCTCCTGCAGACCTGCAGCTGGCTGCCGAGCTCGGGAAGACTCTCCTGGAGCGAAACAGGGAGCTGGAGCAAGGGCTGCAGCAGATGTACTCCACCAACCAGGAGCAGCTGCAGGAGATCGAGGTAAAGAGACCCCGGCTTATGTTCGACTGTGTGTCTTTATCCAAAGGGCCAGCGTGTGCTGTCAATAAGAGGGCATACTGTCACGGATGCTCGGGGTCATGAAGCACTGAGTTCCTCTTGAATGCTGTGTTAAATTCTACCATCAAAGCCTCAAATGAGCCTAAAAGCAGAATGCAACACGCTGCCGTGCAAAGGCTCTGGGATGGGGAGGACATGCTGCTTCTCAGGCAACACACAAGCTGGCGTATGCTACATTATTGTGTTTGTATTTATAGAAAACTCTCCTAAAAGGATGCTGGAACTGATCATCAAGCAGTGCAGCAAAAAAACAAGTGCTCTTTATAGTAAATGAATCAATAAAACATTATGAATTAAGTTTAATATAGTAATATTTAAAAGGATCAAGTCTCAATAATGGGAGTTATGGGTGATTATTGTGATTGTGGAAAGCATAACCAATTTAATCTTGTATGTTATTTGCTAGATAAATGAAGAAAATTACAATTATATTACTCGTAAATATGCGTCTTCCTCTGTACAGATTTAAGAAAGGTGCATGCAGGATATCCAGTCGACCCTCAACCGAAGCATGAGTTAAATTCAATATTTAGCTTCAGGTTTTTGCAGATTTTCAGGACTGCTACCTTTTTAATTTCGTCAAGTACGGCTCGTCTGGCACTAAATCTCTCTCGCTGTTGACACTCAGAGTCTAATCTCTTAAGACCTTGACTGGATACTTGTGACGTCACGAGCCTGAATCCTGCTCTTGACTTGTAGTGCAATCAATTACCTGCTTTACTGTCACTCTTAACTGGGATGAAAGGCCACTAATGACAAATCTGGCATTCCATGTAAACAATCTAAACAAATAGAAGCAACATATTAAACTTTAGCACACTAACTACATACATGTTATTCATTGATTTCTGACTGTTTGTTTCCAGTCTGACAATGAACTGCAGGTTCTGTTTCCACTGTGAAGTTGGTGTTTGGTCTGTTGATTGACAGCAAGCAGATTAGATGAGAAAAGGTTCAAAGTGTTCTCGCTGCAACGGCTGATAAGATAACCTGTTCTTAAGGAAACCTCTGATTCAGAGGCATTCAGGTGTCACTGGGAAACAGAAATGTCAGATTAGCTCTTAACATTTATTTTAGGCTTTCAGCTAAAACCTCTAAATGATAATAATAATAAGAAGAAGAGGGGTTTGTTTCCTGTATGAGCACCATTGTAATCATTAGAAACCATTGATTCTGCTGATAGTTGGACCTACTTATTATTGATTTGTTTTAATTGTCAATATTCTAAATGTCTTGCAGTAAAAACATTCAGATTAATCAGTGAAGGGAAGTTCAAGACCTGATTTTAGCCTCAATTTTCAATGTTCCTGTTTCTTTATTGTCTTTTTTTGTGCATCTTTTTTTATGAAATTTTCTTTATAAATACCATTGTATTTTATTTTAGTGTGATTCCAAATGTCTTTTTTTTAGCTAATATAAAAACAGCAATAACAGACTGGGTGTCTTGTTATTAAAGACATCTCAGCAGACGATGATGCACAACGAACTGTCCCGTCACTCACGTCCTCACCCCCGTCCCTCTGTCCGTCCCTCTGTCCTCACCCCCGTCCCCTCTGTCCTCACCCCCGTCCCCTCTGTCTCCTCCTCCAGTACCTGGCGAAGCAGGTGGACCTCCTCAGGCAGGTCAACGACCAGCACGCTAAAGTGTACGAGCAGCTGGACGTGTCGGCCCGAGAGCTGGAGCACAGCAACCGCAAGCTGGTTCTGGACAGCAGGACGGCGCAGCAGAAGATCCAGGGGTAAGCCAGGAGATCAGAAAAGCGGACAGATTTTCAAGCGTTTTGGTATGAAAATGTCCCCCGTTAGTAAACGTGACGGACCTTCTTTGCTCCCAGGCTGACGGAGACGGTGGAGCTGCTGCAGACGCAGGTGGAGGAGCTGCAGCATCAGGTGGAGGAGCTGAAGCTGAGTCCGTCTCAGCCTCTGAAGCGTCCGCACAGAGAGAAGTGGGCGCCTCGCAGCTCTCAGAGTGTGTCCTGCCTGAAAGAGCTGCAAAACACCCTCAGGTGAGGACTCTCCACACTGTATCTGTATCATTAGGGCTCCGTCGATGGATACTCCATCACATAGCATCATAGATGTCATATTTGTATTCCGTTATTAATCTCATAAATAATAATAACTTGTGATCGTGACAGGGAATTATTCAGCTCAAGTGTCTCTTGTTGATGTATTGAGCTTTAAAAAAAAAAAGGGCTTTAAGAACTTTAACTTATTCCTTAACCAGGTAGAGGAGCCCTCTTAACCTTGTCACTGATCCAGAAGCTCTTTGTAAGCTTCAAGGAGGGAAGCAGCAAATCCTCCACTGAGTCCTGCTCACTGCAGCTCTCCCCATGTCTGCTAATCCTACTGCTGGCAGTCGCAGCCACCTCGCAGCAAGTCTTAGTCCGAATGCTTCGCGCTGTGGTCCCTTCCTCTCGGGTCTGGACCGTCCTGTGACGGAGTTTAGTCTCTTGAATATGTGTGTGTGTGTGTGTGTGTGTGTGTGTGTGTGTGTGTGTGTGTGTAAACGTGTCAGGACTGCTCCCTCAAAACATCTCGATGAGACGGATGTAAGTCTCACTGATTAACTCGACAGAGAGACATGAAACGGGTCTGAACTGTGGTGGATGAGGTTGGAAGGAACGAGGTCAAAGTCGCGAACGTGTCTCGATACCTCTCTTCAGCTGATCTCTAATCTACTCGGTTCTACTGATAATTCCTTGCTTAGTTTGCGTTTCTTTGCCTTATCTGCTATATCTTTTGTTATTAATCGTCTCCCGTATTTATGTTTTATTTTTTTCTGTTGTCGGTTTGGTTTATTCTAGCTAAAAAGACGCACATCACAAATGGAATGGACCTGAAATAAATCATTGTGCAAGACTATATATACATATTTCATTTCAAGTGTTTTTTACCAATAAAAATATAAGTGAAAAAAACCACACTATCAAAGACAGATAGATATAGTATAGTATAAAGTACATCTTTGCAAAAAATAAATATTAAATAAACTACAATTTTGATTTAATGTATTTAAATCTTTAACACCGTTTACCGGAAAACAGGAAGTTCTGTTAATTGTAAACGTCGCACTTTGCATCTGCAGTGTTGTGAGTTTGAACCTGACCCTTGACCTTTGGTACACGTCGCTGCCGTCTCTCTCCACGACGCACTTCTCGTCACCTTTCACTTTGTTCTGCCCGTTTATGAAGCACACGAACGAACGTTGCGAAAAAGAGGACAAACTATCAGCCTGCATGGTGATGATAAAAGTCATATACAAAAAGTTGACAAAGCAAAATCCACTCAAGGTCAACTTACTCGCCTGCTCTGGAGATCTTGACCGTACCACATGGTCTTCATCAGCAGGAGAAAAGCATTCTGAACTATTGTGAATTTAGGAAAAATGACCTGAAAAGAAAATGAAATTATATTGAAAAATCTTTAGGCAATCACAAATCAATGACCACAAACATGCATGCAGTGCTAACCGCCTGTGTCTCTGCGCAGGTACGACTACGACGAACCCTCAGACGGCCTCGAGGCCTCCGACATGTCGTGGCGCGAGGAGGAGCAGGCGTCCCTGCGACAATCCCTCCGCAGCCTCCAGACCCAGTTCGCCAGTGAGCGCGCTCAGAGGGAGGAGTCGGAGCGAGAGGCCGAGCTGCTCGCCCGAGAAAATGCAGCGCTGGAGCAGCAGCTGGCGGGGATGGAGGGCTGTCGGGTATGTACGATGAATCTCTTGTTGGTCATAAAATGTTAATTCTGTCAGAAGAAAGGGTGAGAATGGCTGCTGCAACGCTTGTTTTTATCAATTTGTTGTTTTAAGTTCAGCTTGAGTTCTAAACTCTTTTTTTTTTGCTCTCTGCTTCAGGCCAGAGTGGCTGAGCTGGAGCGTGAGGCCGAGGAGCTCCACCAGCTCTGGAAGTCCGACTCCTCCACCGGGTCCACCAGGCCGGACGCCATCCACAGCCTGCTGCCCAACGCCATGTTCCTCCACTCGGAGGAGGAGAGCGAGGGGGACGCAGCTGCAGCCAAGAGCCCCTGGGTCCTGAAGCGCTGGGACAGCGAGCGGCTGATGAGGGCCACGCAGACGCCCGACTCTCCCGACCGGGTCCACAACCACGAGTGCTCCTGTGTGCGCCGTGCCGACGTGGTGAAGTATCGCGGGATCTCGCTGCTCAACGAGGTGGACGCTCAGTACAGTGCCTTGCAGGTGAAGTACGACGAGCTGCTGCGGCGCTGCCACCTTGGACCGCAGCAGCAGCAGGAGGAAGAGGAGGAGGAGGAGGAGGAGGAGGAGGAGGAGGAGGAGGAGGAGGATGAGCCGATCCACAAGTCGGTCCAGACTGCATCTCTTGCCGGCGCTTGTCCTGCTCTGACGGACATGGAGGACTTTCACCAGCCGGAGTACAAGGAACTTTTCAGGGCGATTTTCTCCCGCATTCAGAAAACCAAAGAGGACCTGATTGAAAACAGAGTGGGACCCTCAGCTGGGGAAGGGCTGCCTATTGTGCATTAGTAGACCCCCCCCCCCCCCCCCCCCCTAAAAAAAGACCTGCTGCAAGATTAATAATTGTCTTCCAGTTGAAGAGCGACTCACATGAAGCTTACTAACGCTCCACTTTACTGTATATTTGCAGACGCAAAGGGGTTCAGAGATGCGAGTGATGCAGGAACCAGAAGGCCAAACACCAGCAGCTCATGTCTCAGATGTGGCTCATTTTGCACTGAAACACCGGTGCCTAGCGCTGCCGTCTCTACTGTGCGCTCGCTCTACCTCACTTTGCACTGTTAACAACACATCTCTGGGTCTGCCTCTCAGTAGCCGTATCGGTAACCGTTTGTTCTACTGGTCCCAAAGTTTCCTAGAAAGACGTAAATTCATAGAAAGCTTCCTGGAAGAGACGTAAATATGTAATTTGGTGCTAATTATAGAGAAAACGAAGACGGTGTTAAAGTCAATTCCTCTGGAAATCAAACTGCAACTTATGATCTTTTACATTACTGATTCAATTGTTAATTAGAAATGATTATTTAGACTGTTAAATGTCAGAAAACATCAAATAAAAGCCCATCACAAGTTGCCACTAAACTAACATCTTCAAACATCTGGTTTTGTCCGAGCAACGGTCCAAAACCCAAACCTACGTTCAATTTATCACAGAAGAAGAAAAGTAGCAAACATTGACTTTTGAGAAGCTGGAACTAGTTCTGTTTTTTTTTCATCTAAATTGTTGCTGATTTGTTGTTGATCAGCTTATTAACTAATTTACCAGTTTCATCTCTAATTGCTAGTGTGACCTAAAAAGTATTTTAGTCGGTAAAATGTGTCTAAATTCATTATTTTACACATCCAGCAGTAACAGAGCGACATTATGTTTGGAGTCGTGTTTCTAATTCAATAGTCACTCGTTTCGCTCTGTTTTCGGTCTCCACCAACTCCTAACTGTCGGAGTCTCTGAGCAGGTAGAGCACAGCGGGTTTCTAAAGCTATATCTCTGAAAACAGCTGCCTGCTGCTGCCGAAAACAACCCGAGAGAGAGAAGTAGCTACACAATGAGCTGGAGCCGAGAGGAGCTGCAGGTGATAAATTCTCTGTACGTTCACCTCAACGAGTGACATTGTTTTCACATTATCTTTGGATACGTTATCATATAAAATTTAAATAATTGCCCCAAATTTAACCCCTTACTAAAGGACACTTTCCCTGAAAGGATCAGATTACGGATCCATGGAACAAAACGTTCACACTGTATCCGTTTTCATTGCTGAGCTCCTGTGATCTGCTTTTCTTTGCAGCTATTTAAATTAATTCAAAGAACCTTTCTTGGTGATAGTTTTGCCTGCGCCTATAAGAGCGACCAATGCAAGTTGTTATGTCGGTGAAGGAGTTTATATTATTAGACTTTGGTGATGAAAGTTCTGATAAATAGAGATGTGTTTTGTAATCGTAAAGTTTATTTCCCACAAATGATACTTGATTATTGTACGATAGGTTAGACGACAGTGAGTGTTGTATTAAAGGGAAGTTCTGAGGTTTACCAGAAGACTAACTCTATGTACGTGATGCTGTAACGGCCTCCTGATTGTATTCTATATATTCATGAAACGGTGTTTTGATTAGAAGCTTTTCTCTGCAGCACTTCTGTGGCGTTTGCTGCCTGACGTCCGTGTGTCCTCGTTAGGCTTTAGTCTGTGCACACAGTTTGTAGATGTCTGTAAAAAAAAAAATCACGTTGAGATGCACTTTAGAAAATTGCACATTATCAGTGATCTTCTGACACTTAACGCGTCTGTTAAATGTAGTTAAGTTGTCCTGAATAACCTGCTGTATGTGTGTACGGTGTGCTCTACCCGTTTCATGATTGGACCTCATGGTTTATGTTTGAGCCATAAAACACGAAGCAGGTTTCTGTCTTTGTTTGTTTTTGTTGTAAAATATGATTGATTGAACTTTATTTATAGAGACGGTGAAACGTGGACGTCGTAAATCGCTGATGCACTTTGAGAGTTACGTCATTTATGTATTAATAAAACGGCTTTGACGTCGGCCATCCAGACACACTGCTGCACTTCAGACACACTCAACACGTCAGCCGGAAGAATCATTAACAGTTAACATTAGGAGATGTAACGGGAAACGGTGCTGCACTAAATGATAGCATGTAATAATATGGTAATATATGTAAATGTGTTTTCAACACAAGTAACTGAAACTATTTGCTAATTTTAAGAAGCTAAAAATTAAAGCACATTAAGGGAGAAAATCCCGTCGGTAAGTGTGAGAATATGTCAAAGTAAACTTTCACATGATACTAAAGATTAAGAATGTTGATCACGTTGATCTAATAAATGAAACCAGATCCTAAACGTAAAGCGTAGAGCATGAAGCACCACTTCAACTATTAAAACATAAAATACAGAACTAGGATTTAAGTAAATTAGTTTCTATAGTTAATTATTAAAACATTAAAACTTTCATTAAAACATTAGAGTGCAAAGATCTTTATATTCTGTCCCGAGCTCAAAGATTAAATCTGCCACAAAAAGGCTCCTTTTGTAAAACACTTTATTTTGTATAATCATCCAAACAGAATTACTCATTAGAAAGTAGACAAAAAGTAGAAATAACCTACAGACGTATCTTTTCCGAGAACATTAATCTACCCGTTTCATTTAGGTAATAATTAAAGTAACTAAACTCCGAATTTAGTTTGAATACAACTTGTTTAGTTTTTCATGAGGAAACGTTTGTTTGAACTGAACAATATAACGTCTATCTTTATGCACATAACAGTTTGCACCGAACATCATGAGTACTTCTCTAAAATAGATAAATCACACTGTAAATAAAAAGTCACCTCACTAATCCAGGTTCTGACATTTGGGGTTCCATCTCACCACCGATGACTTTAATGACGACAGAAGAAAACATAAGTTGTTAATGTTTATTGAGCAACAAACCAATGCAAAAGAAATACCGCCGTCATTGTTTGACAATGCACTATAGAGTCAAAGCTTTATTTTTCCTCTTATTCTGTGTGTGTGTGTGTGTGTGTTTGAGTTGTGAGGCACTTTTAGACGGAGGCTCACGAGAGCAGCACAGATGTCGGTCCAGTGTTTGTTCGTCCACACATCCGTTCCTCTTTGTTGGGACAAATTAATTAAATCCAGACAAATTTGATGGTCAAAACATGACACAAAATAAACATTAACCATTGCATCTTTATTGGCCGTCATTGAAATCAGTCTCTCTCAAAGGAAAACCATTTCAAACTCTACATTCAAGAAACAAACCTCAACATCAGCCATTTAATCCACTCCTTCCTCCAGCTTTACATCTCGGTACACATTCGACTGAATGATGCAGAAATGTGGGACAAGCCACATTGTGTGGCCATGTTTCCAGGTCCATGATTGCCAAAAACATCAACAACGTGAGCATAATGACATCAGGGACTTGTTGCTTGTTTTTGCATATTTTTTTTCCCACCTTTTTGTTTCAGTTTTGCCGAAGATGTTTCTTCAAGTGCCTCCACGCGTTTGAATCAAGCAACCGTTGCATTTTAATCATAAAGCTCAACTCTTTCACGTGTGTATTGAGGGTGGAGTTAATAAAACCGAAACAAGTCGGCTCAAAGACGGTGTGTTAAGTTAATGGCTTTCTTAAACAAAGTTCGCTTTGTTGGTACGATAAAGTAACGCTTGTTTCCTCCGGCTAAATGTAGAAATCAGGAGGAAAATTAAAGCACTTTGAGCCACGTTGCTTTAAACAGTGAACGCCATCCTGATCTGGTAAACGTTTATTTAAAAAAATAATCAAACAGGAGGTCCCAAAAAAAAAAATCCCAAACTTTACTTTTAACCGTATATATATATCTTGCTGTTGCTTCATGTTTCTTCATTCATATGTTACCCGTCGTAGTGCGAGTGTGTGAGGAGCTTCTGTCCTCCGCGCTGCATCAGAGTGCTCGTGTTAATGTCAGACATGCTTCAGTGTTCGTGTTCTGAGCAGACGGCCGACATCTTTTGTCCTCCAATCGCCCGCCACTCAGAGCGGGGCGAGCTGTGATTGCGATTGGCTCTCGTCTCTACGGATGCCCTCCCACTAGACACTAGAGAGAGGATTTGATTGGCTGCTGTCGAGGAGGGGGAGGGGGGAGGGATGCGCTCAGTGTCAGGACTGTATGGTTCCCTTTAGGTACCACATCCCTGCGTGGCTGATGCAGCACTCCTGGAACAACAGAGGACAAGTTAGATCAGTGATGAAAATAAAAAGCTCCTTAATAAAAGGTGAACGTTCGGCCTCGTCACTCTTCTCACATGGAGCAGACGGTCAACGTCCGCCTTCGGGAAGTCTCCAAACTCCTGAGTCAGTTTCAATTGGATCACGTTCCTCCTGATGCGGTAGTTCTTCTTGTACAGCTCGTACAGCACCCGACGATGCTGCAGGAGGAAAAAAAACACTCATTTAAGGGAATAGGTCGGCATTTTGGGAAATACGCTTAGTTGCTTTTAAGAGGCGAGAATCGATACATCTCTGGGAAGACTGGAAATGGGGGGGAAACTCAAAATCCATCTACTAGCACCTCGAAAGCTAACTCATTAACATGTTGTGTATCGTTTGTTTTTAACCATCGAATCCCTTGAGATGGACATCACACCAGTTAGTTTAAATAGAAATAAAACACAACAGACAGGAAATACAATGATCAAACACACACAGAGACTAAACCTTTGTTTATACTCGAGCATCAACAGAGTGATTATGTGCTGTGCTTTATTCTAACTTTTAACAAAGGAAGTCTAGTGCAGAGTCATTGCACATTAAAGAAAACTAAAAAAACAACAACACAGAGAGGGAAAAACACACACTTGGCGTGCAGCTTTGCCTCTTCAGCTTGTGGTTGACTAACTGAGCCATGTCCTACTTGTTGCTTCTCAGTAATGAAACTAGCTGATCACGGCCCACGCTGCAACACGCTGGATTCTGAACTTCAGGCTCTGACTTGTGGGTTTGTGGTACATTTCAGCTGCAGAAGTCTGCATGTAGAGCCACGAGACGAAGGAGGAAGCTGTGAAGTTACTATAAACCTGTTTTTAAAAGTGTTTACCTTGTCGGATTCATCTCCAGTCTCCCACAAAGCAAACACCTTCTTTTCATCGGCGGCTGCTGTGGTCTGAGCAGGAAACTAAAAAGGAGGAAAACAGAAACGTTAGAAAAGCTTTAACAGTTAAAATCAGTAAAGATTGTCAGCACTGTGTTTTGCCTGGTGAAGTGTGTTTATAACAAACATAATGAAGCATGTTCATCAAAGCCTTGATTCAAGAGTACTAGTGCCATTTTAGGCAAAACTAAAGACGGCATTGCTTTTCTTTCTCTCGGACACATTTGTCTGTTAATTTGGTCTGTTGACAAAATGCCAAAACAATACGAGGCCGAGCAGGACCAACACCGAGGAGGATTATCCTCCAGACAGTCAGACCCGCTGACTCAAAACTGATCTGTGAACTGTCAGACATCTAAAACAATAACGTTTACTGAACGTAGAAGGCCAATCGCCTGACTCCAGATCTGCCTGCAACAAACCGGCTTAGCCCCCCCCCCCCCTCTGAGCCGTAATGAGCTTTGCTTTGAGGCCAATAATCTGTTGCACAACAAAGATGGTGGCCGGCCATTCCCTCCCCTACGGTGGTTAACATCCTGTTAATGTCAAGCGTACAGATTGGATCAGACCTAAACCAGGACGGGGCTGGTCCTGGCAGGAGACCAGCTCCCTGCCCTACGAGCAAACACCACACCGAGTAAATACACAGAAACAGAAAACATCTACAATAAGCCAACAAACAGCAACCTCAGTCCAGACACTGAGGTATCAGGTGGCTGCTGGAACGTGAGAGGAACCTGAGAACCAGGTTTGCGTTGCTTCAGTGCACCGCCCGCCTCACAGGCAACAAAGCGCTCACAAGCAAAACGGCCGTTAATGTCGTTATTCTGTTCGAGAAAACCGATATCTGCACTCAAGCAGACAAAAGACTTCTTCAGCCCCTACAGGCGGTCTGAGCTGGACCAGAGCAGCAGCTCTTAGTCCGAGGAGGAGGAGGAGGAGGAGGAGGAGGAGCAATCTCAGCACTTCTGAACCCGATGTGCAGGTGAAACAGAGGACCATCAGCTCTGCTGGTTCACAAAAGGTGTGGCCCCTGGATCTGAGCTGATTCTAGCTTTTGAAATCAGATTTCACTACTAATGTTTGGGGACGCGTTTGAAAACTTGCATTTCAAAAATGCAGAATAAGACGCATCAAACTATCCTGCACCACAGCCACAGAGACATTAAGGCGTTAAGTTTTGGGCGTTTTTTTTTTTTTTTTTTAAATGACTGAAATGATGAATTGATATTCAAAACAGCAGCAGATTAATTTTCTGTGTGTCAACCAATCGTTTTAACTCTAATGGAGATAGATCTTATCCAGATCATGCACACCATACAGAGCGTGCAGCATCGCGTTAACTAGGGCTGCAACTAACGACGCACTTTGAAGATCAATAAATCTACAAATGATGTTCTAATTGTTTTATTCATGTCTATCAAATTACCCAAAGGCCATGGCGATGTTTTAAAATGTCTAAACCCAAAATATTCCTGTTGACTGTGATATAAGAGTAAGAGAAACTGAAAATGTTCACCTTTGAGAGCCTGTGCTTAATCACTAGCTTCACTGAGATAATAAGTGTCGAGATGGAAAAACACTGTTGCCGTCTTTCAGAGTAAATTCCTGTCGTAAAGCAATATAAAAGGTGGTGCGATGTTTTGACATGCGATTATACTTCACAATGAATTTATGGGTCCTAGTCACCGATACCTGTTGCAGCATGCCCACATCAGAGCAGTGCTTCTGCCCGACTATCGGTCTGAACGCCGCCTTATACAATAACAAGAGTTTACACTTCACTCCACTGTTGGGCTTGAATCGTAGGAATGTGAAACAATACAACTGTTAGAAATAACGATGGAGAACAAAAGTAAACTAAGAGCCTCCAGGGTGAATGAAGTGGGAGTTTGACAACCGAAACCTTGCGACTCCTTAGTTTTGACAGTAGAAAATCCGGCCTGAATACTCACAGGCACCATTATCTGTTTGCACTGGCAGAGCAGTATGGCGTCCTGTAGCATGTGGTCCGAGATGGAGGGGAAGACGCTCCGTCCCACCGGCATGGAGGCCAGGTGGAGGCTCAACAGCCTCTTGAACTCACTCAGCGTCAGTACAAAATGCTTCCTGAAAGTCTTGATCACAAAGTCCTGCAGCTCCTGGGCCGGCGCGTTCCCGTCGTCACCGTTGGTGTGATCGAAGGCGGGGGAGGTGGCACCGGGGTAACCGTTGACCGACCCGTTGGGGACGGAGGACGAGGTGTCCATCGGTTCGTCGACGGGTTCCTGCTTGACGTGGACGCCGTCTCCCGCCCTCCTGGCGTCCAGGTCCTTCTGGAGGGACGTCTGGTTTCCTTGAGCGCGCTCGTGAGCCACCTTCAGACGCTGCTCCCCGCTGACGTGTACAGGCTCTGGAAAACAACACGCTGGCATCAGCTCAACTCTGCTAAATGTTTCATTTTCATTGTGTTAACAGCTGGCTGGGAGAAACACGGCTCGATACGCACCAGGCTGCGGGGAATTCTTTGGCTTGAAGTCGTCTTTGGAGAAGTTAAAGACCTTTTCCAACCTTAAAAGGAAAGAGAAACAGCATTTGATAACACTTCCATGACTGACAACACCATGAAAACAACCTTCCTCCTGCTTCTCTCGAGTGTGACCCACTTGCTCTGGATGCCGAGCCACAGCATGTGTTGCCTGTGGCCAATGTCCGGGTGTTTCTTAACGAATTCCGCATCGGTAGGCAGCAGGAACTCCCAGCCCCGGTTGACTCGAGGAACGGCGACATGCTCCAGGAACTCCTTCACATCCTCTGGAGGAAGCTGGTGGAAGACGGGAGGAAGAGATCGTTAGTTCCGTTTACCTGAATGAACGGCGCAGCTTTAGCCTCAAGGTGACAGGAAGTTCAGAGACAGTCCTGCTTCAGTGAAGCTGCTCGGCATCTAAACAACCAACAGACACTGTGGTGGCACTGAGCACGGTTTTGTTTCTCAAACCTACATGAAAGAAAATTATTTTTGCACAAATATGCATCTGTTGTGCTGTCTTGATGTCATTACCAACCAGGAACAATCACTTTGGGTTTGTGGTCTTACTTTGATGATGGACGTAATCTCCTTTCTCATCACAGAGCGCTCCAGAGTGAACCTCCACATCTACAAGAGAAACAACCGAGTCACTATGACTTTAAAACCAAGGCGACCACACACTAAACACATTCTCACGGCCCTGTTATTGGTTTAACTTTGGGTGAACAGTAACAGCAGCTCACCACGAAGTCACGGCCACGACAGAGCACTTCAGCGGGGACGCCGCTGTGAGGACTGCAGGTGTTTTTAGGATACAGAACATCGCTGCAGAGAAAACAAAAACACACAGACGTGTCACTCTGCTGCCAGGTCTAAGAGAAGCACAACACCTTTAATCTATTCAAATCTTTCCTCTCACCTCTTGACAACCCAGTTGCCCTGAACCAGCAGCGCCACCTGCTGGATGCAGCGCAGCGCTGCGGTGGAGTCTGTGCCGGAGGCGAGCAGCCCCATCAGGTTAGCAAACGGCATCACCTTGACTAAAGACGAGATGAGAAACATTATTAAACATTACTGTCAGAGGAAGGACAACCCAACCGGATGTTGATTATATGCTGTAAACAGGATGCACTTCATGTCTGTGAGAAATGTACAGAGCACAAAACATGACTGGAAAGTAAAAGCATGGCAACTCAAGAGTGAAAACCAAGCTGCTGACAGAACTCTGTACCTCTGATTGGATGCATTCAATAATTCTTAATAAAGGTTTAAATTATTTCACATGTCTAACATTCATTCTAATGCTTTGTCGCCCCCGTCTGGCTTAAAGAAAAGCTGCAATGCGTTGTCCTACCGTTCTTCATCAGCGTCTTGACTTGCTCTCCCAGTGGCAGAGTGCGGAGTTGAGCCATGGAGAGCACATTACTGGGACCAACTGGTTTCACACTAACAGACACAAAGAGAGAGGAACATGTCAATGAAGCTTCTCTGAGACCGTCATCCTGTTTAAGTCTCATTCGGGTTAGTAGGGGGAGGAATACTTACACTTTTTCCTCTGCAAGAGGGGGCATCAGCATTGCCAGGTACTCCCTGCAAAAAAAGAAGAAGAAGAAGAGGGAACCATCAGGAACTATATAAGGACCGGAGAATTCATCCGACATTTACTAAAATCCACATATGTGACATTTGCAATCAGACCAAACAAGAACCAGGAACCAATATTTTGTTTTTCTACGATGGGCTCGACATTAATGGCGTCTAAAATCTGAAAGCACGCAGTAAACTCACGATCCACACGTCCATAGGAAGCACCCTGTATTTTCCCCGATAATGCTTCATTGTGAACAACAAATGTGTCGAAATCGGCCAGAATAGTTCTAGTTAACCGACAGCAGCCGGTGGGCGGCACAGTCCAGCTAGGCTAAATAACGAAGCTAACAGCTAACGTTAACGTAGTTGTATCATGATGTGTTTGAAGGTAAATTTAAAAATTCATCAGCATGATGTTTTCAACTCTTATCTTGTAAAATTGAGGGAATTATGAGAGTCAAATGTCATTTTTTTTATACTCACTTAGGAGTTTTGACCAGCTCAGAGTTCTCGGAGGAGTCCCCCGACTGACAGAACAGGTACTGCCTCTCATGGTCTGAGCGCCCATCCTAAAATTTAAACAACAGGACAAAAACAAGTAGAAGCTCCGTCACGTTTGCCCACAATCCAAAACTAATGCTCCCAGTATCCTGACGACTCTTAAAAGGGGAATGAGGTGTGTACCTTGACGCCGTGGTAGTGCAGGTGAACCCAGGGCTCCTCCGCCTGCTTCCTCTGGAGGAAGTCGTACGACTGGATCCTCCTCTGTCGCGCCTGCTCCGACTCCGGACGAGCAAACCTCACCTGGAGTGGAAACACGCAGAATGAATATATTATTTAGAAATGATGGGTTCAGTGTAATCCGGAGTTTGTGTGTGTGCAAGTCTTCACCGTGATGGCCTTGACGTCCTCCTCTGCTTCATCCTGGGAGGAATCTCCTGCAGACAAAAGACTCTCGTCACACAACAGTCGTCATCGTACCAGTCGGCTTAATGTTTTTAGACATTTTTACAAGTTAGCAAAAGAACAAAATTCTACTTAATAAGAAAACCTAGAACTCTTTATTGTATTTATTATTTGTGTCCATTGAAACAGTAAAAACACAAAAAAATCTTTCCCCTTGTTCTCTGTTATTTAAAAATAAAATAAAAAAAACAATCTTCTTTAATCACTCTCAGTTATTTCATTTTGGAAAACTGCCACACCTTCATTGGCCGCCTCCCTCTCTCTGGTTTTGGTGTCGGCCTTATCCAGGTAAGAGAAGCTCGGCCTCATCTGGAGGATTCCCGTCAGAGGTGTGACGTGGAGCTCACCTGTTGACACGAATAATTACACAATCAGAAACACAAATACTACTTTTGGTGCTCAATTGGAGCATCATATTGAGAATTTGGTTATCTTCAATGTAAACACAGAAGAGTGCTAAAGTGGACTACTGGATGAAATCAGACCTTTACGAAACACAGCAGCAGCATATCTGGAGGTGTTGGTGGTGGCCTGGATGGAGGTGAAGGACTGTTTATCCATCATTTTCCTGGAGAAAAAAAAGCAAGAGAGGAAGGCTTAGAACAGAGACATAACTGGTTAATTATTCTGCTCATTCGCAAAGTCTGGAAAAACTCATCCGGTGCTACAGAAATAGTTTGAGTTCTTGGAAAGTAAGTTAATTTGTGTTCTTGCCTAGAGTTGGATGAGACGATCGATACCAAACTCACGTCCAAAACAGCTGGTTAGCTTAGCTTAGCATTATGAATGGAAACAGCTAGCCTAGCTCTGTCCAACGGAAACAAACTCTACCTACCAGCATCTCTAAAGCTCACTAATTAACACATTATATCCCGTGTGTTTAATCTGTGGGAAATGTAGCGTACAAATCACAATTTGCAGTGTTAGGAGGGGTTAGGTGCACAACTATTTCTTGGTTCTGATAAGCAGTGGTGACTTTGCAAAGGATTGTGGGTGAGAATAGCCAGAAAAGCTGGTTTGCATTCTGCAAAATGCCGCTTGATGGTGTGGGACATCCTGATACTTTTGGAATACTGCATTTGACTTACTATGTATTGGGATATACTTAATGTCTTTCTAATATAGTATGGTAGTATGGGTATTGTAATGCTCAGATAGTTTTCCTGGTTTCCAGTCGTTATGCTCTGCTATGCTAAGCTAACCGTTTCCTGGCTGTAGCGTCATACTTGACGAACAAACATGAGATCGGCATCAACCGTCTCATCGAGCTATTCGCAAATATTTCCCAGAATGTTGAAGCTTTGCTTTACAACACCGGTGGTGAGTCACAGCTAGCTCACACTGACCGATGGGAGCGTAACGTACACACCGAGTGCAGATGAAGTTTAACAGACGACTTACCCTGAATAGGTGTTGGTTTCGTCGTAAGTCGTGCCGTCCACATTCAGAGCGATCTGCTCTCCTTTACTGCGACAGTAGTTCGGACTCATCGCGTTGATGGCCATTTCCAACTCCACCTGTATGATTGAGATGCATTACAAACATGCTCTACACTGATGGATGATTAAAAAAAAGAAAAGAGACGTTTTTTTACCCGTTGCTGCTTGGGTTTGATCTTAGCCGTTAAGTGGTTGACGTCATCGTAGGTCATAGTGGACGGTCGGACGGGGTACTGGGTCGGAAAGTAATCAATAAAGGCGATTAGAGAGTGACTCGTGTGACACTTTGAACATCATACAACAATCATGCTACAGAATAAAAAGAGTTGAGATAACTTACAGAAACAAAGAGAGTCGTACTCATCAGCATTAAGTACAACAAAGGAAAGTATTACCTGGAAAAGATACAGCTTATCTGCAAGGCTTTTGGCGAGATAAACATCGATCTAGAGAGAAAGAAGCATTGATCAAAGCTACGCGAGGAGCTGATGAATCGTCTCAGTCGAGCCTTTCCTACAACGCGTGTGATTCTTGTGTGTGTGTGTGTGTGTGTGTGTGTGTGTGTGTGTGTGTGTGTGTGTGTGTGTGTGTGTGTGTGTGTGTGTGTGTGTGTGTGAGACTGGTTAGCTGGCTGTTTTGTTGTGCGTCTCATCTCTGCAAAAGAGATCTTGATTTAATTGAGATTACCATAAAAAGGTTATAAATAGATGTACTTATGCGTTACTTAAATAAATATTAAACATTTGGCACCTTAACAGGTAATATCCTGCCAATCTGTGTCTCGATGGTTTGGACATTTGTTAACAAGTGCAAAGCAACAACATGGTAGCTATAAGATCGATATGTGTAACCGGAGTCAAATTCCATGTATGCGCACGCATACATGGCCAATAAAGCTGATTCTGATACAAGTAGCAACAACAACACTCCTCTCTCATTCGGCCTGAACCTTAAATGTTCCCACACCGGCGCTGTAGATGATAAGGTGATAACAAAGATTATTGAGTTCATGTCTATATGCTGTACGACACGTCTGTGTTTTAGTCTGTCTGTCTGTAACTTTTCCACCACAAGATCCTTCAGTCATGTTCATAATGATGAATCCACATGTCACCCAGTAACATGATGTGGCTTATTGAATAGTTTTGGGACAACAAGAGGAAATAAGCTACTCAAACCTCAGCTACACGGGCAACTATCAGGATCAACTCTTTGTGGGTTAAAATATCTCCAGCCTCATCCTTTAACTTGGACCCGCAGACATACCTCCTCTATAATGGGGTCATCGTCATCCCCGCTGGCCATGTTGATGTGAACAGAGCGAGGAGGAGCGAGGAGATGAAACAGGAGCAGCAGATCTCAGAGATCCAACCTGGAGACAAAGACACAGTTATAGGAATCTATAGTAAAGCTACACATCAATGTTGCCAAAGTGGTTACACCACCCAAGCTGGTTATTAACAGAAAACAGGAGGCAGGAAGTTGGTGCAGTAAGAAGAACATTGTGAATCAGCATATCCAGGTTACGTCAGGATTCATTGCTGTGTTGTTACAAGGTTTGTCAGTCTTCAGGACTTAAAGTTAACCATAAAAACCCTAAAGTTAGCCCCCAGCCTGACCCTGCAGTCTGTCAAGTGATGCTGTGACTGACACAACCAGGTAAATGTCACATGATGCAAGACAATGCAATCAACATTAAACCACTGCTCTTCATGCAAACATTGTGTGACAAACGTTACATATAACCCAACACGTAAAAAACGTTGTTGACTCATAAATATACTCGTTACAGTTAAGAATTCGTTAAAATAAGTCACATTACTGGGTAGGTTAGCTCGATTAGCAAGTTAGCAACAAACCCTTCAGTCCACTTGTCACAGGCCTGCACTACACTGCGGGCTGTTATTGTTTTATTCTAACATTACGTTAAAAAACATACACCTGTAAAAGAAAGACCAACAGCTCAGTGTTTAAATGTCCTTTACGCAAACGTACACGCAACGAAACTAGCTAGCTAACATGCAGGTAGCCTAGCCATGCAGCATTAGCCTAGCGTTAGCAGGCTAGCTTGGTGGGCTAACACACATAAAAATAACACACAAGTCACAAACGGACTGTTTTGTTTCCTGACACAACCTTCAGGAGAGATTCGGCGCTTACCTGCACACTTCACTCTACAGTCGTAGTTATCTCATCCGTGTGTGACGGAGTCCAGAGGTCTGGTGCGTAGAGGAGTAGTGTCAGCTGAAATCTGTCGGTGTCTGTACCATGTTGACTCCGCTCCACACAGACACGTGGGGAGGAGCCCGTGCCCATAATGCACAGCGAAATCACTACCAAGTGTTTTATTATTATTTCTTTCACTCGTTTTTTCCTCATTTACATTGGATTTCCCTGGATGCCCCCAGTTCATTCATTGTGTAGTAGGTACTTTAGGTATGAATGTACCAAAAGGTTATGGCAGCGGTGGGATTCGAACCCACGCCTCCGAGGAGACTGGAGCCTTAATCCAGCGCCTTAGACCGCTCGGCCACGCTACCCCGGTACCCCATTGGGTAGACCACGTGATTATATTATAAATCTACATTAAAACTGTTATACTTAAATTCAGAAAACCTACGAATGAAACACAACACATATTTAATTATCCATAAACAAAAGGAGATCAAAAAAGGTGACTTTTATTTTCTATTTCTTATCTATATACTGTAGCGTATATTTAGTATAGTATAGTATAGTAACGTTACTGGAAGTACTTGAGTTTCATTCAATGCATTTTTAAATGAATCTGTTTACATTTCCAAATAAAACATATTAAATTCAATTTAACACTAAACTATATTTGCTGTATTTCTGTACGGTAGAATATTCTTCCTCATTTTGTATGGGAATACATTGTGTTGTAACTGACAAAGCCCATGTATTTTCGGAGTTCACACCAACATGTGCCTTGGTTGCATTAGTGCATTTTGGATTTGAGATGAACTGTTATGAGAGAAGCATTTCTGTTGTAACGAGAACCATGTGAAGAGTTTTGAATAAAGTTAACTCAATATTAAGAAATGCTTTTAAACATTTGTTATTTCTTTCCAAAGACGTGTAACCTCTCCTCTGAGAACTCCACTGTAACAATGACCTATACCTTTAAGTGAGTCACCTGGAAAGGAAGAGTGACATGTGTTTACCCATAAAAAGCAAACTTTATTTCACCGTTTTATGGTCCAAGCATATTTAAACATGCATTCTTCCAACATGAATGTAGAGCAAAGTAAGTAAACTATTTTCTTTATTTTGATCTTTCAGACCTTCTCTTTCATGCAGCCACATTTGCTTAGTCAAAAGGTAATCAGAGGCAGGGAATTAATGAAAAGAAACAGAAAGAAGAAGAACAGAAACCTGGACATGTAAGCCTGATTGGGTAGATGGACAGAAGGTTGAAAACACACACACACTGCACTGTGGCAAAAAGCTAATATCATACAATATAAATATGTAAACTGTAACCATTCATGTAAAAATTAACTCCTGTGGCCTTTTTTGTGATAAAAATATGTATCCAAAACTACTCCTCCATTAGCGCCCAGGCTTCTTCAGCTTTCATGTAGTACTGGTTAGCCAGTCGGCCTTTCATAGCCTCCATGGCAGCTTCTGCTGCTTCTGTAAACAGATCACCTGCAGAGAAGGATGGTGGGAGCCGTTAGGATGCAGGCAGAGATGGACTATTCCTTAAAATGACGCTGGTATATTGAAGTGTATTTTCGACGCATCGAGGTTTGTTAAGCCAGCACGGAGTCCAACCTGCTCTCTGTGGGTCTGCGGTGAGCTTGTAGCCTCCCACTTGGTACATCTCTGCCACTCTGGCCAGCAGCAGGTAGCGAGGCTCGTCCTGCGTCCCGTCGAACTCTCCGCCCTCGTCGTAGTCTGTCATGTTCAGCACACTTTCATACCAGTGAATCGCTTCCTCCCAGTCCTGCTTTCTGGATAATTAAAAAAAGAAGAAAAACAATAATGCACAAAACCGTCAGCATTAAAAATGGTACTATCTTCCTTTACTTTAATAAAAGAAAGATCTAGAAATCCCTCTAGGGGGCAGTGTTATCATATCTTATGTTGACCCACAAGTCCATTCATAATACAAGTCCAGCTTTCCAGAGTTTAAAACTCAACCACTGACCTGTCAGCTGACAGATTGATCCCAGAATCGAAGGCTCTGGCCACTGTGATCATAGAGGATCTGTCTCCGGCCTCCGCAGCCAGCAGCAGATACTTCATTCCTCTCATCTTGTTTCCAGCGTTATCCTGCCAACAACACAGACATATTAAAACACAAGGGTTCACACTGTACAAAACCAAAAAGGCTAAACGAACTTTGGCGTGGTACCTCCAGCTCCATCTCCGGCAGTATGTGGTGAGGCAGCTGCAGACAGCACTGTCCCAGGGCCACGATGGCCTCCAGCTCTCCACACAGCGCTGCTCTCTCCAGGTGCAACATGGCCGTGTCCTGATCCCACTGCTCGTCCTTCTCACAGAAGCGACCCCCTTCGTGGTACCGCACCATCGCCAGGTGGACCTGGTTCGGGAGGAAGGTGATCCAGAATACATTCAACAAATGAAACTCACCTTGAAAGCCAGCTTTCAGCAGACACAGGTGTGTTAAGACAGAGAAATTCTGAAAATGTAGGATTTGGGCCAGGTGGTGTTGACGGGAGCTACAATTAACTAAGTGTGTTTTATTTAACTATACTAATTGTTTGCCTTCTTAACTTAACTGCCCGTCGCTCTCATTGCGATTATTTTCTTCGTGTTAACAAAAAGGGAAAAAGGAGCTCATCAGGTTTTAGTGCAGAGCCACAGATCACCTGAAGTTCTGAGCTCTCTGCAGAGCTTATTTAATGGATGTCGTTTGTGTGAGTTTTACAATGCGTCCCGATCCCCAACTACAAACTAATACATTCCAATCAGGAAAAAGTTTTTTCAGGGCACAAAAAAAACCAGAGAGGCTACTCACAGCTGCAGAAACAAAAGTATATTCTTAGTGGTGGTGAGACAGAACCAGCAAGATGTTAGAAAGCAAAGAAGTATTAAATCTTAAGAGAATTTCTTGTGTACTAACAGCTAAAACTGTGTACAACAAAGAGTATCATATTGCATGTACTGTACACAATGCCCATGTAGGAGACCTAAACCAATCGGTGTAAATATGCGAGAGGTGTGTAGTTTTTGTAGAAAGGTTTATTCCTGCTTTAGGCCAACAAGTGTGAGTTCATTTCGACCCTTCGACCCGGCCCCGTACATCCTCTTTATTAACGTCAAGCCAACCATTCTGATCTTTTACCTTGCCGAGGATCGACTGGCCAGTCTTCTTCTGCATCAGAGCGTCGAGTCGCTCCACCTCGGTGGCCACGCAGGAGGACCGGTGGACGTGAGCGCGAGACGAATGGTAGAAGCTCCACTTATCCTCCGTCAGCTGAGCAGGAAAAGACAAGTCAAGATATACAAGGAGGAGGAGGAGGAACGCTGATGCTCTTAACCACAATCATCTGAAAACAAATCATAGGATGAAGGTATCTAAAAACTCTCAGGTGTGTACCCATCCAGACAAGTTTGCTTTTTTGATTTTAGCTGATGAATGAGCTGGAGGAGTACATCCATGTTGGCCTCAGTGAATGCAAAGATCAGGTAGAGCATGGGAACATGAGCACACACACACACACACACACACACAGTCATTAGCAAGAGGGTGGAGTTGGTGAAACAGAGGTAGATGGTGTTTCGGTTCCAATAGTTTTTATTTCTTTGTATTTTGCATTCTTCAGACTGTTTTCATTCAACAGTGGCAGCCTGTGTAATCAAATCAAATGTAACTCGAGAGAGTCATGCTCGATGAATAGTAATAAAACAACAACAACAACAGGGAAACACCCGGCGGTCACAAGCCTCCGTGCAAATAATCACCCATTCGTTGTCGGCATTGTAAGAATTTAAGTTTGGAGTGAATCTCAGAGAAGCTACCATCTTCCTCTAATGAGGGAACACAAAGAGCAGGAGGAGCTAAATCAGAGGGAAGGTGAGGAACTGATTTTGCTGTTAAATTAAGTCATGAGAAAAACACACAAAGTGAAGGAAAAACAAGGATGAGGGAAATCAGAGAGGAGGGTTATTTGATCGCGGTGGTGATGATGATGATTAGGACATTCACACACTGGTGTCTCTACGTTTGTTTACCCGTCTGACACTGTCCTCATCCGACTCCGAATAATTTCTTTGGCTGCGATGATGGGCCTGAGTGACAATACAACATGCATTTATAAAACCTACATTTAGACTTTATGTGGCCTAACAGCTGCTGAGAGGACTGAAGGACAAAGGAGAGTGAACAAGAGAAGTCTATTATGTCTAAAATTGTTTTTAAAAATGACGTTTGTTTAAGATAATAAACAAACCATGAATTATTCAAACAAGCTGTGACGTATCTAAAATGTCGACTTGGTAAATGCCAGACATACACGAATACATTTCTTAGCCTTGTTTATCTACAGACTTACTGACTCTTTTTGACGGACTGATAAAAAAAGAAATCCTCAATAGTCAATATGAAAACAGACGTAAACATTTACCCCGTCTACGTGGTCATTCGCGTCTCCTTCACTCCTCCTCTCGCTGGGGTAGCCGCTGTCTCCGCCGCTATCAGAGTCCTTCGGACAGAAACACATTTTAGAGGTCAGTGGAGGGACTCGTGTGAGTCGTGATGTTTCGTCCAGCTGAGAAAGCATCTCAAAAATCACATCTTTCAGATCATTCGTGCTTTTATATCATCACGTCTAGATTATTGCAATTCATCGTATGAAGGGATCAAAACCAAAACACAATCGGACGCCTTCAGACAAAATGTTTAAATCACTTCTTAAATCCTGTGTTTTATTTTTCCAGTTACAGTATCTGTTTCATTTGTTCTATTTATCCTTCTTTTGTCCTGTTTTAATGAGGCAATTTTATGTTTGTACATTTGAAAGCGGAGGGGTGTTCAGTTAGTTCAATCTGCATATTATCAAACACTTTGAGGTATTATACGTAGCATACAGCGCCGCTTAGAGGTGGAAATACTGTATTTAAGTGACAGATGAAGTTTACTCCAACACATATTTGTAGCTTCTTTTACCTGGATTTTACAAACAGATACAAATGTAATGTAAAAGGACAAAAACAGAGACTTTACATCGGCAAACATGGAGCTCTTGGGACTCAACATGGACCTGAGTTATAGGCCTACTGACTTAACTACAGTTTGGTTATGAGTTATTGCTCACCTTGTTCTCACCGATGTTGTTATTATTGGGTCTTTCATGTTCGCCCATTCCGATAAATGAAAAGCCTGTAAAATGTAGAGACATTACTAAAACTATTTAAATGGTGGAAATGTACGGTTATACACGTGCAGTATGTCATAGCATTGTTCATGGACACCGTACCGAGAGGGGACCTTCCCATGAATCCATGTGGAGCTAGCGGGGAGCAGGGCAGCATGAGAGGGGAGCAGGGGATCGACTCCACGTCGCTCTCGTCCACAGACGACGTCTCCGACAGGCGGGACAGCAGCGGGTGCGACCGGCTTCCTGACATGGTGCGGACACGAGGAGAACCGCAGGGCTCCTCGCAGCCCCTCAGCACCGTCTGGGCTGACTTCTGAAATAACAAAAAAACGAGATCAATCTTGATGGAACAGCAACAGAACGAGCAGAATACACTGAAGATAAGCACCCGTCCTATGCTAATCCTGCAACTGAGTTGGAGAGCGAGTATTGGAAATTACTGTTTGAGTGTAATTATAAGGTCCCAAAGCCGGTCAGACTCGTGACTAATTATGGCAACTTGGAACTTTGTTTTGTTGGTTTGTTGGTTTGTCTTTCTGTCAGCAGGATTACGGGAAAACTTCTGGCCCTATTTTCATGAAGCCTGGTAGAAATGTGGAGCACGGGCCAAGGACGAACACATTGAATTTTGGAGTAGCTCGGCAGTGCCCAGGAGGCAACCTGGCACCTCTCCAGCTACCAGCACACACTCCATACTTGGTCCTCCAGTTACCAAGTCACGTCCCCGCGGACTGAGCTACTGCCGTCCCTTATTGTCCACTTATGGGAAAACAGCCCTGGCAGAGGTCTGCGATCTACAAGTTTCTAAATCTTAGTGACATTTGTTCCATATTTTTATTTATTATTATTATCTTATGAACTATTTTTACCCTGACCCACTGCTGATTTTTCAGCCCTGGCTCACGCTTTATTTATTATTATAAAAATGTTAAAATTACAAGCAGTTTGTTGGTGCAGTCCAGCTGGGACTTCTCTGCAGGGGAAAGGTCAAAAGGCGTCAGGCCCATGCTCTTGCAGATCTTGTTACACAGGTGGGAGTGGAAGAACAGCGCCATGCCCCGCACACCTGGAACACAGGCACGATTTTGTTATGAATAAATACTATAATTTAGAACTTCACACGTGTATCTAGCAGCAGTTTGTCAACATCAAAGGGGAACTGTACCCAGATTTCCATCTCCGAAGTCCGTCCCCTTCTCTGTGTGGATCTGAGGGTCAGTGTAGAGATCTCCAACTCCTTGGATGTCCACCACGATCAGCTGGTGGCCCGATCGCTCAAAACTGAAGTGACTGAAGGCCTGATGGATGCAGAAAGAAATGACGGTTATTCATTTAGTATTAGCTCGAACATGTGTTAACACTAAAAGGTGACGCAGCTTTACCTGTGGGGTGAGTCGGATGTTGTCGTCCCTCACGAAGCCAGAGTTGGAGTTGTATTTGATGTACTTGCCCTCGATGTAATGTTCCAGGTGGAAGAGAGGTTTGCCTGGTCTGTCCGTCATCTCTATCACACACATCTGCATGATGTCCACCTGAGGATCAGAGAGAGGTAAACAACACTCACACTACAGCAGTACAGATGGGTACGTAATGCAAACGTCATAATGGATTATTTGTCACAATGCACAAACAATATGTGCATTGTGACCCGCTCCTAAGGCTTGTGCTAAAAAAGACTGTGTGAAAAAGAAGAAATCTTAAACAGTATCATTTCTCATCATATATAAAAATATACATGTGATGATGATCAATTGCTTAAATGAAAATAAAGATTAGTTTTAGCCCTAAATCTAAGATTAAAATACTTTATATTACGAGGGTAAGAGGATTGTGCTCGCCCCTGATTGTCCCGTCCCATGAACTAGGCAGCGCATCGGACTGTAAATGTTCTCTCGGTACCTGTTTGGGAGGTCGGTGGCGGTTGTACTCCTCTCCCCAGAGCTTGGCCTCCATTTGCAGCATGACGTCCTCAAAGTAAACATTTCTGTCCACCGTCTCCATGTAACTCTTGGACACATAATTAAATGCCGACTTCCAGTTGCTGCTGTGTGAGAAATTTGACAACTTCTTCCTGGAGGGAAAAGAAACAAGATATTACATTAGTGAGCAGAATTTCAGTTAAATTTAAATGGATTTACAGTTCACTCACAGATAGAAACCTTTATAAATATACATAACTAAAGCCACATTTTAAGGTAGCATCAACTGGAACTGATGTCAGATGTACACAAAACTGCTCCAAAACCAGGCGGCAACCTCTGGATAATATCAATCCACCAGCTCCTCCTTCTTGTGTCACTTCTGGTTGCAAAAAACCAAGATGGCGACGGCCAACATGCCAAACTAAAGACTTCAAAACCGTAGTCCACACACCAAAGGATGACGTCACGGTGACTAAGTCCAGTTCTTATATATACGTATACATGTCTATGCTCTAAAGTTTAACCCACATACTGTACAAATCCCACAGGGACCACATACCATCATTCCTGACGTAGAGATGTTCTTGTTTTATCTTGTTTGGGCTTGTAAGAGCTGGATGATTTATGTTCATGCTCACGGTTTTGTCACAGTGGAATATTTCTGTGGGATACTGCAAACAGCTAAAGTGGGAGATTGATGGATGCCTCTCTTTCACATTTCCCACATAATTCACGTTCAAGCCTGAACAATAAGACCATTATCCCTTCTCTCTTTCATTCTGCAGGGTCATGCAGAAGCCAAACCACAACACAGCGGAGCAGTGACAACGCTGTACGCTTCTATTGTCTTTCATCCAAAACAATAAACAACTGAAGCCCCGGTGCCATCACGGAGGACTGTATTGAGCTGCTTCACTCTGATATTTTCCGTACCATCTTTGGCTCTGAAATGGCTAAATTAGTCAGCAGCTATCCTCACGAGTCCGAGCAAGAAATGTGAGGAATGTGGACCTGCACCACTTAGAAAGAACTCTTCTGCTCTCTTCACAGTGAGACCACGAAGGCCTCCGTTACCAGAGAGAAAAATGTTTCAACTTACGTTCTGAAGCACTCCCTCATGGCCCCTCTCCCAAACGGCTGTGAGAAATAAATAAGAGAAGAGATAAGAATTTGTCTTTGTTTTTGATGGCGGCAATACAGTCCCTCTAAAGCGCAGTAATACCTGGGCGGCCATCTTGATGTGGATCTGGTCTTGAGCCCACTCTCCTGTGATGGCATTGTACCTGCAAAGAGGGACAGTGAATTTAAATGATGGATGCTCTTTGAATTCACATAGAATAAAATCCATCTAATAACACACTCAAAGCCAAAGTACAGCCTCACAGAGCTGCTAGCATGACTGTAGACTCCACGTTGTGTTTTATTCTGAAAGGACAGGTAGACACCAAATAGTGAACAAACGTAAGCTGTTTTTTCAGCTTCTTAAATGTGAGGTTTTGAGGTCTGTGTTTAATATCACAATGATCTTTGTGTTTTGGACTGTTGGCTGCACAAAATAAAGTAATCTGACGGTTGTTGTTTGTTTTCCACCTGTTACGTTACGAATCACTCACACTGGATGCCGACCTACAACATTGAGCAGAACTTGTTTGTCTCTTTTGAGTTGATTTCAGTTCCTAAAACTCTCGTTCGCCAAGTTACACTTTGCCCTCTGTGAGGGAGTTCCTATGTCAACAGCTCGTTATGAATTCTTATCACGGAGGCCCATAAGGCATCTGGCTTCCCCGCCGCGGAAAAACAACAAAGAGAGAAGAATGAAACAGAGGAGTTGTGTGGGCTTTCGTGCTTCTTCCCAACGACGGGGCACTTTGTCTCTGCAGACATTTCTTTTTGGATTCAGGGTTAAATTCATGTAATCAGGGAACTCATGCAGTCGATATTGGAGATAAAAATGTGTGACTAAACACTGTGTGTCTACACACTGTGTGTCTGGCTCAGTGTGTCTGTTTTGGCTTGGCGGGGTGTGTGTGTCCTGAGTTAATAAATACTGCATGAAGTGTAGGTGCAGCTGCAAGTCTTCCCAGCTCAAACCTGAGTGCCTTCAAACTACAAACTCAGTACTGAGCTCTACTCCTCCACTGAAACAAGAACAGCACTCTTTTCTGCCAACAAAGCATTTCAGCCTGAGGAACGCAGCGTACCACGGTGACATTCACGGGGAGGGAACAAACAGGGAGTGAGGAGTTGGGTTACATGTGGGTAAAATTAGCACATGAAAGGAGAAAGCGGAGCGACTCCCAGCTCCTGATAATCCCTCCTCTCTGCAGTCAAGTCCCAATCCTGTTTGTTATGTAACACACACAAGTAAAGGAATTCGTCTTCTTCTTGCTATTCTGCCCATTTTATTTGTGTATCGACGCCTTGACATAAAACAGCCCACGTCTGAGAGCTCTGCAAGAGGTGTGTGTGTGTGTGTGTGTTCATGTAGCCGCCATGTTGGCTGTAATATCTGGGTAAACACCCGAGTAATCCCAGCTGCAGTGCGAGGTCTTAAAAAAAGAACTGGGCGGGCCGAAGGGTGTCAATGTGCCCGGTGAAGGGGCAGTAATGTTTGTCAACAGTTCAAACTGACCCATATATGAGCCAAACGGGAATAGCAACGTCGACTAAAGTTTACCAGCCCCGCAGGAGCAGGCAGCTGTTTTTCGGGGGTGGGGGGGCTCTGATAAACCCATTTACCTGCCCAGCACCAAGAGGCAGACAGACAAATTTAAGGACTCACTGGTGAACACAGCAGCCAAAGAGCCACAAAAGTAACTTTGTGAGCGAGTGTTGTGTTTACAGCTTGTTGCATTGTCCCCCTGAGAAAGATTATGACTGGTGAGCTGGTTCTAGGCTCCTGGAATTGTGCATGCTGGCTAACTGTCATGGCTTACTGGTACCCTTGATGAAACGGAGCCATCGCTATCAAAAATGTGTCCTTTCACTGTTGCAAAAAGTCAAAAAGCCTCCCATGTTGATTGACAGCTCCACACAGTTATTCGTACCTGTAACGGGAGCAGGCTTCCGTCTTGATTTCCTCCAGGTGGAACTGGGCCCAGGGGTCGGGCATAGCTTTGGCCTTTTCGATCGCATGTTTCCAATGATCCTGTCGCAATGAGCAAACACAACTTATCAGCTGACAGCGTTTGTCTTCAGGCAAAGTCAATGGAAAAATCTGTTTCCCAAACAGGTTCGCAAGAGAAGACATTTAATTTGAACAACAAAGGAAACTCAAAGTGTATTTTTGTGCTCTCTCTGCACGACACTTTCTCTCCTCTATTGTGCTGCTAACTAATTAAGCAAATTAAATTTCACAGTTTCTGCATTCAGCAGCTTTCCCTCATTGTTCAAAGTATTTGCATTTAATCAGCTTAGGGCTAGGGAAGCCTGCAATGAAGATCATTTATCAGCAAGTACATTTATATCTATTTATTTGTTATATTGAAAAAGTCGGATTGGTGCATGCCTAGTTTGTAGCAGCGTTCAAATCAGGAGGAAAGGAAGGTTAAGGAAGGAAGGAAAAAACAAATATCTTCAGTACAAACAGCAAAGAAAGCACACAGCAAATTCAACTAATTAATGAATTAATACATAGCGTTTAAGTATTAGGCAGGCCTCAGAATAAATGTATTAATGAGGGTCAACCAAGGTCTCCTATTCCATAACATCAACTGAAATAAATTACTGCTCCCTCAATATGAAAATGATGTTTCACAGCCATCTGCCATTTTCAAAAAATAGCTTTCTTGGTAGGACCCATGAATCAAGTGTCAGTGGTAATCCAAACCTGTCCCAGTAACCCCAAACCCCAAACCCTGAACCCTGCAGGGCTGCACAGCGGCACGTCTCCCTCGTATACCACTGGTCACTGTGCAGCAGGCGTTCAGGACATGTCTATATTTAGAGCGAGGGAGTTACAAAAAGACAACTATAAGATTAGATTAATTAGATTAACGCAGCGGCATTTATACAAATTAAAAAGCGGCAAAACGATTGATTAAATAAAACACAAAGATACGGTGAGAAGAAAGGGAGGATGATTAGAATACACATCAGTCATGAAGAGAGGAAGTGAGAGTAGGTGGAAAGTATGTTGCTTCAAAAGATATTTTTAAAGTGAAGGAAAATGGAAGTCAAAGTGCAGAGTGCATGTTGGGAAAAAGGAGGCGCAGATGGTCACTGGTGAAGAGGGAGAGAAGGAAGACATAACTCATCTGTAACGTACCCGTGCTCTCTGAGACAAAACCTTGTACAGTCGAGGTTCTGCCACCGTTTCTGTTTCATTCTATGCAGAAAGGTAAAGAAAATGGACGGCTTTTCATCAACAAACAAGGAAGAAATATCTGACATTTACATGGCAAAATCAAACAGTTTATATAACATAAATTGCCTTTAAACAACAGCACTACACATCCTGGCAGTTGGCTGGAGCACAGAGGCTCCGATAAGACTGCACAGCTGTACAGCTCACTCACTGCTGAGACGTGTTTATACGCAACATAATCACACAAAGTTGTCTGGAACTTCCTGTTCTTTGGCGAGAGTGCAGTTAAGAGGTGTGTGAACAGCTTTCCACTTCAATAAATAGATACACACATGCTGGTACGTGTGGGTGTGTGTGTGTGTGTGTGTGTGTGTGCATGCACAGATCATCTCTCCTTATAAGGCAGAGAGCTCTTCTCACGAGGCGACCGCTCACCTTGAACTTAAAGTTGCTCTTAGGAAGAGAGTTTGAGAGTTGCCGGGTGTAGACCGCCTTCTTCAGGTAGTGACAGATTTCTCTGACGGAGTCGTCCAGGATGGGGCAGATGAAGTGGTCGTCGTCGTCGTCCTCACTGGCGTTGGATTCGCTGAGGGAAGAGGCCCGCTGGTTGGGGGCACTCCGTTGGACAGGGGGTCTCTTGGCGCTCCCCACCTCCTCCATGCTGAACATCAGCTCGTCCTCCATGATGTCTGCTGTTGTGTTGACAAGACAGGAGAGTGAGGGGACTGAGAGAGCAGTGAAGAGCACTGAGTGGCAAGCAGGGCCACATAAAGAGAGTATGGAGTTAATCTGTGGCAGGCAGCCATGTAAGTACATGTTAACAACAACCCTGTGTAATGGCTGCACAGCAGAGCACAGCTGTTACCTTCGATGCCCCTGCACCATGACACCTCCATCATATGCATACAACGTGGAATCAAAATACATACTCATATAACGTGGATTTAAGCCATAAATAGTGAGCATCAGCATGCAAAAGCAATTAACATCTACGGCATTAAGCACCAATATGTTGCACTGGAATCGAGGGCAACTGTGTTTGCATGTTTTCAAACAGTTGGCTGGAGGAGAGGAATGCAGACCCGAGCAAAGATAAACAACCTGCACTCCTATAGACCGCGGTCACGTGATGACAGCTCACTTGACAGCAGGTCCCATAGAAATTATTATTATGTTACAGCATGCTGCAAGACGTATTTCTTCAAATGCATACACGTTAGTTTGGTCTATTGTGGCCTACTGTTGGATGCACGTATTAACAAAACCTACCTTATAACCGTGAGGCACAAAACTGCCTTCAATCACTGTATCTTTGACAGACTGTGCGACGCAATGTAGCCAGTTCCTCTTCCTGCTCACAGTTTTCAGTTAAACAGATAAGAGAGGCAGCAGCAAGCAGCTAAACTCTCCTCCCAGACCAGCCTGGCTCGGTCCTGGTTCTCCAATGTGCCCTGGAGGTCCGGGGAGGTTCTGGCAGTGGGTTGTAGTTATTGTTCCCGTCCTCCACGACGACGTGGGCCTTCTGCACGTAGAACTGCGCTCTGTGAAGCCACGCCCCGGCATTCTGCTGCGTTCAATAATATCGGAAATCTAAAAAGAAACATGAGCAGATTATATGGGAGCGTCCGTCAAGAATGTAAAATGTCTTCCAAGGATGTATCTACAGTTTATGGGACAAATACATACACAAATGAGAATAAGACATTACGTAGTCACCTTATAAACAGTAACTTCTTGTTATTTAAAAGGCAGAAACGCGCAATACGTTTGTAACGACTACGGAAGAGCATTTGAAAGCAGCACCAAGTAAATAAACGTTACGGCCAACATAGTCGGTAACGTTGGCTATATTAATGTAACGCTACACAAATTATATATTGTTAATATGTCTGTCTAATATGAACGTATAGATATTAGCCAATGATAGCCACGGTTAGTCCCAAAGGCGATGAAAGTCTGAAGATGTTAAACGGGTTCAATTTTCAACCACATGAATAAGACCTATGGGTCGCACAGCTGTAGTCGTGAGGTAGCGTGGCCGAGTGGTCTAAGGCGCTGGATTTAGGCTCCAGTCATTTCGATGGCGTGGGTTCGAATCCCACCGCTGCCATGTTTTTTGGTTTGCTTTATATGAAATTGAATCCGGACGATAGCCAATATCAACAACCAGGAATAGGCGGTGTTATAAGACGTGGTTCTCAAATGGGGCTACGTGTGCCCATACGTGAGATTTTTTTTTTTAATAGATTTAAAATTAGCATCCATTCAAAAATCCTTGAAAAATAGTTATTTAATAAATATTCAATAAAATATAAGTGTAAGTTCATAAACTGAATTTTATTTTCAATAGGCTATTCAATTTCATTATCCTAATGCAATCTTCAGTGTTGACAGTTTAATAAATCTGACACTGATGATCTTTTTTTCAACCAAAAATGCTTTGCGCTGGTTAGGGGGTACTTGGCTGAAAAATTATTTCACAGGGGGTACATCACTGAAAAAAGGTTGAGAACCACTGTTATAAGATATAAGAAATAGACGGTGTTATAAGATATAAGAAATAGGCATTTTCCTGTTTCAGCTTCTACCTAATGCCAATACATAGCAGGGACTTACACACCGCCATCTTTTGTTTGTATGGTTACTGCATTGTAAAGCCCAGACTCTCTCACAACACTAAATCACCAAGAATTAAAGTTAACACTGACAACTGTCAACAGATGCAAATATCTAAAGTCCAGGATAAAAAAGGCAAAAAAAAATAAAAACTCAATTGAAAAGAAAACATTAATTCTTTAAAACATTAGTTAATCCTAAAGATACTAATATTATGCTCAAATTCAAAAAACATTTCAATATGACAGAATAGAGAAGGGATGCCCCATTCCTTGTTCTTCTAATTACTCTACTGTTTCTCTATGATAAGACATAATATTTACCACACAAAATACATTAAAAAAGGAAACAAACTTTGAGGCTGTAGTTCACAAATTTAATAATAATTTCAAAACAATGATATGAATACTAATATAAAGATATCCAAAGTGACTCCAGTTGTACAGTATTTGTGCTGTGTTTGAGATCTCTTCCTACATTAACCTGAGTAAATTTACGATGATCAGTCCTGGATATTTGACTACACATCTTATGAAGGACTATAGGTTTCACTGCGCCCTGAGTTTTTCCTCCAAGAACTGAGAAGCCACAAATTGCATTTTCTGGATGGCCAGCTGAGTATCTTCAGGGGAAATCCCAAGATGCCATACGGCCCGTACTGAATTTCCAAAATAGGGGTACATGAGAACTTGTATTCCTTGTCCCAGTGCTTCCTCCTCTCTCACGCCAACCTGACCCATGCGGGCACAGAACTCAGAGGGGCTTAAACTGGGCTCCTGTAGACGGAAACGCAGGATGTTTGTCTCTACGGAAGCCAAGTCTACAGCAAATAGAGGAGGGTCACAGCCGAGCAGAGCTGGGAGAGGTGAAGAAAAGAGAAGGAGTCATGAGCAGGGAGTTTATTATTTAATTTTCAGAATTATGAGCTGCTCACCTTCAGCAAAGGTCTTAGCATTACGATGATCCTCCTCCAGTCTGTCAACCATCTCCAGTAAAGACAGTTTTCCTGCTGCTGCCAGTATACCAGCCTGTCGCATCCCCCCACCCAGAGCTTTACGGCACCGTACGGCGCGGGATATGAAGTCTCGGGGTCCAGCCAGCATGGTCCCCACGGGCGCACCCAAACCCTGTTACACACCGAGAAGTTTTATTTTGTTTGTCTACAAGCTCTTTGTCGGTTCACATCAATTTGTATGTTCTGGTCCATTCTGTGAGTGTTTGTGTTTTGCAGTCCCACCTTGGAGAGGCACACACTGACGGTGTGTGTGTGCTGCAGTATGGTGGATGGAGGCACCCTCTGGGCCACAGCAGCATTCATCACCCTGGCTCCATCCATGTGAACTGACAGACCATATCTATCTGCCAAAGCACGAACCTTGGAGATGGAAACAAACCTTTGAGAGCCGCTGCATTTTTTATTGTTGTGTGGCAAGTACATAGAAGTAAAACAGATCTCCATACACACACACACACACACACCTCCTGCAGGAAGGTCAGAGGCAGCACACGCCCTCCCTTTATGTTGTGTGTGTTTTCCACACATATGAGGCGTGAGCGGGGGTAGTGGGGGTCGGGGTAACCGTGGCGGATCTTTGATTCCAGCTGCTCCAAGTCAAATGATCCATCAGGGAGATTGGTCGCTGTGGTGGCATGGACCCCTGCTAGCTGTGTGAACACACATACACACAATGAATGAATCCAAAGTAGGCTAGACGATGAGGAAAGAGGTGCAGAGGGCCTGACCACAGGTGTCTGCTGCTGTGGGACACTCACCTGTGCGCTCCCTCCTTGCTCATAGATGTGTAAATGGGACAGATCGCCCACGATCATCTCGTCGCCCCGCTCCCTGCAGTGCACCATCACTGCAGAATGAAATGTGTGCACATTAATCACCTTTCCGACCTCAAATTGGTAGATTCAGACTCAGCTCACCTGCGATGAGATTACTCATGGTTCCAGAGGGAACGAAGAGTGCCGCTTCCATCCGAAACATATCTGCTGCAATTTGCTGTAACTCTGCAGAAAATAGTAAAATAATGCAAGATTTAGGTTGTAAAAATTAAAGGGGATCCATCCATGCATTCAGATTGTGCCACCACATACAGTAGACTAGGCTATTATACATCCTTTATATACAAAAACATATTATTATATCCTGACTCTGAACAATCATCCATCAAGCAGAGTAATTCAGTAATTACTTATCAACCATTCATACATAAGTTGTTCCAGATTTGGTCATTACTACAAAACGCTTCGGCTCTAACCGTTAACACTTGGGTCTTCCCTCAACACGTCATCTCCGACCTCGGCCTCCGCCATTGCCTGCCTCATCGCCGGCCCGGGCTTAGTCACCGTGTCGCTGCGGAGGTCCACCACCCGGCTGGTGGCCGCCCTGCCCGGTCCTGGGTCCCTGGGTTTCCCGGTGTTGTAATAGCCCCGGGCGGAGCTCCGGACCAGCGCGGCAGCAGCTGCACCGAGCGGTTTGCTCGAGGCGACGACACCATGGTTCAAAACTTTAAACAATACTCTGCTGGAAAATGTTTTCAAATACATGATGCTCCTCTTACAAACATGGTCATGAGATGGTTTGTGTGGAACTTTGGATCTTGTAATCGACAATCATTGACTGCAAGGACAGTTAATGGATGACCTATCAGCCCATCAGCATGCACCGAGCAATGTAGACCTCTAGGTATCGCCGTTATCCTAACAAAGCTAATTATACTACATATGAACGCTTGACACGCGTTAAAAGGCTCTGTTGTAATGAAATCTCCTTTTCTGTTTCTAACTGTAATTTAAAAACTATTTTGTTTGTTTATATAATTCAGAGAATTCTAATTCGCTCATTTATATATTCAGATTTCTATCACAGATTGCAAACAAAATAACAGAGCGACTACAGTCTAATGCAATCCATTACAACTGACCTGCAGTCTTAATCAAAATGAAGGTGTTGAAGGCCAAAAAGGAGTGAGGAGTTTTAAATGGGCTGCGTTCACAACCCTACACTTTCTCTGAGGAGTGTTCCCCACTACATATTAGATCGATTCAGTTGTAAATATATTACTTTAATTTATGTATTGTGAAGTGTGCCCTTCACTGTGTAATGGTGCTGCTAGTGATCAGCTTGGAAAGCAGTGGGTGTGTCAGAGAGAGAGGTGTGGCTGGAATCTTCCTCACCTGTGACACTGCTTCAGGTATAAATCATTCAGCTACATGTTGGTGAGAGTTGTGCAACTTTTTTGTAACCTGTTTATGGTCATTAGTAAAAAATACTGTTGCTGCTCATTTCTCCATAGCTGCTTTACATCTAAATCCCGCTGACTTCTATCCTGTTTGTAAGGGTTCACCACCATCAAAGCCTTACAACCTGTAAGCTAAGAGGAGCATCATGTCTTTGAAAATATTTTCCTGCAGAGTTTTGTGTAAAGTCTTGAACCATGGTGTCGTGGCCTCGAGCAAACCGCTCAGGGCAGGAGATGCAGCAGCTGCCGTGGTGGGATGGAGCTCTGTGCGGGGCAATCACAACATCAGGGAACCCAGGAACTATGGACCGGGCAGGGCGGCCAACATCCGGGTGGTGGACCTCCGCAGCGACGGGCTGGGCCTGCCCGGGCCGGCATTGAGGCAGGCCATGGTGAAGGCCGTGCTTGAAGATGACCCGATAAGAGGAGAGGAGACGGTTGACGGTTAGAGCCAAAGCAACTAACATATTTATGAATTACAGGAACTAACATTACTTTTTAAGGCACCTGAAATTAGTGTTTATCCAAAGACGAGCATTGTAACCAATTAGATGTAGAGATACAATGGAGACTACTACTCTGCGAGCAAGCAGAATAAAGTTTCGCGAGCGAACAAGTTTAAGCTTCTCGAGCGACTTTTGCTCGCGCGAGACGGACTTTTGCTCGCGGAGTGATATAAAAGCGCTTGTCAAAGTAAAATACGCGCGCGCATGGATCTCATTTGCGCTCTCGGAATTTGACAGTGATTTGCCTTCATAATACTTCCTTCTAGTCCTATGAGCCAGAGGAATGTGACCTGTTTGCATATATCTGTCCTATAGCATAGACAACTTCTGTTGTCGAGTGTGAGACATTGCTGTAGGACAGCAATAAGCTATTTTACCATGAGGAAAACTACTGTGCCAAAGTTACAACACAAAGTGGGAAGACCGCAGCTATTAAGAGAGCAAATATAAAAAATATTACAATGCAGTTAAGAGGGTTATACAAACGGAAGCCACCGTGTAAAGAATTTATAACAAGAACAGGATCATCCATTTTACCACGTCACCATCCACACACACACACAAGCAATGACAGTGATCAGATGAGCAATTATTTCACAACTTTTATTATATACACCTCTGTAAAAATACAGAAGCCCGAACCTAGACAAAAGCCATTAACACAGTGTGTCATTCCTTTTCAGCAACTGTTTGCTTTTTGAGGTTATGGGTATGAATCCTGTTCCCTGAGAAATGACAACTAAATACTACCATCTACTGACGCAAAAAAAGAATAACCAGACAATACCAAAGAAGTTAAGCATGTCCGCCACAATGTTGAGCTATTATGATGTGATGTAATAGGCATAGGATTAATGTTTCATGACAGTTGTTTTTTGATTACACTAATATAATTGGCATAACATGAGGGTGACAAATATTAAACCGAGAGTGTAATACATGATTCTTCACCCTGGTAGAAATGGCCCTCCTTAAAAACTCAAATGAATAATTTAATATCAAATTCTTCTCTATGTGATGGTTAAATATGAATTCATGCATCTTTACTTGTGAAATGCAACACATCTTGCAGTATTTGACTAACGTCTTGCCAATTCCTGCAGAGTTGGAGAACATTACAGCTGATATGTTTCAAATGGAAGCTGCACTCTTCGTTCCCTCTGGAACCATGGGCAATCTCATCGCAGGTGAGCTGTGCATTGTTTGGCAGAGTCTGAATACACATTTATGAGGTCAGAAAGGGGATTAATGTGCACACATTTCATCATGCAGTGATGGTGCACTGCAGGGAGCGGGGCGACGAGATGATCGTGGGCGATCTGTCCCATTTACACATCTATGAGCAAGGAGGGAGCGCACAGGTGAGTGTCCCACAGCAGCAGACACCTGTGGTCAGGCCCTCTGCACCTCTTTCCTCATCGTCTACATTGGATTCATTCATTGTGTATATGTGTGTTCACACAGCTAGCAGGGGTCCACTCCACCACAGCGACCACTCTCCCTGATGGATCATTTGACTTGGAGCAGCTGGAATCAAAGATCCGCCACGATTACCCCGAACCCTACTACACCCGCTCACGCCTCATATGTGTGGAAAACACACACAACGTACAGGGAGGGCGTGTGCTGCCTCTGACCTTCCTACAAGAGGTGTGTATGTGTGTGTGTGTGCATCTGTTTTACTTATATGTACTTGCCTTACAACAATAAAATAAAGAATGCAGCGGCTCTCACACGTTTGTTTCCATCTCCAAGGTTCGTGCTTTGGCAGATAGATATGGTATGTCAGTTCACATGGATGGAGCCAGGGTGATGAATGCTGCTGTGGCCCAGAGGGTGCCTATATCCACCATACTGCAGCACACACACACCGTCAGTGTGTGCCTCTCCAAGGTGGGACTGCAAAACACAAACACTCACAGAATGGACCAGAACATACACATTGATGTGAACCAATAAACCAAATAAAACTGCTTAAATTCACATTACGGTGTGTAACAGGGTTTGGGTGTCCCCTTGGGGGCCATGCTGGCTGGACCCCGAGACTTCATATCCCGCGCCGTGCGGTGCCGTCAAGCCCTGGGTGGGGAGATGCGACAGGCTGGTATACTGGCAGCAGCAGGAAAACTGGCTTTACTGGAGATGGTTGACAGACTGGAGGAGGATCATCGTAATGCTAAGACCTTTGCTCAAGGTGAGCAGCTCATATTTATTAAAATTAAATAATAAACTCCCTGCTCATAACTTCTCTTTTCTTCACCTCTCCCAGCTCTGCTCGGCTGTGACCCTCCTCTATTTGCTGTAGACTTGGCTTCCGTGGAGACAAACATTGTGCGTTTCCATCTACAGGAGCCCAGTTTAAGCCCCTCTGAGTTCTGTGCCCGCATGGGTCAGGTTGGCGTGAGAGAGGAGGAAGCCCTGGGACAAGGGATACAAGTTCTCATGTACCCCTATTTTGGAAATGCAATACGGGCCGTATGGCGTTTTCAGATTTCCCCTGAAGACACTCAGCTGGCCATCCAGAAAATGCAATTTGTGGCTTCTCAGTTCATGGAGGAAAAAGTCAGGGCGCAGTGAAACCTGGTCCTTCATAAGATGTTAATAATCCAGTATTTACCAAAAAGCTCTGTTTTACTGTGTTTCAGTTTGGGTCCATGTTATCTTCCTGTCAACTGTTGTCATTAACATACCCAGACACATTTAGGATGTTTACATTTAAAACTGAAATGGTTGATATAATTGTTTAGTTGTGATATTACAACTGTTGGAAAAAATCTAATGACTAAGGAATGTTTCGTTGACACAGGCCTGTGTCCTCATTCTGAGTGTGTGTGTGTGTGTGAATTCCTTTTGACACCAAGCGTCTCAGCTGGTTTTGCTTGGAGACGTCACAGTTCTCCACTCGGTGAGCATTTCAGCTGTTTGTCCTAAATAAGAGATTGTAAACAGCTCCTTCCTATCTCCAGGCCATGGTCAAGCCCTACACCCCCGCCCGACCACTTCGCTCTGCTGCATCAGGGCGACTGTTTCCCCCGTCGCTCAGAGGTCCCTGCGGCCGATCTACCCGGTCAAGGTTCTGTCCTGGCCCCACAGTGGTGGAATGAACTTCCCACTGACGTCAGGACAGCGGAGTCGCTGCCCATCTTTCGGCGCAGGCTGAAAACTCACCTCTTCAAGAAGTACTACCCTGACCCTTCCACTTAGCACTTATTTTATTCGTATTAGCTTATTGCACTTACTGTAATCGTATTAGTTCGTTGCACTTATTGTGTTGCGGGTTTGCTCGTTGCACTTATTGTATGTTTGTTTCTGCACTGTACGTTTGCCCTGGTTTATGCTCTTAGATACTTGTTTAGCAAGGGATATGCACTTATGACTTCTGGTGACTAGTAGTTCTCTTGAATACCGATGTTGAATACACTTCTTGTAAGTCGCTTTGGATAAAAGCGTCTGCTAAATGAGTGTAACGTAATGTAATGTAAACCTGTTGAACATGTCAATGTTTACGCAGAGCTGATTTGCAACCATAACGTTCCTGATTTAGATTCGGTGTCCTTTTGTTGTGTCAAGAACTTGTGCAAATTACGCTGTGCCAACACACTGCATGTTTCGCAGTATATATGACAGAGACTCAGAGACAGACCTCTGAGCAGCCTTGATGCATATTCTGTATGTGTTCAACTCTGTTCCTTCTTGCAAGAATAAATGTCCTGTGATTAATGGTTTTTACATCGGCCTCGAGTGAATTTTTCTAACAACAACTGAACACAAATCCTGACTGCTTGTTTAAAGGCACAATTTGTGAATACTGGCTGTGCATTTCTCCATGTATTTATTATTTTTATGCTGTTTATATAGTGCTTAGACCTGCTTTATAACATGAAAATCTCACTTTTTTTTACAATATGGGACCTTTAAACGGAACACTCCAGTAGAAAGATGACAATATGTACGATACAATGTTCTTTACAGTATTGTAAAAGTGTTTCAAACATAATTTGCAGCTTTGAAACACTTCACAGCATAAATATGGTAATAACTGTTTGACAAGTAAACCCGTCTCCTGTTTATATGAGATCAGTAGTTCCAGCTTCACTTCTGTTGACATGCTGCCTCACTTCGGTTAGTGTAATTGTCTGACATAGTGTGTAGTCATGTAACATGGTCCTACACTAATCACTATACCACTTTCAAGAATGTTATGTCTGCATTGTCTTGTCTTTTGTAAGAAGAATAGTTACTTCAGTATCAGTTGCTACCGTCTTTACATCTTTTTTATTTTGGACCATTTGTGTGAAACTCAAAACTATTAGCGTATTCATTCTTAAGTTACAATCCAAAAAAGTGTTTTGCTCATCGTTGAATCCAAGTAAACGTTTCCTCCAAGAACTGAGAAGCCACAAATTGCATTTTCTGGATGGCCAGCTGAGTATCTTCAGGGGAAATCCCAAGATGCCATACGGCCCGTACTGAATTTCCAAAAAAGGGGTACATGAGGACTTTTATCCCTTGTCCCAGTGCTTCCTCCTCTCTCACGCCAACCTGACCCATGCGGGCACAGAACTCAGAGGGGCTTAAACTGGGCTCCTGTAGATGGAAACGCACAATGTTTGTCTCCACGGAAGCCAAGTCTACAGCAAATAGAGGAGGGTCACAGTCGAGCAGAGCTGGGAGAGGTGAAGAAAAGAGAAGGAGTCATGAGCAGGGAGTTTATTATTTAATTTTCAGAATTATGAGCTGCTCACCTTCAGCAAAGGTCTTAGCATTATGATGATCCTCCTCCAGTCTGTCAACCATCTCCAGTAAAGACAGTTTTCCTGCTGCTGCCAGTATACCAGCCTTCCGCATCCCCCCACCCAGGGCTTTACGGCACCGCACGGCGTGGGATATGAAGTCTCGGGGTCCAGCCAGCATGGCCCCCACGGGGACACCCAAACCCTGTTACACACCGTAATGTGATTTAAGCAGTTTTATTTTGTTTATTGGTTCACATCAATTTGTGTTCTGTGAGTGTTTGTGTTTTGCAGTCCCACCTTGGAGAGGCACACACTGATGGTGTGTGTGTGCTGCAGTATGGTGGATGGAGGCACCCTCTGGGCCACAGCAGCATTCATCACCCTGGCTCTATCCATGTGAACTGACAGACCATATCTATCTGCCAAAGCACGAACCTTGGAGATGGAAACAAACGTGTGAGAGCTGTTGCATTCTTTATTTTATTGTTGTAAGGCAAGTACATATAAGTAAAACAGATGCACACACACACACACACACACACACACACACACACACACACACACCTCTTGCAGGAAGGTCAGAGGCAGCACACGCCCTCCCTGTACGTTGTGTGTGTTTTCCACACATATGAGGCGTGAGCGGGTGTAGTAGGGTTTGGGGTAATCGTGGCGGATCTTTGATTCCAGCTGCTCCAAGTCAAATGATCCATCAGGGAGAGTGGTCGCTGTGGTGGAGTGGACCCCTGCTAGCTGTGTGAACACACATATACACAATGAATGAATCCAATGTAGACGATGAGGAAAGAGGTGCAGAGGGCCTGACCACAGGTGTCTGCTGCTGTGGGACACTCACCTGTGCGCTCCCTCCTTGCTCATAGATGTGTAAATGGGACAGATCGCCCACGATCATCTCGTCGCCCCGCTCCCTGCAGTGCACCATCACTGCAGAATGAAATGTGTGCACATTAATCCCCTTTCTGACCTCATAAATGTGTATTCAGACTCTGCCAATAAATGCACAGCTCACCTGCGATGAGATTGCCCATGGTTCCAGAGGGAACGAAGAGTGCAGCTTCCATTTGAAACATATCAGCTGTAATGTTCTCCAACTCTGCAGGAATTGGCAAGACGTTAGTCAAAAACTACAAGATTTATGTTGCATTTCACAAGTAAAGATGTGAAATTCTTGATTCAGAGTTGTTCAGGAGGCCCAGTTCTATGAGGATGATAAATCATGTATTGCACCCTCATTAATTATTCGCCAAACAGTAATTGAATAACATCAGTCCTATGGTTTTGTCTGGTTATGCATTATTTTGTCAGTAGGTGGTAGTATTTAGTTAGATCACTGTCATTTTGTGTGTGCGTGTGTGTGTGTGTGTGTGTGTGTGTGTGTGTGTGTGTATTTGACATTGTGAACAAGTTGAGTCTGAGAGCCCAACTCACAAGTCTGTCGTAGTGGATTTTGCATGTACAGTCAATACGGGTCGGTTTTACAAATCAAAAGGTGATTGATAGGTGACTCTGTGACCTCTTACAGGTTTGTTAATTAATGTAAATAGTTTCCGTATTACATACAAGGTAAGGCTTAAACATCTCATATGTTTTTTTGCAAGATCACATTAAGCTGGAGTCGATGTCACTAGAGCTAAACGGTACATTTCCTAGGAAAACAGAACATGTTCATTAATGTTTTGTTTCTCGAGGCTACGGCCATGTTGTCCTTCTTAGTCGATTATCATTAAGAAATACTTTTAAACAGTGACGATCAGACAATCCTGTCAGACTAGTCCGGGCTTACCATCAACAGCCGTGTCTCTTCTCATCAGGTCATCTCCAAGCTCGGCCTCCGCCATGGCCTGCCTCATCGCCGGCCCGGGCTGGGTCACCACGTCGCTGCGGAGGTCCACCACCCGGATGATGGCCGCCCTGCCCGGTCCTTGGTTCCTGGGTTTCCTGATGTTGTGATAGCCCCGCACAGAGCTCCATATACACGAATAGACAGCAGCTGCTGCACCCCTTGCCCTGCTCGAGGCGACGACACCATGGTTCAAGACTTTAAACAAAACTCTGCAGGAAAATATTTTAAAAGACATGATGCTCCTCTTTTGATGTTGGTGAACCCTTACAAACAGGATTAAAAGAAGGATTCAGATGTAAAGCAGCATGGAGAAATGAGCAGCAACAAAATAATAGTCACCATAAACAGATTGCAAAAACTCGCACCAACATGCAGCTGAATGATTTAGAACAGCAGTGTCAGTTGAGGAAAATTCCAGCAGCTTTCTCTCTGACACACCCTTCTAATTCAAACTCTTGATAATTCCCACTGTAAACATATTTTTTACACCACAAAACAATAGCATAGAACAGCAATATCATCGCCAGACAACATGACATCAACAACGTCCACATTACAAATGACCAGGAAGTCTATAGAAGCTCTAAATAATTAGCATATAGTTATGCAGATCTCAGAAGGAAGGTCAATTATATTTTTGCAGTGAGGATGAGCTGGGTAAACCACCGACCGTGTTCGCCATTACAACAAATATATGAAACATCATTTCTGATGTGAAGCAGACCTTGTGACATTCACAGGCCACGGCCAACCACCCAGCCAGACCAACCGGACCAGCCGGACCAAACGTCACCAAAAGTGGACTCGACTGCCCTGAAGAGGAGAGCTGAGATGGAAGCTAAGCTAACCCAGCTAGGACTTAAAGCTACTCCACCCCCCAGCCAACTCCTGGCTGATGTCCGGTCGCAGGGAAATAAGATGGATGAAATAAGACTTCAGGCTAACCCAGTAAACTGGAGGTCAAAGACTGTTGTGGCAAACATCTTTACAGAGACCTGGCTCCATCGTGGCTTCCATGGATCAAGATGCACTTGACTTGACTAGAAATAAATTTGTTTATGGTCTTTTATTGAAGATCTTTTTAATAATTGCACCCAATAATTTCTCACCCATAAAGTAGAATAATATGACCCCTTCCTGCAGACTTCTCAGTGAAACACATTGTCCTGCATTAATCCCCAGTGCAGTGAGGCATACACATGCATAAATGTGTCTCTGTGCATCTGTGTGTGTGTGTGTTTGTCTGTCCCTGTGCCCGTGTGTATGATATGTTTACACTGTGTTGTGACCACGAATGCTCTGAGATAACTGAGACACCCTCAGATTCTTCAGGGGTCGCAAACCTGCTTTTGGCTTGACCTTTATCCCCGCGCTGTCAGCCATCATCCATTTCCTTATTAGTAGAGAGTGAGAAAGGAGGTGAAACCATGTCCGCAAAATCCGCACCTCCCCTATATACAACACATGAAATGATTGGGGCCATGGGCTCGGCCCCAAACTGAACTGGTTATACTTAACCTTAACTCTATTTTTATCAGCAATAAAGCCCCAGCTCCCTCGTGTCTCCGGGTCCTTAGTCAATATTTGGAGACGAAGGCTTGTGGGATTGTATCTACCGTGGACTGAGGCTTCGAGGGAGTTGCACTCATTACAAAACAACTCACACCTCCGCCTGACACTCACAGCTTTCTTTCTGACCCACAAGTGCTACGACTACATTCCCATCTGCCTCTTCACACACATTTCCCACTCGCGCTCATACTCATGCTGTCTTGTCCGATGTTAATCACTCGATAAAAGTCCCAGTGTGTGTTATCAGGACCGCACCACACTGTAGTTAAAGTTGATATTGCCAGTAACAGAGCCGGGTTTTACGAGCCATAACAAGTCGTCATTAAAAGTCATTAGCAAACATCAGCGTCGTAAAAAAAGGCCACAGTCGGTCTCGTGGGCCCCACAAGAGCCGTGAACGGAGAGATATAAAGATGTAAGCAACGCAGAGCGGCGATGGGGGAGCTGTGATGAGAGTGGGACACGACCTGAGGAGGAGTTTTTTTTTTCCGGGATCCCGGTTTGCTTCTGTAACCTCGCACTCTTGTCTGTGTGCGCGCGCGTATACGCCTGCGTGTTTTGTTTCTCTCAGATGCCTTCCAGCATTCCTTGCCCCTGCGTGGAGACGGGACACTGGTGTTTTGGAGAAAATATTGAATTAGAGAGAAAAAAAAAGAGGCAGAGAGGGAGAAATGAAGGAGAGGGAGAAATATTGACTCCTTCTGGGAAGGAGCGAGACGGCAACGCCTTTCCAATAACCATAAACCCACTGGGCTGAAAATAGACGGGCCGAATGAATAAACGAATGTGTTCATCCCACATGAGCTCTTCTCTTTCACAGAAGGAGGGGAATGGAGGTGATCCCCCCCCTTCTCTCTCTCTCTCTCTCTCTCTCTCTCTCTCTCTCTCTCTCTCTCTCTCTCTCTCTCTCTCTCTCTCTCCTCTTTCACTGAGGCCATCATTTCTTCACCATGACGAAAGCTATTAACCGGAACAAAACAGGTGTTTATGGGAAGCCTTCCCTCAAATGAGGTTTGTCATGCACACACACTAAAGACGCGCACACACACACACACACACACACACACACACAAACACACTCTTCCCTCTGCAGTCCAAAAGGTGTCGACATCAGTGCCTGCGAAACAAGAGTAACATCTGTTTCACATTTAAATCCCCCCCAGTTCATATGTCATGGACCATGTGGACAAGCTTTATTTCACACACACACACACACATTGCTCTTAAGATGCAGGGGGAGCTGAATCGGGGTAGTTCTTTGCCACTTTACGGCCAAAAGTATGTGGATGACTAAACATTGCACACATATCCCAAGTCAATTTCAGCCCATTATCACAAATCACAATATTACCTCAAGGGGCTCTACAAGCTGAACAGTGCAACACCCTTTCCTCAAACCCATCTATCTATCTGTCTATCTATCTATCTATCTGTCTGTCTGTCTGTCTGTCTGTCTGTCCGCCCGGCCGCCTGCCCGCATCTATCTATCCATCATACATACATTTTGTAACAATCTGCTGCCTTTGTCCTAAACTGCTCTTCCGGGTTCATCCACATGGGACATGAACGGCAGTGTCCTGGGTCAAATCCCTGCGTTTTGTGACTCATTATTATTGGTGATATGTCAAAAGCAATCATCCCAAACAAAATACTTTTCCCTCGAAACGTATTTCACAATGCAGTTTCATTGTATGGGAACATAATTTGTAGGAGACGTGGCTGCCCCTTGGCGTTATAGTTGACTCATAAAAGCTGTTACAAGATCAGCTTTTTCTCATAATATAACTCAGGGACCATGCCAAAAAAAGCTCATTCACGCTTGTATTGCTAGCGGGATTGACTGCTGCAATCGTTTGATCTTCTGATCCCTTGACAGGGTTCCCAAAAAGACCTTCAAAAAGCTTCAGCCCAGATCCTACAGGGACCAAACGGTCAGACCACATCACCCACGATGTTTATGTCGCCACACTGGCGTCCTGTCAGCTACAGAATTGAATATAAGGAAATGCTTATAAAACAAAATGTGTTGTTTCAAGGCTTGCCGACATCGTCCCAGTTCATCTAAAAGGTGTTTGATGGGCTTGAGGTCAGAGAGCTTTGTGCAGGTCAGTCAAGTTCTCCCTCAACAATCAGGGAACCTCACGTTGTACAATGTGTGCATTGTCATGTTGAAACCGGATAGTGCCTTCCCCCAAACTGTTGCAACAAAGATGGAAGCACACTCTATCATTGTATGCTGTAGCTTTAAGATTTCCCGTCATTGGACCTGAGGGGCCTACGGGTTACGGGTTTACAAAGTTTTAAGATATTCTTCTGTAACCGCCCCAATCCTATGGAAGAGAATGGAGTTTCGTTTGTAGTCCTCTGCATTGACAAATGACTTCAGAAAAATCACTGACTTCTCACTAATCTTCCAAATGAATAGTCCCAGTGAAAAAAGGATGGAGTATAGTATTCAGAAATTTGCTATTTTAAAAGGCTTTGAGTGCTCAAACTTATTTTAAATCACTTCCTTTGTAGCCTAACATTCAGAGCCTCTGAGCTTTAATCATCTACCACTTTCACGTATGTTTGGGTGAACTGTCCCTTTAAGCGATGTGGTTATTGTATGACAGCATGAGGCAGAGTTAACTAGACCATCAAGATCACCCGCTGCAGTAATCAACTGCAACCACTATTGCCTGTGTGCACTCATTCATCTCGTCCTTCATTCATCCACTCGCTGACTTCTCCTCTCTCACTCAGTCAGTTCTCGTTTTCTTCATTCAGTCGTAATTATAGACCATCACCCGTCGGTACCATTTCACTTCCGAGAACAGTGGCATCGCTCTTCTTCTTTTTTTTTTACCTCCTTTCTCCTCCATTCATTTACCTTCAGTTCACCCCTCGCAGCGATCCTGTCACCCTGCTGACCCTTTTTTCACTCTTCCTCTTCTTCATCCTCCTTTCCCACATTGCCCACTCCTCTCCCTCCCTTCCTCTCTCTCTCTCTCTCTCTCTCTCTCTCTCTCTCTCTCTCTCTCTCTCTCTCTCTCTCTCTCTCTTTCTCTCTGGGAAGTCATGTGACTTCTCTGAAGCTGAGCCCTATAAACCAGCAGTACTTGTGGGGCTCAGTGTCTATGCAGCTCTCTGATTGGCTCTTGCATTCACTGCTTGGCGCGCACACACACACACACACACACACAGTGGACCCCCTGTTTTCTTCTTTCTGGAACAAATGTGATCCTTCACATTCAAAGAGCAATGATTAGTTTTTAATGAGTGGGATGTTATGATAATTACTTAAAGGAACCAATTCTCAGTATATCTTACAAAGAATTATTCCTCATTTTTTGTGCGCTTTCCTACGAAAGTCAGCAACACGTGTCAATTTCCGCTCGTTACATGTTAAACGACTTAGTTAAGTTTAGGAAAAGTTTGTTGTTTGTGTTAAGATAATCATGGAAGTATCCTCCCTGCTGCCCCCAAATCCTACACACTGCACCTTTAAGTATGTAACCATATACACACTGAGCCTGTGAAGGGCCAATTGTTTTATTGTTTGTCAATGACTGAAAGGACTCGGTGCAGGGGACTCAGCATTGAGGCTGGTTTAATCCAACCGGATCCTCGTTGAGACGAAACAGTGCAGTCTGCCAGTTATTGGCAGAAAACCGCCGCTGTTCATATTCAAAACCTCCAGTTTAAATTTAAGGCCTCTGTCAGTTTTAATTTGCAGTGAAAACCGAGTGTACGATTTGAAACAAAACCCAGGAAGCTGTTTGGGTTTTAAGTCATGAGATTTCTTAGATACCAGGTTTTTATCTTCCAGCTGGTGCTGCATGTGTAGCTACAGGGAGGGAACGAGTCGGTTAATGATTTTATCAAATGTGGAAGCCACAATGGAAGAGTATTGATAAAGAAACGCCAAGAGCAGAGCGGCCTCTTTAAAGTTAGTCTCCTCTTTCTTATGTAAGTGACTCACAGCCAGAGACGGACACCCTCCCACACTTTTCCTACTGCTGTTAATTCATACACTTGTTAGTAATATTGACTTAGTCTGTTTGTTTCTCTGTGTGTGTGTGTGTGTGTGTGTGTGTGTGTTGAAAGGCAGCTAAACAGAAGTGGAAGTAACCAATGTAAGTATAAAGAGCACAAATGCAGGTGTTTTTCAACTTTTTTATATAACATTATTTCAGATGGAAACCACTTTAGTTCAGACTGAAATATCCCGACAACTATTCAGTGAATTGTCATGAAATTACGTACAGATATTCATTGTGCCCATGAATCTTACAGACTTTGATTATCCCCTGACTTCTCCTCTAGCGGCACCATGAGGCTGAAATTATAGTTTTTTTAGCAAAATATTTCAACAACTATTAGATGGATTGCCTTAACATTTTGTTCAGACATTTATGGTCCTCCGAGGATGAATGTTAATGACTTTGGTGAGCCGCTCATTTTTCCTTTTGCGCCACCAGCTGCTTCAATTTGAATATATCCTGTTAAATATCTCAATATAAATGCAATTTGTTGCTGGCAATAATATGCTGTGTCCAAATATCCCTCCTTACTTTACCATATAGTGCTCTATATTTACTATCCACCATATTATTTTAGTGTCCAAATTCAGATTATGAAATCCATCCACTATAGTCAGTGCCTTCGAAACGTGCTACGACTTTCCATTTTGGGAAAGAGATGAACTGAACCCCCAGTTGCTCAC